>NC_135886.1:46722321-47294035 GCF_964194155.1 Cetorhinus maximus | reverse complement strand
AGTGAGCAGACACAACAGAGTGAGCAGAGTGAGCAGAGTGAGCAGAGACAGCAGAGGGAGTTGAGACAGCAGAGTGAGCAGAAACAGCAGAGACAGCAGAGAGAGCAGAAACAGCAAAGTGAGCAGAGACAGAAGAGTGAGCAGAAACAGCCGAGACAGCAAAGACAGCAGAGTGAGCAGAGACAGCAGAGTGAGCAGAAACAGCAGAGTGAGCAGAGAGAGCAGAGTGAGCAGAAATAGCAGAGTGAGCGGAGACAGCAGAGTGAGTATAGACAGGAGAGTGAGCAGAGACAGCAGAGACAGCAGATTGAGCAGCGACAGTTCAGTGAGCAGACACAGCAGAGTGAGCAGAGACAGCAGAGTGAGCAGAAACAGCAGGGACAGCAGAGACAGCAGAGTGAGCAGAAACAGCAGAGTGAGCAGAAACAGCAGAGACAGCAGAGCGAGCAGAGACATCAGAGTGAGCAGAGACATCAGAGTGAGCAGAAACAGCAGAGACAGCAGACTGAGCAGATATAGCAGAGACAGCAGGGACAGCAGAGTGAGCAGAAACAGCAGAGACAGCAGAGTGAGCAGAAATAGCAGAGCCAGCAGAGACAACAGAGTGAGCAGAAATAGCAGAGTGAGCGGAGACAGCAGAGTGAGTATAGACAGCAGAGTGAGGAGAGATAGCAGAGACAGCAGAGTGAGCAGAGACAGCACAGTGAGCAGAGACAGCAGAGTGAGCAGAGACAGTAGAGTGAGCAAAAACAGCTGTGACAGCAGAGACAGCAGAGACAGCAGAGTCAGCAGAGAGAGCAGAAACAGCAGAGACAACAGAGACAGCAGAGACAGCAGAGTGAACAGAGACAGCAGAAACAGCAGAGTGAGCAGAGACAGCAGAGACAGCAAAGACAGCAGAGTGAATAGAGACAGCAGAAAGAGCAGAGTAAGCAGAGACAGCAGAGACAGCAGAAATAGCAGAGTGAGCAGAGACAGCAGAGATAGCAGAGAAAGCAGAGTGAATAGAGACAGCAGAAAGAGCAGAGTGAGCAGAGACAGCAGGGTCAGCAGAGACAGCAGATACAGCAGAGTGAACAGAGACAGCAGAGTGAACAGAGATAGCAGAAATAGCAGTGTGAGCAGAAACAGCAGAGACAGCAGAGTGATTAAAGACAGTAGAGCGAGCAGAGTGAGCAGCGTGAGCAGAGACAGCAAAGTGAGCAGAGTGAGCAGAGACATCAGAAACAGTAGTATGAGCAGAGACAGCAGAGACAGCAGATTTAGCAGAGACAGCAGAGTGAACAGAGACAGCAGAAATAGCAGAGTGAGAAGAGACAGCAGAGTGAGCAGAGACAGCATAGACAGCAGATTGAGCAGAGACAGCAGAGACAGCAGAGTCAGCAGGGACAGTAGAGTGAGCAGACACATCAGAGTGAGCAGAGACAGCAAAGTGAGCAGAGACAGCAGAGACAGCAGAGTGAGCAGAGACAGCAGAGACAGCAGAGTCAGCAGGGACAGCAGAGTAAACAGAGACAGCAGAAACAGCAGAGTGAGCAGATACAGCAGAGTGAGCAGAGGCAGCAGAAACAGCAGAGTGAGTGGAGACAGCAGAGACGGCTGATTCAGCTGAGTCTGCAGAGTGAGCAGAGACAGCAGAGACAGTAGAGTGAGCAGACACAGCAGAGTGAGCGGAGACAGCAGTGTGAGTAGAGACAGCAGAGTGTGCAGAGACAGCAGAGTGAGCAGAGACAGCAGAGTGAGCAGAGACAGCAGAGTGAGCAGAGACAGCAGAGTGAGCAGAAACAGCAGAGTGAGCAGAGACAGCAGAGTCAGCAGAGACAGCAGAGCGAGCAGACACAGCAGAGTGAGCAGAGTCAGCAGAGTGAGCAGAGACAGCAGAGACAGTAGAGTGAGCAGACACAGCAGAGTGAGCTGAGCTAGCAGCGACAGCAGAGTGAGCAGAGACAGCAGGGTGAGCAGAGACAGCAGAACGAGCAGAGACAGCAGAGTGAGCAGAGACAGCAGAAACGGCAGAGTCAACAGAGACAGCAGAGATAGCAGAGACAGCAGAGTGAGCAGAGACAGCACAGTGAGCAGACACAGCAGAGTGAGCAGAGACAGCAGAGTGAGCAGAAATAGCAGAGCCAGCAGAGACAGCAGAGTGAGCATAAATAGCAGAGTGAGCAGAGACAGCAGAGTGAGTATAGACAGCAGAGTGAGCAGAGATAGCAGAGACAGCAGAGTGAGCAGAGACAGCACAGTGAGCAGACACAGCAGAGTGAGCAGAGACAGCAGAGTGAGCAAAAACAGCTGTGACAGCACAGACAGCAGAGACAGCAGAGTCAGCAGAGAGAGCAGAAACAGCAGAGACAACAGAGACAACAGAGACAGCAGAGTGAACAGAGACAGCAGAAACAGCAGAGTGAGCAGAGACAGCAGAGACAGCAGAGTGAATAGAGACAGCAGAGAGAGCAGAGTAAGCAGAGACAGCAGAGACAGCAGAAATAGCAGAGTGGGCAGAGACAGCAGAGATAGCAGAGAAAGCAGAGTGAATAGAGACAGCAGTAAGAGCAGAGTGAGCAGAGACAGCAGGGTCAGCAGAGACAGCAGATACAGCAGAGTGAACAGAGACAGCAGAGTGAGCAGAGACAGCAGAAATAGCCGAGTGAGCAGAGACAGCAGAGACAGCAGAGTGATTAAAGACATGAGAGCGAGCAGAGTGAGCATCGTGAGCAGAGACAGCAAAGTGAGCAGAGTGAGCAGAGACAGCACAAACAGTAGAATGAGCAGAGACAGCAGAGACAGCAGATTTAGAAGAGACAGCAGAGTGAACAGAGACAGCAGAAATAGCAGAGTGAGAAGAGACAGCAGAGTGAGCAAAGTGAGCAGAGATAGCAGAGTGAGCAGAGACGGCAGAGTGAGTAGAGACAGCAGAGTGAGCAGAGACAGCAGAGTGAGCAGAGACAGCAGAGTGAACAGAGACAGCAGAATGAGCAGAGACAGCAGAGTGAGCAGAGACAGCAGAATGAGCAGAGACAGCAGAATGAGCAGACACAGCACAGTGAGCAGACACAGCAGAGTGAGCAGAGACAGCAGAGTCAGCAGAGACAGCAGAATGAGCAGAGACAGCAGAGTGAGCAGAGACAGCAGACACAGCAGAGTGAGCAGAGACAGCAGAGTGAGCAGAGACAGCAGAGACAGCAGAGTGAGCAGAGACAGCAGAGACAGCAGAGTCAGCAGGGACAGTAGAGTGAGCAGACACATCAGAGTGAGCAGAGACAGCAAAGTGAGCAGAGACAGCAGAGACAGCAGAGTGAGCAGAGACAGCAGAGACAGCAGAGTCAGCAGGGACAGCAGAGTAAACAGAGACAGCAGAAACAGCAGAGTGAGCAGATACAGCAGAGTGAGCAGAGGCAGCAGAAACAGCAGAGTGAGCAGATACAGCAGAGTGAGCAGAGGCAGCAGAAACAGCAGAGTGAGCAGAGACAGCAGAGACAGCTGATTCAGCTGGGTCTGCAGAGTAAGCAGAGACAGTAGAGTGCGCAGACACAGCAGAGTGAGTGGAGACAGCAGTGTGAGTAGAGACAGCAGAGTGAACAGAGACAGCAGAGTGAGCAGAGACAGCAGAGTCAGCAGAGACAGCAGAGTGAGCAGAGACAGCAGAGTGAGCAGAGACAGCAGAGTCAGCAGAGACAGCAGAGCGAGCAGACACAGCAGAGTGAGCAGAGACAGCAGATTGAGCAGAGACAGCAGAGTCAGCAGAGTGAGCAGAGAGAGCAGAGACAGTAGAGTGAGCAGACACAGCAGAGTGAGCTGAGATAGCAGCGACAGCAGAGTGAGCAGAGACAGCATGGTGAGCAGAGACAGCAGAGTGAGCAGAGACAGCAGAGTGAGCAGAGACAGCAGCGTGAGCAGAAACAGCAGAAACGGCAGAGTCATCAGAGACAGCAGAGACAGCAGATTCAGCAGAGATAGCAGAGTGAGCAGAGGCAGCAGAAATCGCAGAGTGAGCAGAGACAGCAGAGTGAGCAAAGTGAGCAGCGACAGCAAAGTTAGCAGAGACAGCAGAGTCAGCAGAGTGAACGGAGACAACAGAGTGAGCAGAGACAGCAGAGTCTGCAGAGACAGCAGAGTGAGCAGACACAGCAGAAACAGCAGAGTGAGCAGACACAGCAGAGTGAGCAGAGACAGCAGTGTGAGCAGACACAGCAGAGTGAGCAGAGACAGTAGAGTGAGCAGAGTCAGCAGAGTGAGCAGAGACAGCAGAGTGAGCAGAGTGAGCAGACACAGCAGAGTGAGCAGACACAGCAGAGTGAGCAGAGACCGCAGAGTGAGCAGAGTCAGCAGAGTGAGCAGAGTGAGCAGAGACAGCAGAGTGAGCAGAGTGAGCAGAGTGAGCAGACACAGCAGAGTGAGCAGAGTTAGCATAAACAGCAGAGTGAGCAGAAACAGCAGAGTGAGCAGAGACAGCAGAGTGAGCAGAAACAGCAGAGTGAGAAGAGACAGCAGAGTTAGGAGAAACAGCAGAGATAGCAGAGACAGCAGGGTCAGCAGAGACAGCATAGACTGCAGAGTGAGCAGAAATAGCATAGGCAGCAGAGACAGCAGAGTGAGCAGAGTGTGCAGAGACAGCAGAGTCAGCAGAGACAGCAGAGTGATCAGATTGAGCAGAGACAGCAGAGACAGCAGAGACAGCAGCGACAGCAGAGTGAGCAGATTGAGCAGAGACAGCTGAGACAGCAGAGTGAGCAGATTGATCAGAGACAGCAGAGTCAGCAGAGACAGCAGAGTGAGCAGAAACAGCAGGGACAGCAGAGACTGCAGAGTGACCAGAGCGGCAGAATAACAGAGTGAGCAGAGACAGCAAAGTGAGCAAAGTGAGCAGAGACAGCAGAGTTAGCGTAGACAGCAGAGTGAGTAGAGACAGCAGAGTCAGCAGAGACAGCAGAGTGAGCAGAGTCAGCAGAGTTAGCAGAGACAGCCGAAAGAGCAGACACAGCAGAGTGAGCAGAGGCAGCAGAGTGAGCAGAGACAGTACAGTGAGCAGACACAGCACAGTGAGCAGAGACAGCAGAGTGAGCAGAGTGAGCAGAGACAGCAGAGTGTGCAGAGACAGCACAGTGAGCAGACACAGCAGAGTGAGCAGAGACAGCAGAGACAGCAGAGTGAGCATAGACAGCAGAATGAGCAGAGACAGCAGAGTGAGCAGAGACTGCAAAGAGAGCAGAGTGAGCAGAGACAGCAAAGTGAGCAGAGTGAGCAGAGTGAGCAGAGACAGCAGAGTGAGCAAAAACAGCTGTGACAGCAGAGACAGCAGAGACAGCAGAGTGAGCAGAGACAGCAAAGTGACCAGAGTGAGCAGAGTGAGTAGCGACAGCAGAATGAGCAGAGACAGAAGAGTGATCCGAATCAGCAGAGTGAGCAGAGACAGCAAAGTGAGCAGAGACAGCAGAGTCAGCAGATTGAGCAGAGACAGCAGAGACAGCAGAGTGAGCAGATTGAGCAGAGACAGCAGAGACAGCAGAGACAGCAGAGTGAGCAGATTGAGCAGAGACAGCAGAGTCAGCAGAGACAGCAGAGTGAGCAGAAACAGCAGGGACAGCAGAGACAGCAGAGTGACCAGAGCGGCAGAATAACAGAGTGAGCAGAGACAGCAAAGTGAGTAAAGTGAGCAGAGACAGCAGAGTTAGCGTAGACAGCAGAGTGAGCGGAGACAGCAGAGTGAGTAGAGACAGCAGAGTCAGCTGAGACAGCAGAGTGAGCAGAGTCAGCAGATTGAGCAGAGACAGCAGAGAGAGCAGACACAGCAGAGTGAGCAGAGGCAGCAGAGTGAGCTGAGACAGAAGAGCCAGCAGAGTGAGCAGAGACAGCAAAGTGAGCAGAGTGAGCAGCGACAGCAGAATGAGCTGAGACAGCAGAGTGATCAGAATCAGCAGAGTGAGCAGAGACAGCAAAGTGAGCAGACACAGCAGTGTGAGCAGACACAGCAGTGTGAGCAGACACAGCAGAGTGAGCAGAGACAGCAGAGTGAGCAGAGTCAGCAGAGTGAGCAGAGATAGCAGAGTGAGCAGAGTGAGCAGAGTGAGCAGACACAGCAGAGTGAGCAGAGTGAGTTGAGTGAGCAGAGACAGCAGAGTGAGCAGACACAGCAGAGTGAGCAGAGACAGCAGAGTGAGCAGAGTGAGCAGAGACAGTAGAGTGAGCAGAGTGAGCAGAGTGCGCAGACACAGCAGAGTGAGCAGAGTGATCAGATACAGCAGAGTGAGCTGAAACAGCAGAGTGATCAGAGACAGCAGAGTGAGCAGAAACAGCAGTGTGAGCAGAGACAGCAGAGTTAGGAGAAACAGCAGAGATAGCAGAGACAGCAGGGTCAGCAGAGACAGCAGAGACTGCAGAATGAGCGGAAATAGCAGAGGCAGCAGAGACAGCAGAGTGAGCAGAGTGTGCAGAGACAGCAGAGTCAGCAGAGACAGCAGAGACAGCAGAAATAGCAGAGGCAGCAGAGACAGCAGAGTGAGCAGATTGAGCAGAGACAGCTGAGACTTCAGAGTGAGCCGATTGAGCAGAGACAGCTGAGACAGCAGAGAGGGCAGAGACAGCAGAAATAGCAGAGGCAGCAGAGACAGCAGAGTGAGCAGATTGAGCAGAGACAGCAGAGACAGCAGAGTGAGCAGAGTGAGCAGATTGAGCAGAGACAGCAGAGTGAGCAGTTTGAGCAGAGACAGCAGAGAGAGCGGAGACAGCAGAGTGAGCAGAGACAGCACAGTGAGCAGACACAGCAGAGTGAGCAGTGACAGCAGAGTGAGCAGACACAGCAGGAACAGCAGAGTGAGCAGAGTCAGCAGAGACAGCAGAGTGAGCAGATTGAGCAGAGACAGCAGAGACAGCAGAGTGAGCAGTTTGAGCAGAGACAGCAGAGAGAGCAGAGAGAGCAGAGTGAGCAGAAACAGCAGAGTGAGCAGAGACAGCAGAGACAGCAGATTGAGCAGAGTCAGCAGAGACAGCAGAGCCAGCAGATTGAGCTGATTCAGCAGAGACAGCAGAGTGAGCATATTCAGCAGATACAGCAGAGGCAGCAGAGTGAGCAGAAACAGCAGAGTGAGCAGAGTCAGCAGGGTCACCAGAGTGAGCAGAGTCAGCACAGACAGCAGAGGCAGCAGAGTGAGCAGAAACAGCAGAGACAGCAGAGACAGCAGAGCCAGCAGAGTGAACAGAGTCAGCAGAGACAGCAGAGTGAGCAGATTTAGCAGAGACAGCAGAGACAGCAGAGACAGAAGAGTGAACAGAGCCAGCAGAGTGAACAGAGTCAGCAGAGACAGCAGAGTGAGCAGAGTCAGCAGAGTGAGCAGAGACAGCAGAGAGAGCAGACACAGCAGAGTGAGCAGAGGCAGCAGAGTGAGCTGAGACAGAAGAGCCAGCAGAGTGAGCAGAGACAGCAAAGTGAGCAGAGTGATCAGCGACAGCAGAATGAGCAGAGACAGCAGAGTGATCAGAATCAGCAGAGTGAGCAGAGACAGCAAAGTGTGCAGAGACAGAAGAGTGAGCAGAAATAGCAGAGTGAGCGGAGACAGCAGAGTGAGTATAGACAGCAGAGTGAGCAGAGACAGCAGAGACAGCAGAGTGAGCAGAGACAGCACAATGAGCAGACACAGCAGAGTGAGCAGAGACAGCAGAGTGAGCAGAATCAGCAGAGACAGCAGAGACAGCAGAGTGAGCAGAAACAGCAGAGTGAGCAGACACAGCAGAGACAGCAGACTGAGCAGAAATAGCAGAGACAGCAGATACAGCAGAGTGAGCAGAGACAGCAAAGTGAGCAGAGTGAGCATCGACAGCAGAATGAGCAGAGACAGCAGAGTGATCAGAATCAGCAGAGTGAGCAGAGACCGCAAAGTGTGCAGAGACAGCAGAGTCAGCAGAGTGAGCAGAGACAGCAGAGACAGCAGAGTGAGTCGAGATAGCAGAGACAGCAGAGAGAGCAGAGACAGCAGAGACAGCAGAGTGAGCAGAGACAGCAGAGTGAGCAAAGTGAGCAGAGACAGCAGAGTGAGCAGAGACAGAAGAGTGAGCAGATTGAGCAGAGTGAGCAGACACAAAAGAGTGAGCAGACTGAGCATACACTGCATAGTGAGCAGAGACAGCAGAGTGAGCAGATATAGCAAAGTGTGCAGTGACAGCAGAGTGAGCAGAAACAGCAGACAGCAAAGACAGCAGAGTGAGCAGAGACAGCAGAGTGAGCAGACACAGCAGAGACAGCAGACTGAGCAGAAATAGCAGAGACAGCAGAGACAGCAGAGTGAGCAGAGGCAGCAGAAATAGTAGAGTGAGCAGAGACAGCAGAGTGAGCAAAGTGATCATCGACAGCAGAGTTAGCAGAGAGAGCAGAGTCAGCAGAGTGAGCGGAGACAACAGAGTGAGCAGAGACAGCAGAGCCTGCAGTGACAGCAGTGTGAGCAGAGTCAGCACAGTGAGCAGAGACAGCAGAGTCTGCAGAGACAGCAGAGTGAGCAGACACAGCAGGAACAGCAGAGTGAGCAGACACAGAAGTGTGAGCAGACACAGCAGTGAGAGCAGACACAGCAGAGTGAGCAGAGAGAGCAGAGTGAGCAGAGTCAGCAGAGTGAGCAGAGACAGCAGAGTGAGCAGAGTGAGCAGAGTGAGCAGACACAGCAGAGTGAGCAGAGTGAGTTGAGTGTGCAGAGTCAGCAGAGTGAGCAGAGTGAGCAGAGACAGCAGAGTGAGCAGAGTGAGCAGAGTGAGCAGAAACAGCAGAGTGAGCAGAGTGAGCAGAAACAGCAGAGTGAGCAGAAACAGCAGAGTGATCAGAGACAGCAGAGTGAGCAGAAACAGCAGTGTGAGCAGAGACAGCAGAGTTAGGAGAAACAGCAGAGATAGCAGAGACAGCAGGGTCAGCAGAGACAGCAGCGACTGCAGAGTGAGCAGAAATAGCAGAGGCAGCAGAGACAGCAGAGTGAGCAGAGTGTGCAGAGACAGCAGAGTCAGCAGAGACAGCAGAGACAGCAGAAATAGCAGAAGCAGCAGAGACAGCAGAGTGAGCAGATTGAGCAGAGACAGCTGAGACAGCAGAGTGAGCAGATTGAGCAGAGACAGCTGAGACAGCAGAGAGAGCAGAGACAGCAGAAATAGCAGAGGCAGCAGAGACAGCAGAGTGAGCAGATTGAGCAGAGACAGCAGAGACAGCAGAGTGAGCATAATGAGCAGAGACAACTGAGACAGCAGAGTGAGCAGAGTCAGCAGAGACAGCAGAGTGAGCAGATTGAGCAGAGACAGCAGAGTGAGCAGTTTGAGCAGTGACAGCAGAGAGAGCAGAGACAGCAGAGTGAGCAGAAACAGCAGAGTGAGCAGAGACAGCAGAGCCAGCAGATTGAGCAGAGTCAGCAGAGACAGCAGAGCCAGCAGATTGAGCTGATTCAGCAGAGACAGCAGAGACAGCAGAGTGAGCATATTCAGCAGATACAGCAGAGGCAGCAGAGTGAGCAGAAACAGCAGAGTGAGCAGAGTCAGCAGGGTCACCAGAGTGAGCAGAGTCAGCAGAGACAGCAGAGGCAGCAGAGTGAGCAGAAACAGCAGAGACAGCAGAGACAGCAGAGCCAGCAGAGTGAACAGAGTCAGCAGAGACAGCAGAGTGAGCAGATTTAGCAGAGACAGCAGAGACAGCAGAGTGAACAGAGCCAGCAGAGTGAACAGAGTCAGCAGAGACAGCAGAGTGAGCAGAGTCAGCAGAGTGAGCAGAGACAGCAGAGAGAGCAGACACAGCAGAGTGAGCAGAGGCAGCAGAGTGAGCTGAGACAGAAGAGCCAGCAGAGTGAGCAGAGACAGCAAAGTGAGCAGAGTGAGCAGCGACAGCAGAATGAGCTGAGACAGCAGAGTGATCAGAATCAGCAGAGTGAGCAGAGACAGCAAAGTGAGCAGAGACAGCAGAGTCAGCAGTGTGAGCAGAGACAGCAGAGACAGCAGAGTGAGTAGAGACAGCAGAGACAGCAGAGTGAGCAGAGACAGCAGAGTGAGCAAAGTGAGCAGAGACAGCAGAGTGAGCAGAGACAGCAGAGTGAGCAGATTGAGCAGAGTGAGCAGACACAAAAGAGTGAGCAGAGTGAGCATACACTGCATAGTGAGCAGAGACAGCAGAGTGAGCAGAGACAGCAGAGTGAGCAGATATAGCAAAGTGAGCAGAGACAGCAGAGTGAGCAGAAACAGCAGAGACAGCAAAGACAGCAGAGTGAGCAGAGACAGCAGAGTGAGCAGAAATAGCAGAGTGAGCGGAGAGAGCAGAGTGAGTATAGACAGCAGAGTGAGCAGAGTCAGCAGAGACAGCAGAGTGAGCAGAGACAGCACAATGAGCAGACACAGCAGAGACAGCAGAGACAGCAGAGTGAGCAGAAACAGCAGAGTGAGCAGACACAGCAGAGACAGCAGACTGAGCAGAAATGGCAGAGACAGCAGAGACAGCAGAGTGAGCAGAGGCAGCAGAAATAGCAGAGTGAGCATAGACAGCAGAGTGAGCAAAGTGAGCATCGACAGCAGAGTTAGCAGAGAGAGCAGAGTCAGCAGAGTGAGCGGAGACAACAGAGTGAGCAGAGACAGCTGAGCCTGCAGAGACAGCAGTGTGAGCAGAGTCAGCACAGTGAGCAGAGACAGCAGGGTCTGCAGAGACAGCAGAGTAAGCAGACACAGCAGGAACAGCAGAGTGAGCAGACACAGCAGTGTGAGCAAAAACAGCAGTGTGAGCAGACACAGCAGAGTGAGTAGAGATAGCAGAGACAGCAGAGTGTGCAGAGACAGCACAGTGAGAAGACACAGCAGAGTGAGCAGAGACAGCAGAGTGAGCAAAAACAGCTGTGACAGCACAGACAGCAGAGACAGCAGAGTCAGCAGAGAGAGCAGAAACAGCAGAGACAACAGAGACAACAGAGACAGCAGAGTGAACAGAGACAGCAGAAACAGCAGAGTGAGCAGAGACAGCGGAGACAGCAGAGTGATTAAAGACATGAGAGCGAGCAGAGTGAGCATCGTGAGCAGAGACAGCAAAGTGAGCAGAGTGAGCAGAGACAGCACAAACAGTAGAATGAGCAGAGACAGCAGAGACAGCAGATTTAGAAGAGACAGCAGAGTGAACAGAGACAGCAGAAATAGCAGAGTGAGAAGAGACAGCAGAGTGAGCAAAGTGAGCAGAGATAGCAGAGTGAGCAGAGACGGCAGAGTGAGTAGAGACAGCAGAGTGAGCAGAGACAGCAGAGTGAGCAGAGACAGCAGAGTGAACAGAGACAGCAGAATGAGCAGAGACAGCAGAGTGAGCAGAGACAGCAGAATGAGCAGAGACAGCAGAATGAGCAGACACAGCACAGTGAGCAGACACAGCAGAGTGAGCAGAGACAGCAGAGTCAGCAGAGACAGCAGAATGAGCAGAGACAGCAGAGTGAGAAGAGACAGCAGAGACAGCAGACACAGCAGAGTGAGCAGAGACAACAGAGTGAGCAGAGACAGTAGAGACAGCAGAGTGAGCAGAGACAGCAGAGACAGCAGAGTCAGCAGGGACAGTAGAGTGAGCAGACACATCAGAGTGAGCAGAGACAGCAAAGTGAGCAGAGACAGCAGAGACAGCAGAGTGAGCAGAGACAGCAGAGACAGCAGAGTCAGCAGGGACAGCAGAGTAAACAGAGACAGCAGAAACAGCAGAGTGAGCAGATACAGCAGAGTGAGCAGAGGCAGCAGAAACAGCAGAGTGAGCAGAGACAGCAGAGACAGCTGGTTCAGCTGAGTCTGCAGAGTAAGCAGAGACAGCAGAGACAGTAGAGTGCGCAGACACAGCAGAGTGAGCGGAGACAGCAGTGTGAGTAGAGACAGCAGAGTGAACAGAGACAGCAGAGTGAGCAGAGACAGCAGAGTGAGCAGAGACAGCAGAGTGAGCAGAGACAGCAGAGTGAGCAGAGACAGCAGAGTGAGCAGAGACAGCAGAGTGAGCAGAGACAGCAGAACGAGCAGACACAGCAGAGTGAGCAGAGACAGCAGATTGAGCAGAGACAGCAGAGTCAGCAGAGTGAGCAGAGACAGCAGAGACAGTAGAGTGAGCAGACACAGCAGAGTGAGCTGAGATAGCAGCGACAGCAGAGTGAGCAGAGACAGCAGGGTGAGCAGAGACAGCAGAATGAGCAGAGACAGCAGAGTCATCAGAGACAGCAGAGTGAGCAGAGACAGCAGCGTGAGCAGAGACAGCAGAAACGGCAGAGTCAACAGAGACAGCAGAGACAGCAGATTCAGCAGAGATAGCAGAGTGAGCAGAGGCAGCAAAATCGCAGAGTGAGCAGAGACAGCAGAGTGAGCAAAGTGAGCAGCGACAGCAAAGTTAGCGGAGACAGCAGAGTCTGCAGAGTGATCGGAGACAACAGAGTGAGCAGAGACAGCAGAGCCTGCAGAGACAGCAGAGTGAGCAGAGTCAGCACAGTGAGCAGAGACCGCAGAGTCTGCAGAGACAGCAGAGTGAGCAGACACAGCAGGAACAGCAGAGTGAGCAGACACAGCAGAGTGAGCAGACACAGCAGGGACAGCAGAGACTGCAGAGTGACCAGAGCGGCAGAATAACAGAGTGAGCAGAGACAGCAAAGTGAGCAAAGTGAGCAGAGACAGCAGAGTTAGCGTAGACAGCAGAGTGAGTAGAGACAGCAGAGTCAGCAGAGACAGCAGAGTGAGCAGAGTCAGCAGAGTTAGCAGAGACAGCCGAGAGAGCAGACACAGCAGAGTGAGCAGAGGCAGCAGAGTGAGCAGAGACAGTACAGTGAGCAGACACAGCACAGTGAGCAGAGACAGCAGAGTGAGCAGAGTGAGCAGAGACAGCAGAGTGTGCAGAGACAGCACAGTGAGCAGACACAGCAGAGTGAGCAGAGCCAGCAGAGACAGCAGAGTGAGCATAGACAGCAGAATGAGCAGAGACAGCAGAGTGAGCAGAGACAGCAAAGAGAGCAGAGTGAGCAGAGACAGCAAAGTGAGCAGAGTGAGCAGAGTGAGCAGAGACAGCAGAGTGAGCAAAAACAGCTGTGACAGCAGAGACAGCAGAGTGAGCAGAGACAGCAAAGTGACCAGAGTGAGCAGAGTGAGTAGCGACAGCAGAATGAGCAGAGACAGCAGAGTGATCAGAATCAGCAGAGTGAGCAGAGACAGCAGAGTCAGCAGATTGAGCAGAGACAGCAGAGACAGCAGAGTGAGCAGATTGAGCAGAGACAGCAGAGACAGCAGAGTGAGCAGATTGAGCAGAGACAGCAGAGTCAGCAGAGACAGCAGAGTGAGCAGAAACAGCAGGGACAGCAGAGACAGCAGAGTGACCAGAGCGGCAGAATAACAGAGTGAGCAGAGACAGCAAAGTGAGCAAAGTGAGCAGAGACAGCAGAGTTAGCGTAGACAACAGAGTGAGCGGAGACAGCAGAGTGAGTAGAGACAGCAGAGTCAGCTGAGACAGCAGAGTGAGCAGAGTCAGCAGATTGAGCAGAGACAGCAGAGAGAGCAGACACAGCAGAGTGAGCAGAGGCAGCAGAGTGAGCTGAGACAGAAGAGCCAGCAGAGTGAGCAGAGACAGCAAAGTGAGCAGAGTGAGCAGCGACAGCAGAATGAGCAGAGACAGCAGAGTGATCAGAATCAGCAGAGTGAGCAGAGACAGCAAAGTGTGCAGACACAGCAGTCTGAGCAGACACAGCAGTGTGAGCAGACACAGCAGAGTGAGCAGAGACAGCAGAGTGAGCAGAGTCAGCAGAGTGAGAAGAGACAGCAGAGTGAGCAGAGTGAGCAGAGTGAGCAGACACAGCAGAGTGAGCAGAGTGAGTTGAGTGAGCAGAGACAGCAGAGTGAGCAGGCACAGCAGAGTGAGCAGAGACAGCAGAGTGAGCAGAGTGAGCAGAGACAGCAGAGTGAGCAGAGTGAGCAGAGTGCGCAGACACAGCAGAGTGAGCAGAGTCATCAGAAACAGCAGAGTGAGCAGAAACAGCAGAGTGATCAGAGACAGCAGAGTGAGCAGAAACAGCAGTGTGAGCAGAGACAGCAGAGTTAGGAGAAACAGCAGAGATAGCAGAGACAGCAGGGTCAGCAGAGACAGCAGAGACTGCAGAGTGAGCAGAAATAGCAGAGGCAGCAGAGACAGCAGAGTGAGCAGAGTGTGCAGAGACAGCAGAGTCAGCAGAGACAGCAGAGACAGCAGAAATAGCAGAGGCAGCAGAGACAGCAGAGTGAGCAGATTGAGCAGAGACAGCTGAGACTTCAGATTGAGCAGATTGAGCAGAGACAGCTGAGACAGCAGAGAGAGCAGAGACAGCAGAAATAGCAGAGGCAGCAGAGACAGCAGAGTGAGCAGATTGAGCAGAGACAGCAGAGACAGCAGAGTAAGCAGAGTCAGCAGAGACAGCAGAGTGAGCAGATTGAGCAGAGACAGCAGAGTGAGCAGTTTGAGCAGAGACAGCAGAGAGAGCAGAGACAGCAGAGTGAGCAGAGACAGCACAGTGAGCAGACACAGCAGAGTGAGTAGAGACAGCAGAGTGAGCAGACACAGCAGGAACAGCAGAGTCAGCAGAGTCAGCAGAGACAGCAGAGTGAGCAGATTGAGCAGAGACAGCAGAGACAGCAGAGTGAGCAGTTTGAGCAGAGACAGCAGAGAGAGCAGAGATAGCAGAGTGAGCAGAAACAGCAGAGTGAGCAGAGACAGCAGAGCCAGCAGATTGAGCAGAGTCAGCAGAGACAGCAGAGCCAGCAGATTGAGCTGATTCAGCAGAGACAGCAGAGACAGCAGAGTGAGCATATTCAGCAGATACAGCAGAGGCAGCGGAGTGAGCAGAAACAGCAGAGTGAGCAGAGTCAGCAGGGTCACCAGAGTGAGCAGAGTCAGCAGAGACAGCAGAGGCAGCAGAGTGAGCAGAAACAGCAGAGACAGCAGAGACAGCAGAGCCAGCAGAGTGAACAGAGTCAGCAGAGACAGCAGAGTGAGCAGATTTAGCAGAGACAGCAGAGACAGCAGAGTGAACAGAGCCAGCAGAATGAACAGAGTCAGCAGAGACAGCAGAGTGAGCAGAGTCAGCAGAGTGAGCAGAGACAGCAGAGAGAGCAGACACAGCAGAGTGAGCAGAGGCAGCAGAGTGAGCTGAGACAGAAGAGCCAGCAGAGTGAGCAGAGACAGCAAAGTGAGCAGAGTGAGCAGTGACAGCAGAATGAGCAGAGACAGCAGAGTGATCAGAATCAGCAGAGTGAGCAGAGACAGCAAAGTGTGCAGAGACAGCAGAGTCAGCAGAGTGAGCAGAGACAGCAGAGACAGCAGAGTGAGTCGAGATAGCAGAGACAGCAGAGTGAGCAGAGACAGCAGAGACAGCAGAGTGAGCAGAGACAGCAGAGTGAGCAAAGTGAGCAGAGACAGCAGAGTGAGCAGAGACAGCAGAGTGAGCAGATTGAGCAGAGTGAGCAGACACAAAAGAGCGAGCAGAGTGAGCATACACTGCATAGTGAGCAGAGACAGCAGAGTGAGCAGAGACAGCAGAATGAGCAGTAACAGCAGAGACAGCAAAGACAGCAGAGTGAGCAGAGACAGCAGAGTGAGCAGAAATTGCAGAGTGAGCGGAAACAGCAGAGTGAGTATAGACAGCAGAGTGAGCAGAGACAGCAGAGACAGCTGAGTGAGCAGAGACAGCACAATGAGCAGACACAGCAGATTGAGCAGAGACAGCAGAGTGAGCAGAAACAGCAGAGACAGCAGAGACAGCAGAGTGAGCAGAGACAGCAGAGACAGCAGAGTGAGCATAGACTGCAGAATGAGCAGAGACAGCAGAGTGAGCAGAGACAGCAAAGAGAGCAGAGTGAGCAGAGACAGCAAAGTGAGCAGAGTGAGCAGAGACAGCAGAGTGAGCAAAAACAGCTGTGACAGCAGAGACAGCAGAAACAGCAGAGTGAGCAGACACAGCAGAGACAGCAGACTGAGCAGAAATAGCAGAGACAGCAGAGTGAGCAGAGGCAGCAGAAATAGCAGAGTGAGCAGAGACAGCAGAGTGAGCAAAGTGAGCATCGACTGCAGAGTTAGCAGAGAGAGCAGAGTCAGCAGAGTGAGCGGTGACAACAGAGTGAGCAGAGACAGCAGAGTGAGTAGAGTGAGCAGAGTGAGCAGACACAGCAGAATGAGCAGAGTGAGTTGAGTGTGCAGAGACAGCAGAGTGAGCAGAGTGAGCAGAGTGAGCAGAGACAGCAGAGTGAGCAGAGTGAGCAGAGACAGCAGAGTGAGCAGAGTGAGCAGAGTGAGCAGAGACAGCAGAGTGAGCAGAGTGAGCAGAGACAGCAGAGTGAGCAGAGTGAGCAGAGTGAGCAGAAACAGCAGAGTGAGCAGAGTGAGCAAAAACAGCAGAGTGAGCAGAAACAGCAGAGTGATCAGAGACAGCAGAGTGAGCAGAAACAGCAGAGTGAGCAGAGACAGCAGAGTGGGCAGAACCAGCTGAGACAGCACAGTGAGCAGAAACAGCAGAGGCAGCGGAGACAGCAGAGACATTAGAGACACAAGATACAGCAAAGACAGCAGAGTGAACAGAGACAGCAGAAACAGCAGAGTGAGCTGTGACAGCAGAGACATAAGAGTGAGCAGAGTCAGCAGATTGAGCAGAGTGAACAGAGACAGCAGAGAGAGCAGAGTGAGCAGAGACAGCAGAGTGAGCACAGACAGCAGAGTGAGCAGAAACAGAAGAGACAGCACAGACAGCAGAGTGAGCAGAAACAGCAGAGTGAGCAGAGACAGCAGAGTGAGCAGAAACAGCAGAGTGAGCAGAGACAGCAGAGTGAGCAAAGTGAGCAGCGACAGCAGAGTGAGCGGAGACAGCAGAGTCAGCAGACTGAGCGGAGACAACAGAGTGAGCAGAGACAGCAGAGTCAGCAGAGAGAGCAGAGTGAGCAGAGTCAGCACAGTAAGCAGAGACAGCAGATGGAGCAGAGTGAGCAGAGTGAGCAGACACAGCAGATTGAGCAGAGACATCAGGAACAGCAGAGTGAGCAGGGACAGCACAGTGAGCAGACACAGCAGAGTGAGCAGAGACAGCAGAGACAGCAGAGTGAGCATAGACAGCAGAATGAGCAGAGACAGCAAAGTGAGCAGAGACAGCAGAGTTAGCGTAGACAGCAGAGTGAGCGGAGACAACAGAGTGAGTAGAGACAGCAGAGTCAGCAGAGACAGCAGAGTGAGCAGAGTCAGCAGAGTTAGCAGAGACAGCAGAGAGAGCAGACACAGCAGAGTCAGCAGAGGCAGCAGAGTGAGCTGAGACAGCAGAGTGAGTCGAGACAGCAGAGACAGCAGAGTGAGCAGAGACAGCAGAGACAGCAAAGTGAGCAGAGACAGCAGAGTGAGCAGAGTGAGCAGAGTGAGCAGACACAAAAGAGTGAGCAGAGTGAGCAGAGTGAGCATACACTGCATAGTGAGCAGAGACAGCAGCTTGAGCAGAGACAGCAGAGTCAGCAGAAACAGCAGAGACAGCAGAGACAGCAGAGTGAGCAGAAATAGCAAAGTGAGCAGAGAAAGCAGAGTGAGCAGAAACAGCAGAGACAGCAAAGACAGCAGAGTGAGCAGAGACAGCAGATTGAGCAGAAATAGCAGAGTGAGCGGAGACAGCAGAGTGAGTATAGACAGCAGAGTGAGCAGAGACAGCAGAGACAGCAGAGTGAGCAGAGACAGCACAATGAGCAGACACAGCAGAGTGAGCAGAGACAGCAGAGTGAGTATAGACAGCAGAGTGAGCAGAGACAGCAGAGACAGCAGAGTGAGCAGAGACAGCACAATGAGCAGACACAGCAGAGTGAGCAGAGACAGCAGAGTGAGCAGAAACAGCAGAGAAAGCAGAGACAGCAGAGTGAGCAGAAACCGCAGAGTGAGCAGACACAGCAGAGACAGCAGACTGAGCAGAAATAGCAGAGACAGCAGAGTCTGCAGAGTGAGCAGAGGCAGCAGAAATAGCAGAGTGAGCAGAGACAGCAGAGTGAGCAAAGTGAGCATCGACAGCAGATTTAGCAGAGAGAGCAGAGTCAGCAGAGTGAGCGGAGACAACAGAGTGAGCAGAGACAGCAGAGCCTGCAGAGACAGCAGAGTGAGCAGAGTCAGCACAGTGAGCAGAGACGGCAGAGTCTGCAGAGAAAGCAGAGTGAGCAGACACAGCAGGAACAGCAGAGTGAGCAGACACAGCAGTGTGAGCAGACACGGCAGTGTGAGCAGACACAGCTGTGTGAGCAGACACAGCAGAGTGAGCAGACACAGCAGAGTGAGCAAAGTGAGTTGAGTGAGCAGAGTCAGCAGGGTCACCAGAGTGAGCAGAGTCAGCAGAGACAGCAGAGGCAGCAGAGTGAGCTGAAACAGCAGAGTGAGCGGAGACAGCAGAGATATCAGAGACAGCAGAGCCAGCAGAGTGAACAGAGTCAGCAGAGACAGCAGAGTGAGCCGATTTAGCAGAGACAGCAGAGACGGCAGAGACAGCAGAGACAGCAGCGCCAGCAGAGTGAACAGAGTCAGCAGAGACAGCAGAGTGAGCAGATTTAGCAGAGACAGCAGAGACAGCAGAGACAGCAGAGCCAGCAGAGTGAACAGAGTCAGCAGAGACAGCAGAGTGAGCAGATTCAGCAGAGACAGCAGAGTGAACAGATTGAGCAGAGACAGCAGAGACAGCACAGTGAGCAAAGTCAGCACAGACAGCAGAGACAGCAGAGACAGCAGAGCCAGCAGAGTGAACAGAGTCAGCAGAGACAGCAGAGTGAGCAGATTTAGCAGAGACAGCAGAGACAGCAGAGACAGCAGAGACAGCAGAGCCAGCAGAGTGAACAGAGTCAGCGGAGCCAGCAGAGTGAGCAGAGTCAGCAGAGACAGCAGAGCCAGCAGATTGAGCTGATTCAGCAGAGACAGCAGAGGCAGCAGAGTGAGCAGAAACAGCAGAGATAGCAGATACAGCAGAGCCAGCAGAGTGAACAGAGTCAGCAGAGACAGCAGAGTGAGCAGATTTAGCAGAGACAGCAGAGACAGCAGAGACAGCAGAGACAGCAGAGTGAACTGAGTGAGCGGAGACAGCTGAGTGAGCAGATTTAGCAGAGACAGCAGAGACAGCAGAGCCAGCAGAGTGAACAGAGTCAGCAGAGTCAACAGAGACAGCAGAGTGAGCAGATTCAGCAGAGACAGCAGAGTGAACAGAGACAGCAGAAACAGCAGAGACAGCACAGTGAGCAAAGTCAGCAGAGACAGCAGAGACAGCAGAGTCAGCAGATACAGCAGAGACAGCAGAGTGAACAGAGACAGCAGTGACAGCATAGTGAGCAGAAACAGCAGAGCCAGCAGAGTGAGCAGAGACAGCAGAGTGAGCAGAAACAGCAGAGACAGCACAGTGAGCAGAACCAGCAGAGACAGCACAGTGAGCTGAAACAGCAGAGACAGCGGAGACAGCAGAGAGATTAGAGACAGCAGATGCAGCAAAGACAGCAGAGTGAACAGAGACAGCAGAAACAGCAGAGTGAGCTGTGACAGCCGAGACAGCAGAGTGAGCAGAGTCAGCAGATTGAGCAGAGTGAACAGAGACAGCAGAGAGAGCAGAGTGAGCAGAGACAGCAGAGTGAGCACAGACAGCAGAGTGAGCAGAAACAGCAGAGACAGCACAGACAGCAGAGTGAGCAGAAACAGCAGAGTGAGCAGAGACAGCAGAGATAGCAGAGACAGCAGAGCCAGCAGAGTGATCAGAGACAGCAGAGACAGCAGAGCCAGCAGAGTGTACAGAGTGAGCAGAGACAGCAGAGTGAGCAGCGACAGCAGAGTGAGCAAAGTGAGCTGCGACAGCAGAGTGAACGGAGACAGCAGTCAGCAGACTGAGCGGAGACAACAGAGTGAGCAGAGACAGCAGAGTCAGCAGAGACAGCAGAGTGAGCAGAGTCAGCACAGTAAGCAGAGACGGCAGAGTGAGCAGAGTGAGCAGAATGAGCAGACACAGCAGATTGAGCAGAGACATCAGGAACAGCAGAGTGAGCAGGGACAGCACAGTGAGCAGACACAGCAGAGTGAGCATAGACAGCAGAATGAGCAGAGACAGCAAAGTGAGCAGAATGAGCAGAGACAGCAGAGTGATCAGACTCAGCAGAGTGAGCAGAGACAGCAAAGTGAGCAGAGACAGCAGAGACAGCAGAGTGAGCAGAGTGAGCAAAGTGAGCAGAGACAGCAGAGTGAGCAGAGTGAGCAGACACAAAAGAGTGAGCAGAGTAAACAGAGGGAGCATACACTGCATAGTGAGCAGAGAAAGCAGAGTGAGCAGAGACAGCAAAGTGAGAAGAGTGAGCAGAGTGAGCAGAGACAGCAGAGTAAGCAGAGTGAGCAGAGTGAGCAGACACAGCAGAGTGAGCAGAGACAGCAGAGTGAGCAGAGTGAGCAGAGTGAGCAGAGACAGCAGAGTGAGCAGAGTGAGCAGAGACAGCAGAGTGAGCAGAGTGAGCAGAGTGAGCAGAAACAGCAGAGTGAGCAGAGTGAGCAGAAACAGCAGAGTGAGCAGAAACAGCAGAGTGATCAGAGACAGCAGAGTGAGCAGAAACAGCAGAGTGAGCAGAGACAGCAGAGTGGGCAGAACCAGCAGAGACAGCACAGTGAGCAGAAACAGCAGAGGCAGCGGAGACAGCAGAGACATTAGAGACACAAGATACAGCAAAGACAGCAGAGTGAACAGAGACAGCAGAAACAGCAGAGTGAGCTGTGACAGCAGAGACATAAGAGTGAGCAGAGTCAGCAGATTGAGCAGAGTGAACAGAGACAGCAGAGAGAGCAGAGTGAGCAGAGACAGCAGAGTGAGCACAGACAGCAGAGTGAGCAGAAACAGAAGAGACAGCACAGACAGCAGAGTGAGCAGAAACAGCAGAGTGAGCAGAGACAGCAGAGTGAGCAGAAACAGCAGAGTGAGCAGAGACAGCAGAGTGAGCAAAGTGAGCAGCGACAGCAGAGTGAGCGGAGACAGCAGAGTGACCAGAGCGGTAGAATAACAGAGAGAGCAGAGACAGCAAAGTGAGCAAAGTGAGCAGAGACAGCAGAGTTAGCGTAGACAGCAGAGTGAGCGGAGACAGCAGAGTGAGTAGAGACAGCAGAGTCAGCAGAGACAGCAGAGTGAGCAGAGTCAGCAGAGTTAGCGGAGGCAGCTGAGAGAGCAGACACAGCAGAGTGATCAGAGGCAACAGAGTGAGCAGAGACAGCACAGTGAGCAGACACAGCACAGTGAGCAGAGACAGCAGAGTGAGCAGAGGGAGCAGAGACGGCAGAGTGTGCAGAGACAGCACAGTGAGCAGACACAGCAGAGTGAGCAGAGACAGCAGAGACACCAGAGTGAGCATAGACAGCAGAATGAGCAGAGACAGCAGAGTGAGCAGAGACAGCAAAGTGAGCAGAGTGAGCAGAGACAGCAAAGTGAGCAGAGTGAGCAGACTGAGCAGAGACAGCAGAGTGAGCTGAGACAGCAGAGCCAGCAGAGTGAGCATAGACAGCAGAATGAGCAGAGACAGCAGAGTGAGCAGAGACAGCAAAGTGAGCAGAGTGAGCAGAGTGAGCAGAGTGAGCAGAGACAGCAGAATGAGCAGAGACAGCAGAGTGATCAGAATCAGCAGAGTGAGCAGAGACAGCAAAGTGAGCAGAGACAGCAGAGTCAGCAGAGTGAGCAGATTGAGCAGAGACAGCAGAGACAGCAGAGACAGCAGAGTGAGCAGATTGAGCAGAGACAGCAGCGACAGCAGAGACAGCAGAGACAGCAGAGTGAGCAGAGCGGCAGAATAACAGATTGAGCAGAGACAGATAAGTGAGCAAAGTGAGCAGAGACAGCAGAGTTAGCGTAGACAGCAGAGTGAGCGGAGACAGCAGAGTGAGTAGAGCCAGCAGAGTCAGCAGAGACAGCAGAGTGAGCAGAGTCAGCAGAGTTAGCAGAGACAGCAAAGTGAGCAGACACAGCAGAGTGAGCAGAGGCAGCAGAGTGAGCTGAGACAGAAGAGACAGCAGAGTGTGTCGAGACAGAAGAGACAGCAGAGTGAGCAGAGACAGCAGAGTGAGCAAAGTGAGCAGAGACAGCAGAGTGTGCAGAGTGAGCAGAGTGAGCAGACACAAAAGAGTGAGCAGAGTGAGCAGTGTGAGCATACACTGCATAGTGAGCAGAGACAGCAGCGTGAGCAGAGACAGCAGAATGAGCAGAAACAGCAGAGACAGCAGAGACAGCAGAGTGAGCAGAAATAGCAAAGTGAGCAGAGAAAGCAGAGTGAGCCGAAACAGCAGAGACAGCAGAGTGAGCAGAGACAGCAGAGTGAGCAGAAATAGCAGAGTGAGCGGAGACAGCAGAGTGAGTATAGACAGTAGAGTGAGCAGAGACAGCAGAGACAGCAGAGTGAGCAGAGAATGCACAATGAGCAGACACAGCAGAGTGAGGAGAGTCAGCAGAGTGAGCAGAAACAGCAGAGACAGCAGAGACAGCAGAGTGAAAAGAAACAGCAGAGTGAGCAGACACAGCAGAGACAGCAGACTGAGCAGAAATAGCAGAGACAGCAGAGACAGTAGAGTGAGCAGAGGCAGCAGAAATAGCAGAGTGAGCAGAGACAGCATAGTGAGCAAAGTGAGCATCGACAGCAGAGTTAGCAGAGAGAGCAGAGTCAGCAGAGTGAGCGGAGACAACAGAGTGAGCAGCGACAGCAGAGCCTGCAGAGACAGCAGAGTGAGCAGAGTCAGCACAGTGAGCAGAGACAGCAGAGTCTGCAGAGAAAGCAGAGTGAGCAGACACAGCAGGAACAGCAGAGTGAGCAGACACAGCAGTGTGAGCAGACACAGCAGTGTGAGCAGACACAGCAGAGTGAGCAGAGACAGCAGAGTGAGCAGAGTCAGCAGAGTGAGCAGACACAGCAGAGTGAGCAGAGTGAGCAGAGTGAGCAGACACAGCAGAGTGAGCAGAGACAGCAGAGTGAGCAGAGACAGCAGAGTGAGCAGAGTGAGCAGAGTGAGCAGACACAGCAGAGTGAGCAGAGTGAGCAGAAACAGCAGAGTGAGCAGAAACAGCAGAGTGAGCAGAGACAGCAGAGTGAGCAGAAACAGCAGTGTGAGCAGAGACAGCAGAGTTAGGAGAAACAGCAGAGATAGCAGAGACAGCAGGGTCAGCAGAGACAGCAGAGACTGCAGAGTGAACAGAAATAGCAGAGGCATCAGAGACAGCAGAGTGAGCAGATTGAGCAGAGACAGCTGAGACAGCAGAGTGAGCAGATTGAGCAGAGACAGCAGAGACAGCAGAGTGAGCAGATTGAGCAGAGACAGCAGAGTGAGCAGAAACAGCAGAGACAGCTGAGACAGCAGAGTCAGCAGAGCCAGCAGTTGAGCAGAGTCAGCAGAGACAGCTGAGACAGCAGAATGAGCTGATTCAGCAGAGACAGCAGAGACAGCAGAGTGAGCAGATTCAGCAGATACAGCAGAGGCAGCAGAGTGAGCAGAAACAGCAGAGTGAGCAGAGTCAGCAGAGACAGCAGAGGCAGCAGAGTGAGCAGAAACAGCAGAGTGAGCAGAGATAGCAGAAACAGCAGAGACAGCACAGTGAGCAGAGTCAGCAGAGACAGCAGAGACAGCAGTGTCAGCAGATACAGCAGAGACAGCAGAGTGAACAGAGACAGCAGTGACAGCAGAGTAATTACAGACAGCAAAGCGAGCAGAGACAGCAGAGTGAACAGAAACAGAAGAGTGAGTAGAGACAGCAGAGACAGCAGAGTGAGCAGAAACAGCAGAGCCAGAAGAGTGAGCAGAACCAGCAGAGACAGCACAGTGAGCAGAAACAGCAGAGACAGCGGAGACAGCAGAGAGATTAGAGACAGCAGATACAGCAAAGACAGCAGAGTGAGCAGAGACAGCAGAGTGAGCAGAAATAGCAGAGTGAGCGGAGACAGCAGAGTGAGTATAGACAGCAGAGTGAGCAGAGACAGCAGAGACAGCAGAGTGAGCAGAGACAGCACAATGAGCAGACACAGCAGAGTGAGCAGAAACAGCAGAGACTGCAGAGACAGCAGAGTGAAAAGAAACAGCAGAGTGAGCAGACACAGCAGAGACAGCAGACTGAGCAGAAATAGCAGAGACAGCAGAGACAGCAGAGTGAGCAGAGGCAGCAGAAATAGCAGAGTGAGCAAAGACAGCAGAGTGAGCAAAGTGAGCATCGACAGCAGAGTTAGCGGAGAGAGCAGAGTCAGCAGAGTGAGCGGAGACAGCAGATTCTGCAGAGAAAGCAGAGTGAGCAGACACAGCAGGAACAGCAGAGTGAGCAGACACAGCAGTGTGAGCAGACACAGCAGAGTGAGCAGAGACAGCAGAGTGAGCAGAGTCAGCAGAGTGAGCAGAGACAGCAGAGTGAGCAGAGCGAGCAGAGTGAGCAGACACAGCAGAGTGAGCAAAGTGAGTTGAGTGAGCAGAGACAGCAGAGTGAGCAGACACAGCAGAGTGAGCAGAGACAGCAGAGTGAGCAGAGACAGCAGAGTGAGCAGAGTGAGCAGACACAGCAGAGTGAGCAGAGTGAGCAGAAACAGTAGAGTGAGCAGAAACAGCAGAGTGAGCAGAGACAGCAGAGTGAGCAGAAACAGCAGTGTGAGCAGAGACAGCAGAGTTAGGAGAAACAGCAGAGATAGCAGAGACAGCAGGGTCAGCAGAGGCAGCAGAGACAACAGAGTGAGCAGATTGAGCAGAGACAAGCTGAGACAGCAGAGTGAGCAGAGGCAGCAGAGACAGCAGAGTGAGCAGATTGAGCAGAGACAGCAGAGACAGCAGAGTGAGCAGTAACAGCAGAGTGAGCAGATTGAGCAGAGCCAGCAGATTGAGCAGAGTCAGCAGAGACAGCAGAGACAGCAGAATGAGCTGATTCAGCAGAGACAAGCAGAGACAGCAGAGTGAGCAGATTCAGCAGATACAGCAGAGGCAGCAGAGTGAGCAGAAACAGCAGAGTGAGCAGAGTCAGCAGGGTCACCAGAGTGAGCAGAGTCAGCAGAGACAGCAGAGGCAGCAGAGTGAGCAGAAACAGCAGAGTGAGCAGAGATAGCAGAAACAGCAGAGACAGCACAGTGAGCAGAGTCAGCAGAGACAGCAGAGACAGCAGAGTAAGCAGATACAGCAGAGACAGCAGAGTGAACAGAGACCGCAGTGACAGCAGAGTAATTAGAGACAGCAAAGCGAGCAGAGACAGCAGAGACAGCAGAGTGAGCAGAGACAGCAGAGACAGCAGAGTGAGCAGAAATAGCAGAGTGAGCAGACACAGCAGAGACAGCAGACTGAGCAGAAATAGCAGAGACAGCAGAGACAGCAGAGTGAGCAGAGGCAGCAGAAATAGCAGAGTGAGCAGAGACAGCAGAGTGAGCAAAGTGAGCATCGACAGCAGAGTTAGCAGAGAGAGCAGAGTCAGCAGTGTGAGCGGAGACAACAGAGTGAGCAGAGACAGCAGAGCCTGCAGAGACAGCAGAGTGAGCAGAGTCAGCACAGTGAGCAGAGACAGCAGAGTCTGCAGAGAAAGCAGAGTGAGCAGACACAGCAGGTACAGCAGAGTGAGCAGACACAGCAGAGTGAGCAGAGACAGCAGTGTGAGCAGACACAGCAGAGTGAGCAGAGACATCAGAGTGAGCAGAGTCAGCAGAGTGAGCAGAGACAGCAGAGTGAGCAGAGTGAGCAGTGTGAGCAGACACAGCAGAGACAGCAGAGTGAGCAGACACAGCAGATTGAGCAGAGACAGCAGAGTGAGCAGAGTCAGCAGAGTGAGCAGAGACAGCAGAGTGAGCAGAGTGAGCAGTGTGAGCAGACACAGCAGAGACAGCAGAGTGAGTAGAGACAGCAGAGTCAGCAGAGACAGCAGAGTGAGGTGAGTCAGCAGAGTTAGCAGAGACAGCAGAGAGAGCAGACACAGCAGAGTGAGCAGAGGCAGCAGAGTGAGCAGAGACAGAAGAGCCTGCAGAGTGAGCAGAGACAGCAAAGTGAGCAGAGTGAGCAGCGACAGCAGAATGAGCAGAGACAGCAGAGTGAGCAGAGACAGCAGAGTCAGCAGAGTGAGCAGAGACAGCAGAGACAGTAGAGTGAGTCGAGACAGCAGAGACAGCAGAGTGAGCAGAGACAGCAGAGACAGCAGAGTGAGCAGAGACAGCTGAGTGGGCAGAAACAGCAGAGACAGCAGAGACAGCAGAGTGAGCAGAAATAGCAAAGTGAGCAGAGACAGCAGAGTGAGCAGAAAGAGCAGAGACAGCAAAGACAGCAGAGTGAGCAGAGACAGCAGAGTGAGCAGAAATAGCAGAGTGAGCAGAGACAGCAGAGTTAGTATAGACAGCAGAGTGAGCAGAGACCGCAGAGACAGCAGAGTGAGCAGAGACAGCACAATGAGCAGACACAGCAGAGTGAGCAGAGACAGCAGAGTGAGCAGAAACAGCAGAGACAGCAGAGACAGCAGAGTGAGCTGAAATAGCAGAGACAGCAGAGACAGCAGAGTGAGCAGAGGCAGCAGAAATAGCAGAGTGAGCAGAGACAGCAGAGTGAGCAAAGTGAGCATCGATAGCAGAGTTAGCAGAGAGAGCAGAGTCAGCAGAGTGAGCGGAGACAACAGAGTGAGCAGAGACAGCAGAACCTGCAGAGACAGCAGAGTGAGCAGAGTCAGCACAGTGAGCAGAGACAGCAGAGTCTGCAGAGAAAGCAGAGTGAGCAGACACAGCAGGAACAGCAGAGTGAACAGACACAGCAGTGTGAGCAGACACAGCAGTGTGAGCCGACACAGCAGAGTGAGCAGACACAGCAGAGTGAGCAAAGTGAGTTGAGTGAGCAGAGACAGCAGAGTGAGCAGAGTGAGCAGAGTGAGCAGAGACAGCAGAGTGAGCAGAGTGAGCTGAGACAGCAGAGTGAGCAGAGTGAGCAGTGTGAGCAGACACAGCAGAGTGAGCAGAGTGAGCAGAAACAGCAGAGTGAGCAGGAACAGCAGAGTGAGCAAAGACAGTAGAGTGAGCAGAAACAGCAGTGTGAGCAGAGACAGCAGAGTTAGGATAAACAGCATAGATAGCAGAGACAGCAGGGTCAGCAGAGACAGCAGAGACTGCAGAGTGAGCAGAAATAGCAGAGGCAGCAGAGACAGCAGAGTGAGCAGATTGAGCAGAGACAGCTGAGACAGCAGAGTGAGCAGATTGAGCAGAGACAGCAGAGACAGCAGAGTGAGCAGATTGAGCAGAGACAGCAGAGACAGCAGAGTGAGCAGAAACAGCAGAGACATCTGAGACAGCAGAGTCAGCAGAAACAGCAGAGTGAGCAGATTGAGCAGAGTCAGCAGATTGAGCAGAGACAGCAGAATGAGCTGATTCAGCAGAGACAGCAGAGTGAGCAGATTCAGCAGATACAGCAGAGGCAGCAGAGTGAGCAGAAACAGCAGAGTGAGCAGAGTCAGCAGGGTCACCAGAGTGAGCAGAGTCAGCAGAGACAGCAGAGGCAGCAGAGTGAGCTGAAACAGCAGAGTGAGCAGAGATAGCAGAAACAGCAGAGACAGCACAGTGAGCAGAGTCAGCAGAGACAGCAGAGTCAGCAGATACAGCAGAGACAGCAGAGTGAACAGAGACAGCAGTGACAGCAGAGTAATTAGAGACAGCAAAGCGAGCAGAGACAGCAGAGTGAACAGAAACAGAAGAGTGAGTAGAGACAGCAGAGACAGCAGAGTTTGCAGAAACAGCAGAGCCAGAAGAGTGAGCAGAGACAGCAGAGTGAGCAGAAACAGCAGAGACAGCACAGTGAGCAGAAACAGCAGAGACAGCGGAGACAGCAGAGAGATTAGAGACAGCAGATACAGCAAAGACAGCAGAGTGAACAGAGACAGCAGAAACAGCAGAGTGAGCAGAGTCAGCAGATTGAGCAGAGTGAACAGAGACAGCAGAGAGAGCACAGTGAGCAGAGACAGCAGCGTGAGCACAGACAGCAGAGTGAGCAGAAACAGCACAGACAGCATAGACAGTAGAGTGAGCAGAAACAGCAGAGTGAGCAGAGACAGCAGAGTGAGCAGAAACAGCAGAGTGAGCAGAGACAGCAGAGTGAGCAAAGTGAGCAGCGACAGCAGAGTGAGCGGAGTCAGCAGAGTCAGCAGACTGAGCGGAGACAACAGAGTGAGCAGAGACAGCAGAGTGAGCAGAGACAGCAGAGTGAGCAGAGTCAGCAGAGTGAGCAGAGACAGCAGAGTGAGCAGACACAGCAGATTGAGCAGAGATATCAGGAACAGCAGAGTGAGCAGGGACAGCACAGTGAGCAGACACAGCAGAGTGAGCAGAGACAGCAGAGACAGCAGACTGAGCATAGACAGCAGAATGAGCAGAGAGAGCAAAGTGAGCAAAGTAAGCAGAGACAGCAAAGTGAGCAGAGTGAGCAGAGTGAGCAGAGACAGCAGAGTGAGCTGAGACAGAAGACCCAGCAGAGTGAGCAGAGACAGCAGAGTGAGCAGAGTGAGCAGTGACAGCAGAATGAGCAGAGACAGCAGAGTGATCGGAATCAGCAGAGTGAGCAGAGACAGCAAAGTGAGCAGAGACAGCAGAGTCAACAGAGTGAGCAGAGACAGCAGAGACAGCAGAGTGAGTAGAGACAGCAGAGACAGCAGAGTGAGCAGAGACAGCAGACACAGCAGAGTGAGCTGAGACAGCAGAGTGAGCAAAGTGAGGAGAGACAGCAGAGTGAGCAGAGACAGCAGCGTGAGCAGAGACAGCAGAGTGAGCAGACGCAAAAGAGTGAGCAGAGACAGCAGAGTGAGCATACACTGCATAGTGAGCAGAGACAGCAGAGTGAGCAGAGACAGCAGAGTGAGCAGAAACAGCAGAGACAGCAGAGACAGCAGAGTGAGCAGAAACAGCAAAGTGAGCAGAGACAGCAGAGTGAGCAGAAACAGCAGAGACAGCAAAGACAGCAGAGTGAGCAGAGACAGCAGAGTGAGCATAAACAGCAGAGTGAGCAGAGACAGCAGAGTGAGCAGAAATAGCATAGTGAGCGGAGACAGCAGAGTGAATATAGACAGCAGAGTGAGCAGAGATAGCAGAGACAGCAGAGTGAGCAGAGATAGCACAATGAGCAGACACAGCAGAGTGAGCAGAGACAGCAGAGTGAGCAGAAACAGCACAATGAGCAGACACAGCAGAGTGAGCAGAGACAGCAGTGTGAGTAGAAACAGCAGAGACAGCAGAGTGAGCAGAGACAGCACAATGAGCAGACACAGCAGAGTGAGCAGAGACAGCAGAGTGAGCCGAAACAGCAGAGACAGCAGAGACACCAGAGTGAGCAGAAACAGCAGAGTGAACAGACACAGCAGAGACAGCAGACTGATCAGAAATAGCAGAGACAGCAGAGACAGCAGGGTGAGCAGAGGCGGCAGAAATAGCAGAGTGAGCAGAGACAGCAGAGTGAGCAAAGTGAGCATCGACAGCAGAGTTAGCAGAGAGAGCAGATTCAGCAGAGTGAGCGGAGACAAGAGAGTGAGCAGAGACAGCAGAACCTGCAGAGACAGTAGGGTGAGCAGTGTCAGCACAGTGAGCAGAGACAGCAGAGTCTGCAGAGAAAGCAGAGTGAGCAGACAAAGCAGGAACAGCAGAGTGAGCAGACACAGCAGAGTGAGCAGAGACAGCAGTGTGAGCAGACACAGCAGAGTGAGCAGACACAGCAGATTGAGCAAAGTGAGTTGAGTGAGCAGACACAGCAGAGACAGCAGAGTGAGCAGACACAGCAGAGTGAGCAGAGACAGCAGAGTGAGCAGAGACAGCAGAGACAGCAGAGTGAGCAGAAATAGCAGAGTGAGCAGACACAGCAGAGACAGCAGACTGAGCAGAAATAGCAGAGACAGCAGAGACAGCAGAGTGAGCAGAGGCAGCAGAAATAGCAGAGTGAGCAGAGACAGCAGAGTGAGCAAAGTGAGCATCGACAGCAGAGTTAGCAGAGAGAGCAGAGTCAGCAGTGTGAGCGGAGGCAACAGAGTGAGCAGAGACAGCAGAGCCTGCAGAGACAGTAGAGTGAGCAGAGTCAGCACAGTGAGCAGAGACAGCAGAGTCTGCAGAGAAAGCAGAGTGAGCAGACAAAGCAGGAACAGCAGAATGAGCAGACACAGCAGAGTGAGCAGAGTGAGCAGAGTGAGCAGAAACAGCAGAGACAGCAGAGTGAGCAGACACAGCAGAGTGAGCAGACACAGCAGAGTGAGCAGAGTCAGCAGAGTGAGCAGAGACAGCAGTGTGAGCTGAGTGAGCAGACACAGCAGAGTGAGCAGAGTGAGCAGAAACAGCACAGTGAGCAGAAACAGCATTGACAGCAGAGTGAGCAGAGACAGCAGTGTCAGCAGAGTGACCAGAGACAGCAGAGTGAGCAGAAACAGCAGAGTGAGCAGAGACAGCAGAGTAGGCAGAGACCGCTGAGTGAGTAGAGTGAGCAGACACAGCAGAGTGAGCAGAGGCAGCAGAGTGAGCAGACACAGCAGAGTGAGCAGGGACAGCAGAGTGAGCAGAGTGATCAGAGTGAGCAGAGTGCGCAGAGACAGCAGTTTGAGCAGAGTGAGCAGAGTGAGCAGACACAGCAGAGTGAGCATAGTGAGCAGACACAGCAGTGTGAGCAGAGACAGCAGAGACAGCAGATTCAGCAGAGGCAGCAGAGTGAGCAGAGGCAGCAGAAGTATCAGAGTGAGCAGAGACAGCAGAGTGAGCAAAGTGAGCAGCGACAGCAGAGTTAGCGGAGACAGCAGAGTCAGCAGAGTGAGCAGAGACAGCAGAGTGAGAAGAGTTAGCAAAGTGAGCATCGAGATCAGAGTAAGCAGAGTGAGCAGACACAGAAGATTGAGCAGAGACAGCAGGAACTGCAGCGTGAGCAGAGACAGCAGAGTGAGCAGAGACCGTTGAGTGAGTAGAATGAGCAGTCACAGCAGAGTGAGCAGAGTGAGCAGACACAGCAGAGTGAGCAGGGACAGCAGAGTGAGCAGAGTGAGCAGAGACAGCAGAGTGAGCAGAGTGAGCAGACACAGCAGAGTGAGCAGTGTGAGCAGACACAGCAGAGTGAGCAGAGGCAGCAGCGTGAGCAGAAACAGCAGAGTGAGCAGAGACAGCAGAATGAGCAGAAACAGCAGAGACAGCAGAGTGAGCAGAAATAGCAGAGACAGCAGAGACAGCAGAGTGAGCAGAAAGAGCAGAGTGAGCAGAGACAGCAGAGTGAGCAGAAACAGTAGAGAAAGCAGAGTGAACAGAGACAGCAGTGTCAGCAGAGTGAGCAGAGACAGCAGAGTGAGCAGAAACAGCAGAGTGAGCAGAGACAGCAGAGTGAGTAGAGACAGCAGTGCCAGCAAAGTGAGCAGAGACAACAGAGTGAGCAGAGACCGCTGAGTGAGTAGAGTGAGCAGACACAGCAGAATGAGCAGAGACAGCAGAATGAGCAGACACATCTGAGAGAGCAGGGACAGCAGAGTGAGCAGAGTGAGCAGAGTCAGTAGAGTTAGCAGAGTGAGCAGAGTGAGCAGACACAGCAGAGTGAGCAGAGTGAGCAGAGTGAGCAGAGTTAGCAGAGACATCAGAGTGAGCAGAGGCAGCAGAGTGAGCAGAAACAGCAGAGACAGCAGATTGAGCAGAGACAGCAGAGTGAGCAGAAACAGTAGAGTGAGCAGTGACAGCAGAGTGAGCAGACACAGCAGAGATAGCAGAGTGAGCAGATTGAGCAGTTATAGCAGAGACAGCAGAGTGAGCAGAGACAGCTGAGTGAGCAGAAACAGCAGAGACAGCAGAGTGAGCAGAAATAGCAGAGACAGCAGAGTGAGCAGAAACAGCAGAGTGAGCAGAGACAGCAGAGCCAGCAGATTGAGCAGATTCAGCAGAGACCGCAGAGACAGCAGAATGTGCAGATTCAGCAGAGTCAGCAGAGACAGCAGAGACAGCAGAGTGAGCAGATTCAGCAGATACAGCAGAGGCAGCAGAGTGAGCAGAAACAGCAGAGTGAGCAGAGACAGCAGAGACAGCAGAGTGAACAGAGCCAGCAGAGACAGCAGAGTTAGCAGATTTAGCAGAGACAACAGAGACAGCAGAGACAGCAGAGTGAGCAGAGTCCGCAGAGACAACAGAGACAGCAGAGTGAGCACATTCAGCAGAGACAGCAGAGTGAACAGAGACAGCAGAAATAGCAGAGATGGCACAGTGAGCAGAGTCAGCAGAGACAGCAGAGACAGCAGAGTCAGCAGATACAGCAGAGACAGCAGAGTGAACAGAGACAGCAGTGACAGCAGAGTGAGCAGAGACAGCAGAGACAGCAGAGTGATTACAGACAGCAAAGCGAGCAGAGACAGCAGAGTGAACAGAAGCAGCAGAGTGAGTAGAGACAACAGAGACAGCAGAGTGAGCAGAGACAGCAGAGTGAGCAGAGACAGCAGAGCCAGCAGAGTGAGCAGAGTCAGCAGAGTGAGCAGAAACAGCAGAGACAGCACAGTGAGCAGAACCAGCAGAGACAGCAGAGATATTAGAGACAGCAGATACGGCGGAGACAGCAGAGTGAACAGAGACAGCAGCAGAGCAGAGTGAGCAGAGTCGGCAGATTGAGCAGAGTGAACAGAGTCAGCAGATTGAGCAGAGTGATCAGAGACAGCAGAGAGAGCAGAGTGAGCAGAGACAGCAGAGTGAGCAGAGACAGCAGAGTGAGCAGAAACAGCAGAGACAGCCGACTGAGCAGAAATAGCAGAGACAGCAGAGTGCGCAGAAACAGCAGAGTGAGCAGAGACATCAGAGTGAGCAGAAACAGCAGAGACAGCAGGGACAGCAGAGTGATCAGAGACAGCAGAGTCAACAGAGACAGCAGAAATAGCAGAGGTAGCAGAAAGAGCAGAGACAGCAGGGAAAGCCGAGTGAATAGAGACAGCAGAAAGAGCAGAGTGAGCAGAGAGAGCAGAGACAGCAGATACAGCTGAGTGAATAGAGACAGCAGAAAGAGCAGATTGAGCAGAGACAGCAGGGTCAGCAGAGACAGCAGAGTGAACAGAGACTGCAGAAACAGCAGAATGAGCAGATTCAGAAGAGACAGTAGAGTGAACAGAGACAGCAGAGTGAGTATAGACAGCAGAGTGAACAGAAACAGCAGAGTGAGCAGAAACAGCAGAGACAGCAGAGACAACAGAGTGAGCAGAGACAGCAGAGTCAGCAGAGAGAGAGCAGAGACAGCAGAGACAGCAGACTGAACAGAGACAGCAGTGTGAACAGAGACAGCAGAGGCAACAGAGACAGCAGAGTGAACAGAGACAGCCGAGACAGCAGATTCAGCAGAGACAGCAGACTGAACAGAGACAGCAGAAACAGCAGAGTGAGCAGAGACAGCAGTGTGAGCAGATTCAGCAGAGACAGCAGAGTGAACAGAGACAGCAGAAACAGCAGAATTAGCAGATTCAGAAGAGACAGAAGAGTGAACAGAGACAGCAGAGTGAACAGAGACAGCAGATTGAGCAGAGACGGCAGAGACAGCAGAGACAGCAGGGAAAGCAGAGTGAATAGAGACAGCAGAAAGAGCAGAGTGCGCAGAGAGAGCAGAGACAGCAGATAGAGCAGAGTGAATAGATACAGCAGAAAGAGCAGATTGAGCAGAGACAGCAGGGTCAGCAGAGACAGCAGAGTGAACAGAGACTGCATAAACAGCAGAATAAATAGATTCAGAAGAGACAGCAGAGTGAACAGAGACAGCAGAGTGAGTATAGACAGCAGAGTGAGCAGAGACAGCAGAGACAGCAGAGTGAGCAGAGACAACAGAGTGAGCAGAAACAGCTGAGACAGCAGAGACAGCAGAGTGAGCAGAGACAGCAGAGACAGCAGAGTCAGCAGACAGAGAGCAGTGACAGCAGAGACAGCAGAGTGAACAGAGACAGCAGAGTGAACAGAGACAGCAGAGGCAACAGAGACAGCAGAGTGAACAGAGACAGCAGAGACAGCAGATTCAGCAGAGACAGTAGACTGAACAGAGACAGCAGAAACAGCAAAGTGAGCAGAGACAGCAGTGTGAGCAGATTCAGCAGAGACAGCAGAAATAGCAGAGTGAGCACACACAGCAGAGACAGCAGAGACAGCACGGAAAGCAGTGTGAATAGAGACAGCAGAAAGAGCAGAGTGAGCAGAGACAGCAGAGACAGCAGATATAGCAGAGTGAATAGAGACAGCAGAAAGAGCAGAGTGAGCAGAGACAGCAGGGTCAGCAGAGACAGCAGAGTGAACAGAGACAGCAGAAACAGCAGAATGAGCAGATTCAGAAGAAACAGCAGAGTGACCAGAGACAGCAGAGTGAACAGAGACAGCAGAGTGAACATAGACAGCAGAGTGAGCAGAGACAGCAGATTCAGCAGAGTGAGCAGAGACAGCAGAGTGAGCGGAGACAGCAGAGTGAGTAGAGACAGCAGAGTGAGCAGAGACAGCAGAGTGAGCAGAGTCAGCAGAGACAGTAGAGCCAGCAGACTGAACAGAGTGAGCAGATTTAGCAGAGACAGCAGAGTGAGCAGAAACAGCAGAGTGAGCAGATTCAGCAGAGACAGCAGAGTGAGCATAAACAGCAGAGTGAGCAGAGACAGCAGAGAAAGCAGAGCCTGCAGAGTGAACAGAGTGAGCAGTTTTAGCAGAGACAGCAGAGACACTACAGTGAGCAGAGTCAGCAGAGACAATAGAGACAGCAGAGTGAGCAGATTCAGCAGGGACAGCAGAGGGAACAGAGACAGCAGAAACAGCAGAGACAGCAAAGTGAGCAGAGTGAACAGAAACAGCAGAGCGAGTAGAGACAGCAGAGACAGCAGAGTGAGGAGACACAGCAGAGTGAGCAGAGACAGCGGAGCCAGCAGAGTGAGCAGAGTCAGCAGAGACAGCAGAGACAGCAGAGACAGCAGAGTGAGCAGAAACAGCAGAGACAGCACAGTGAGCAGAAACAGCAGAGAAAGCACAGTGAGCAGAAACAGCAGAGACAGCAGAGAGATTAGAGACAGCAGATACAGCAGAGACAGCAGAGTCAGCAGATTGAGCAGAGTGAGCAGAGACAGCAGAGTGAGCAGAGACAGCAGAGTCAGCAGTGTGAGCAGAGACAGCAGAGTGAGCAGAGTCAGCAGAAACAACAGAGGGGGCAGAATGAGCAGATTCAGCAGAGACATCAGAGTGAACAGAGACAGCAGAAACAGCAGTGACAGCTCAGTGAGAACAGTCAGCAGAGACAGCAGAGACAGCAGAGAGAGCAGATACAGCAGAGACAGCAGAGTGAACAGAGACAGCAGTGACAGCAGAGTGAGCAGAGACAGCAGAGTGATTAGAGACAGCAAAGCGAGCAGAGACAGCAGAGCGAACAGAAACAGCAGACTGAGTAGAGACAGCAGAGACAGCAGAGTGAGCAGAGACAGCAGAGACAGCAGAGCCAGCAGAGACAGCAGAGCCAGCAGAGTGAGCAGAGTCAGCAGAGACAGCAGAGACAGCATTGACAGCACGGTGAGCAGAGTCAGCAGAGACAGCAGAGTGAACAGAGACAGCAGAGTGAGCAGAAAGAGCTGAGACAGCACAGTGAGCAGAATCAGCAGAGACAGCACAGTGAGCAGAAACAGCATAGACAGCAGAGACCGCAGAGAGATTAGAGACAGCAGATACAGCAGAGTATACAGAGACAGCAGAAACAGCGGAGTGAGCTGAGACAGCAGAGACAGCAGAGTGAGCAGAGTCAGCAGATTGAGCAGAGTTAGCAGAGACAGCAGAGAGAGCAGAGTGAGCAGAGACAGCAGAGTGAGCAGCGACAGCAGAGACAGCAGATTGAGCAGAGTGAGCAGAGACAGCAGATTGAGCAGAGTGAGCAGAGACAGCAGAGAGAGGAAAGTGAGCAGAGACATCAGAGTGAGCACAGACAGCAGAGTGAGCAGAAACAGCAGAGACAGCAGAGTGAGAAGAGACAGCAGAGTGAACAGCGACAGCAGAGTGAGCAGATTCAGCAGAGTGAGCAGAAACAGCAGAGACAGCAGAGACAGCAGAGTGAGAAGAGACAGCAGAGTGAACAGCGACAGCAGAGTGAGCAGATTCAGCAGAGACAGCAGAAATAGCAGAGTGAGCAGCGACAGCAGAGACAGCAGAGACAGCACGGAAAGCAGATTGAATAGAGACAGCCGAAAGAGCAGAGTGAACAGAGAGAGCAGATACAGCAGAGTGAATAGAGACAGCAGAAAGAGCAGATTGAGCAGAGAAAGCAGGGTCAGCAGAGACAGCAGAGTGAACAGAGACAGCAGAAACATCAGAATGAGCAGATTCAGAAGAGACAGCAGAGTGATCAGAGACAGCAGAGTGAGCAGAGACAGCAGTGTGAGCAAAGACAGCACAATGAGCAGACACAGCTGAGTGAGCAGAGACAGCAGAGCGAACAGAAACAGCAGAGACAGCAGAGACAGCAGAGTGAGCAGAGACAGCAGAGACAGCAGAGTCAGCAGAGAGAGAGCAGAGACAACAGAGACAGCAGAGTGAACAGAGACAGCAGAGTGAACAGAGACAGCAGAGACAGCAGATTCAGCAGAGACAGCAGACTGAACAGAGACAGCAGAAATAGCAGAGTGAGCAGAGACAGCAGAGACAGCAGGGAAAGCAGAGTGAATAGAGACAGCAGAAAGAGCAGAGTGAGCAGAGGCCGCAGAGACAGCAGAGACAGCAGAGTGAACAGAGACAGCAGAAACAGCAGAATGAGCAGATTCAGAAGAGACAGCAGAGTGAACAGAGACAGCAGATTCAGCAGAGTGAGCAGAGACAGCAGAAATACCAGAGTGAGCAGAGACAGCAGAGTGAGCAAAGTGAGCAGAGACAGCAGAGTGAGCGGAGACAGCAGAGTGAGCAGATACAGCAGAGGCAGTAGAGCCTGCAGACTGAACAGAGTGAGCAGATACAGCAGAGACAGCAGAGTCAGCAGGGTCACCAGTGTGAGTAGAGTCAGCAAAGACAGCAGAGAAAGCAGAGTGAGCAGAAACAGCAGAGTGAGCAGAGACAGCAGAGAAAGCAGAGCCAGCAGAATGAACTGAGTGAGCAGATTTAGCAGAGACAGCAGAGACACTACAGTGAGCAGAGTCAGCAGAGACAACAGAGACAGCAGAGTGTGCAGATTCAGCAGAGACAGCAGAGTGAACAGAGACAGCAGAAACAGCAGAGACAGCACAGTGACTAGAGTCAGCAGATACAGCAGAGACAGCAGAGACAGCAGAGTGAACAGAAACAGCAGAGACATGCAGAGTGAGGAGAGACAGCAGAGTGAGCAGAGCGGCAGAATAACAGAGTGAGCAGAGACAGCAAAGTGAGCAAAGTGAGCAGAGACAGCAGAGTTAGCGTAGACAGCAGAGTGAGCGGAGACAGCAGAGTGAGTAGAGACAGCAGAGTCAGCAGAGACAGCAGAGTGAGCAGAGTCAGCAGAGTTAGCAGAGACAGCCGAGAGAGCAGACACAGCAGAGTGAGCAGAGACAGCAGAGTGAGCAGAGACAGCACAGTGAGCAGACACAGCACAGTGAGCAGAGACAGCAGAGTGAGCAGAGTGAGCAGAGACAGCAGAGTGAGCAGAGACAGCACAGTGAGCAGACACAGCACAGTGAGCAGAGACAGCAGAGTGAGCAGAGTGAGCAGAGACAGCAGAGTGAGCAGAGACAGCACAGTGAGCAGACACAGCAGAGTGAGCAGAGACAGCAGAGACAGCAGAGTGAGCATAGACAGCAGAATGAGCAGAGACAGCAGAGTGAGTAGACACAGCAAAGTGAGCAGAGTGAGCAGAGACAGCAAAGTGAGCAGAGTGAGCAGAGTGAGCAGAGACCGCAGAGTGAGCTGAGACAGCAGAGTGAGCAGAGACAGCACAGTGAGCAGACACAGCAGAGTGAGCAGAGACAGCAGAGACAGCAGAGTGAGCATAGACAGCAGAATGAGCAGAGACAGCAGAGTGAGCAGACACAGCAAAGTGAGCAGAGTGAGCAGAGACAGCAAAGTGTGCAGAGTGAGCAGAGTGAGCAGAGACCGCAGAGTGAGCTGAGACAGCAGAGTGAGCAGAGACAGCAAAGTGAGCAGAGTGAGCAGAATGAGCAGTGACAGCAGAATGAGCAGAGACAGCAGAGTGATCAGAATCAGCAGAGTGAGCAGAGACAGCAAAGTGAGCAGAGACAGCAGAGTCAGCAGAGTGAGCAGAGACAGCAGAGACAGCAGAGTGAGTAGAGACAGCAGAGACAGCAGAGTGAGCAGAGACAGCAGAAATAGCAGATTGAGCAGAGACAGCAGAGTGAGCAAAGTGAGCAGAGACAGCAGAGTGAGCAGAGACAGCAGAGTGAGCAGAGTGAGCAGAGTGAGCAGACACAAAAGCGTGAGCAGAGTGAGCAGAGTGAGCATACACTGCATAGTGAGCAGAGACAGCAAAGTGAGCAGAGACAGCAGAGTGAGCAGAAACAGCTGAGACAGCAGAGACAGCAGAGTTAGCAGAAACAGTGAAGTGAGCAGAGACAGCAGAGTAAGCAGAAACAGCAGAGACAGCAAAGACAGCAGAGTGAGCAGAGACAGCAGAGTGAGTAGAAACAGCAAGGAAAGCAGAGACAGCAGAGTGAGCATAGACGGCAGAATAACAGAGTGAGCAGAGACAGCAAAGTGAGCAAAGTGAGCAGAGACAGCAGAGTGAGCAGAGACAGCAGAGTGAGCAGAGAGAGCAGAGTGAGCACACACAAAAGAGTGAGAAGAGTGAGCAGAGTGAGCAGAGTGAGCATACACTGCATAGTGAGCAGAGAGAGCAAAGTGAGCAGAGAAAGCAGAGTGAGCAGAAACAGCACAGACAGCAGAGACAGCAGAGTGATCAGAAACAGGAAAGTGAGCAGAGACAGCAGAGTGAGCAGAAACAGCAGAGACAGCAAAGACAGCAGAGTGAAAAGAGACAGCAGAGTGAGCAGAATCAGCAGATTGAGCAGAGACAGCAGAGTGAGCAGAAATAGCAGAGTGAGCGGAGAGAGCAGAGTGAGTATAGACAGCAGAGTGAGCAGAGACAGCAGAGACAGCAGACTGAGCAGAAACAGCAGAGTGAGCAGACACAGCAGAGACAGCAGACTGAGCAGAAATAGCACAGACAGCAGAGGCAGCAGAGTGAGCAGAAACAGCAGAGACAGCAGAGACAGCAGAGTGAGCAGAAACAGCAGAGTGAGCAGACACAGCAGAGTGAGCAGACTGAGCAGAAATAGCAGAGACAGCAGAGGCAGCAGAGTGAGCAGAGGCAGCAGAAATAGCAGAGTGAGCAGAGACAGCAGAGTGAGCAAAGTGAGCATCAACAGCAGAGTTAGCGGAGACAGCAGAGTCAGCAGAGTGAGCGAAGACAACAGAGTGAGCAGAGACAGCAGAGCCTGCAGAAACAGGAGAGTGAGCAGAGTTGGCAGAGTCTTCTGAGACAGCAGAGTGATCAGACACAGCAGGAACAGCAGAGTGAGCAGACACAGCAGAGTGAGCAGAGACAGCAGAGTGAGCAGAGTGAGCAGAGTGAGCAGACACAGCAGAGTGAGTAGAGTGAGTAGAGTGAACAGAGAACGCAGAGTGAGCAGACACAGCAGAGTGAGCAGAGACAGCATAGTGAGCAGAGTCAGCAGAGTGAACAGAGACAGCAGAGACAGCAGATTCAGCAGAGACAGCAGACTGAACATAGTGAGCAGAGACAGCAGTGTGAGCAGATTCAACAGAGACAGCAGAGACAGCAGATATAGCAGAGCGAATAGAGACAGCAGAAAGAGCAGAGTGAGCAGAGACAGCAGAGTGAACAGAGACAGCAGAAACAGCAGAATGAGCAGATTTAGAAGAGACAGCAGAGTGAACAGAGACAGCAGAGTGAACAGAGACAGCAGAGTGAACAGAGACAGCAGAGTGAGCAGAGACAGCAGATTCAGCAGAGTGAGCAGAGACAGCAGAAATAGCAGAGTGAACAGAGACAGCAGAGTGAGCAAAGTGAGCAGAGACAGCAGAGTGAGCGGAGACAGCAGAGTGAGCAGATACAGCAGAGACAGTAGAGCCTGCAGACTGAACAGAGTGAGCAGATACAGCAGAGACAGCAGAGTCAGCAGGGTCACCAGTGTGAGCAGCGTCAGCAAAGACAGCAGAGAAAGCAGAGTGAGCAGAAACAGCAGAGTGAGCAGAGACAGCAGAGAAAGCAGAGCCAGCAGAGTGAACACAGTGAGCAGATTTAGCAGAGACAGCAGAGACAGCAGAAACAGCAGAGTTAGCAGAGACAGCAGAGAAAGCAGAGCCAGCAGAGTGAACAGAGTGAGCAGATTTAGCAGAGACAGCAGAGACACTACAGTGAGCAGAGTCAGCAGAGACAACAGAGACAGCAGAGTGAGCAGATTCAGCAGAGACAGCAGAGTGAACAGAGACAGCAGAAACAGCAGAGACAGCACAGTGACTAGAGTCAACAGAAACAGCAGAGACAGCAGAGAGATTAGAGACAGCAGAGTAAGCAGAGACAGCGGAGCCAGCAGAGTGAGCAGACTCAGCAGAGACAGCAGAGACAGCAGAGTGAGCAGAAACAGCAGAGACAGCACAGTGAGCAGAAACAGCAGAGACAGCACAGTGAGCAGAAACAGCAGAGACAGCAGAGGCAGCAGAGAGATTAGAGACAGCAAATACAGCAGAGACAGCAGAGTGAACAGGGACAACAGAAACAGCAGAGTGAGCTGAGACAGCAGAGAGAGCAGAGTTAGCAGAGACAGCAGAGTGAGCAGAGACAGCAGAGACAGCAGAGTGATTAGAGACAGCTGAGTGAGCAGAGAGAGCAGAGTGAGCAGATTTAGCAGAGACAGCAGAGAGAGCAGAAACAGCAGAGACAGCAGAGTGAGCAGAAACAGCAGAGTGAGCAGAGTCAGCAGAGTGAGCCGAAACAGCAGAGACAGCAGAGTGAGCAGAAACAGCAGAGTGACCGGAGACAGCAGAGTGAGTATAGACAGCAGAGTTAGCAGAGACAGCAGAGACAGTAGAGTGAGCAGAGACAGCACAGTGAGCAGACACAGCAGAGTGAGCAGAGACAGCAGAGTGAGCAGAAACAGCAAAGAAAGCAGAGACAGCAGAGTGAGCTGAGACGGCAGAATAACAGAGTGAGCAGAGACAGCAAAGTGAGCAACGTGAGCAGAGACAGCAGAGTGAGCAGAGACAGCAGAGTGAGCAGAGTGAGCAGAGAGAGCAGACACAAAAGAGTGAGCAGAGTGAGCAGAGTGAGGATACACTGCATAGTGAGCAGAGACAGCAGAATGAGCAGAAACAGCAGAGACAGCAGAGACAGCAGAGTGAGCAGAAACAGCAAAGTGAGCAGAGACAGCAGAGTGAGCAGAAACAGCAAAGTGAGCAGAGACAGCAGAGTGAGCAGAGACAGCAGAGTGAGCAGAAACAGCAGAGTGAGCAGAGACAGAAGAGTGAGCAGAAATAGCAAAGTGAGCGGAGACAGCTGAGTGAGTATAGACAGCAGAGTGAGCAGAGATAGCAGAGACAGCAGAGTGAGCAGAGACAGCACAGTGAGCAGACAGAGCAGAGTGAGCAGAGACAGCAGAGTGAGCAGAAACAGCAGAGACAGCAGAGACAGCAGAGTGAGCAGAGACAGCAGAGTGAGCAGACACAGCAGAGACAGCAGACTGAGCAGAAATAGCAGAGACAGCAGAGACAGCAGAGTGAGCAGAGGCAGCAGAAATAGCAGAGTGAGCAGAGACAGCAGAGTGAGCAAAGTGAGCATCGACAGCAGAGTTAGCGGAGACAGCAGAGTCAGCAGAGTGAGCGGTGACAACAGAGTGAGCAGAGACAGCAGAGTCTTCAGAGACAGCAGAGTGAGCAGACACAGCAGGAACAGCAGAGTGAGCAGACACAGCAGAGAGAGCAGAGACAGCAGTGTGAGCAGACACAGCAGAGTGAAAAGAGACAGCAGAGTGAGCAGAGTCAGCAGAGTGAGCAGAGACAGCAGAGTGAGCAGTGTGAGCAGAGTGAGCAGACACAGCAGAGTGAGCAGAGTGAGTAGAGTGAGCAGAGACAGCAGAAATAGCAGAGTGAGCAGAGACAGCAGAGTGAGCATAGTGAGCAGAGACAGCAGAGTGAGCGGAGACAGCAGAGTGAGCAGATACAGCAGAGACAGTAGAGCCTGCAGACTGAACAGAGTGAGCAGATACAGCAGAGACAGCAGTGTCAGCAGGGTCACCAGTGTGAGTAGCGTCAGCAAAGACAGCAGAGAAAGCAGAGTGAGCAGAAACAGCAGAGTGAGCAGAGACAGCAGAGAAAGCAGAGCCAGCAGAGTGAACAGAGTGAGCAGATTTAGCAGAGGCAGCAGAGACAGCAGAGTGAGCAGAAACAGCAGAGTGAGCAGAGACAGCAGAGAAAGCAGAGCCAGCAGAGTGAACAGAGTGAGCAGATTTAGCAGAGATTGCAGAGACACTACAGTGAACAGAGTCAGCAGAGACAACAGAGACAGCAGAGTGAGCAGATTCAGCAGAGACAGCAGAGTGAACAGAGACAGCAGAAACAGCAGAGACAGCACAGTGACTAGAGTCAACAGAAACAGCAGAGACAGCAGAGAGATTAGAGACAGCAGAGTAAGCAGAGACAGCGGAGCCAGCAGAGTGAGCAGACTCAGCAGAGACAGCAGAGACAGCAGAGTGAGCAGAAACAGCAGAGACAGCACAGTGAGCAGAGACAGCAGAGACAGCACAGTGAGCAGAAACAGCAGAGACAGCAGAGACAGCAGAGAGATTAGAGACAGCAGATACAGCAGAGACAGCAGAGTGATCAGAGACAACAGAAACAGCAGAGTGAGCAGAGTCAGCAGATTGAGCAGAGTGAGCAGAGTGAGCAGAGACAGCAGAGAGAGCAGAGTTAGCAGAGACAGCAGAGTGAGCAGAGACAGCAGAGACAGCAGAGTGATTAGAGACAGCTGAGTGAGCAGAGAGAGCAGAGTGAGCAGATTTAGCAGAGACAGCAGAGAGAGCAGAAACAGCAGAGACAGCAGAGTAGGCAGAAACAGCAGAGTGAGCAGAGTCAGCAGAGTGAGCCGAAACAGCAGAGACAGCAGAGTGAGCAGAAACAGCAGAGTGACCAGAGACAGCAGAGTGAGTATAGACAGCAGAGTTAGCAGAGACAGCAGAGACAGTAGAGTGAGCAGAGACAGCAGAGTGAGCAGAAACAGCAAGGAAAGCAGAGACAGCAGAGTGAGCAGAGACGGCAGAATAACAGAGTGAGCAGAGACAGCAAAGTGAGGAACGTGAGCAGAGACAGCAGAGTGAGCAGAGACAGCAGAGTGAGCAGAGTGAGCAGACACAAAAGAGTGAGCAGAGTGAGCAGAGTGAGGATACACTGCATAGTGAGCAGAGACAGCAGAGTGAGCAGAAACAGCATAGACAGCAGAGACAGCAGAGTGAGCAGAAACAGCAAAGTGAGCAGAGACAGCAGAGTGAGCAGAAACAGCAGAGACAGCAAAGACAGCAAAGTCAGCAGAGACAGCAGAGTGAGCAGAAACCGCAGAGTGAGCAGAGACAGAAGAGTGGGCCGAAATAGCAGAGTGAGCGGAGACAGCTGAGTGAGTATAGACAGCAGAGTGAGCAGAATCAGCAGAGTGAGCAGAGACAGCAAAGTGAGCAGAGACAGCAGAGTCAGCAGAGTGAGCAGAGACAGCAGAGACAGCAGAGTGAGTAGAGACAGCAGAGACAGCAGAGTGAGCAGAGACAGCAGAAATAGCAGATTGAGCAGAGACAGCAGAGTGAGCAAAGTGAGCAGAGACAGCAGAGTGAGCAGAGACAGCAGAGTGAGTAGAGACAGCAGAGACAGCAGAGTGAGCAGAGACAGCAGAAATAGCAGAGTGAGCAGAGACCGCAGAGTGAGCAAAGCGAGCAGAGACTGCAGAGTGAGCAGAGACAGCAGAGTGAGCGGAGTGAGCAGAGTGAGCAGACACAAAAGAGTGAGCAGAGTGAGCAGAGTGAGCATACACTGCATAGTGAGCAGAGACAGCAAAGTGAGCAGAGACAGCAGAGTGAGCAAAAACAGCAGAGACAGCAAAGACAGCAGAGTGAGCAGAGACAGCAGAGTGAGTAGAAACAGCAAGGAAGCAGAGACAGCAGAGTGAGCATAGACGGCAGAATAACAGAGTGAGCAGAGACAGCAAAGTGAGCAAAGTGAGCAGAGACAGCAGAGTGAGCAGAGACAGCAGAGTGAGCAGAGTGAGCGGTGACAACAGAGTGAGCAGAGACAGCAAGCCTGCAGAGACAGCAGAGTGAGCAGAGTCAGCACAGTGAGCAGAGACAGCAGAGTCTTCAGAGACAGCAGAGTGAGCAGACACAGCAGGAACAGCAGAGTGAGCAGACACAGCAGAGAGAGCAGAGACAGCAGTGTGAGCAGACACAGCAGAGTGAAAAGAGACAGCAGAGTGAGCAGAGTCAGCAGAGACAGCAGAGTGAGCAGTGTGAGCAGAGTGAGCAGACACAGCAGAGTGAGCAGAGTGAGTAGAGTGAGCAGAGACAGCAGAAATAGCAGAGTGAGCAGAGACAGCAGAGTGAGCATAGTGAGCAGAGACAGCAGAGTGAGCAGAGACAGCAGAGAGAGCAGAGTTAGCAGAGACAGCAGAGTGAGCAGAGACAGCAGAGACAGCAGAGTGATTAGAGACAGCTGAGTGAGCAGAGAGAGCAGAGTGAGCAGATTTAGCAGAGACAGCAGAGAGAGCAGAAACAGCAGAGACAGCAGAGTAGGCAGAAACAGCAGAGTGAGCAGAGTCAGCAGAGTGAGCAGACACAGCAGAGACAGCAGAGTGAGCAGAAATAGCAGAGACAGCAGAGACAGCAGAGTGAGCAGAGGCAGCAGAAATAGCAGAGTGAGCAGAGACAGCAGAGTGAGCAAAGTGAGCATCGACAGCAGAGTTAGCGGAGACAGCAGAGTCAGCAGAGTGAGCGGTGACAACAGAGTGAGCAGAGACAGCAGAGCCTGCAGAGACAGCAGAGTGAGCAGAGTCAGCACAGTGAGCAGAGACAGCAGAGTCTTCAGAGACAGCAGAGTGAGCAGACACAGCAGGAACAGCAGAGTGAGAAGACACAGCAGAGAGAGCAGAGACAGCAGTGTGAGCAGACACAGCAGAGTGAAAAGAGACAGCAGAGTGAGCAGAGTCAGCAGAGTGAGCAGAGACAGCAGAGTGAGCAGTGTGAGCAGAGTGAGCAGACACAGCAGAGTGAGCAGAGTGAGTAGAGTGAGCAGAGACAGCAGAAATAGCAGAGTGAGCAGAGACAGCAGAGTGAGCATAGTGAGCAGAGACAGCAGAGTGAGCGGAGACAGCAGAGTGAGCAGATACAGCAGAGGCAGTAGAGCCTGCAGACTGAACAGAGTGAGCAGATACAGCAGAGACAGCAGTGTCAGCAGGGTCACCAGTGTGAGTAGCGTCAGCAAAGACAGCAGAGAAAGCAGAGTGAGCAGAAACAGCAGAGTGAGCAGAGACAGCAGAGAAAGCAGAGCCAGCAGAGTGAACAGAGTGAGCAGATTTAGCAGAGGCAGCAGAGACAGCAGAGTGAGCAGAAACAGCAGAGTGAGCAGAGACAGCAGAGAAAGCAGAGCCAGCAGAGTGAACAGAGTGAGCAGATTTAGCAGAGATTGCAGAGACACTACAGTGAGCAGAGTCAGCAGAGACAACAGAGACAGCAGAGTGAGCAGATTCAGCAGAGACAGCAGAGTGAACAGAGACAGCAGAAACAGCAGAGACAGCACAGTGACTAGAGTCAACAGAAACAGCAGAGACAGCAGAGTAAGCAGAGACAGCGGAGCCAGCAGAGTGAGCAGACTCAGCAGAGACAGCAGAGACAGCAGAGTGAGCAGAAACAGCAGAGACAGCACAGTGAGCAGAGACAGCAGAGACAGCACAGTGAGCAGAAACAGCAGAGACAGCAGAGACAGCAGAGAGATTAGAGACAGCAGATACAGCAGAGACAGCAGAGTGATCAGAGACAACAGAAACAGCAGAGTGAGCAGAGTCAGCAGATTGAGCAGAGTGAGCAGAGTGAGCAGAGACAGCAGAGAGAGCAGAGTTAGCAGAGACAGCAGAGTGAGCAGAGACAGCAGAGACAGCAGAGTGATTAGAGACAGCTGAGTGAGCAGAGAGAGCAGAGTGAGCAGATTTAGCAGAGACAGCAGAGAGAGCAGAAACAGCAGAGACAGCAGAGTAGGCAGAAACAGCAGAGTGAGCAGAGTCAGCAGAGTGAGCCGAAACAGCAGAGACAGCAGAGTGAGCAGAAACAGCAGAGTGACCAGAGACAGCAGAGTGAGGAGACAGCAGAGTTAGCAGAGACAGCAGAGACAGTAGAGTGAGCAGAGACAGCAGAGTGAGCAGAAACAGCAAGGAAAGCAGAGACAGCAGAGTGAGCAGAGACGGCAGAATAACAGAGTGAGCAGAGACAGCAAAGTGAGCAACGTGAGCAGAGACAGCAGAGTGAGCAGAGACAGCAGAGTGAGCAGAGTGAGCAGAGTGAGCAGACACAAAAGAGTGAGCAGAGTGAGCAGAGTGAGGATACACTGCATAGTGAGCAGAGACAGCAGAGTGAGCAGAAACAGCAGAGACAGCAGAGACAGCAGAGTGAGCAGAAACAGCAAAGTGAGCAGAGACAGCAGAGTGAGCAGAAACAGCAGAGACAGCAAAGACAGCAAAGTCAGCAGAGACAGCAGAGTGAGCAGAAACCGCAGAGTGAGCAGAGACAGAAGAGTGGGCCGAAATAGCAGAGTGAGCGGAGACAGCTGAGTGAGTATAGACAGCAGAGTGAGCAGAATCAGCAGAGTGAGCAGAGACAGCAAAGTGAGCAGAGACAGCAGAGTCAGCAGAGTGAGCAGAGACAGCAGAGTGAGTAGAGACAGCAGAGACAGCAGAGTGAGCAGAGACAGCAGAAATAGCAGATTGAGCAGAGACAGCAGAGTGAGCAAAGTGAGCAGAGACAGCAGAGTGAGCAGAGACAGCAGAGACAGCAGAGTGAGTAGAGACAGCAGAGACAGCAGAGTGAGCAGAGACAGCAGAAATAGCAGAGTGAGCAGAGACCGCAGAGTGAGCAAAGCGAGCAGAGACTGCAGAGTGAGCAGAGACAGCAGAGTGAGCGGAGTGAGCAGAGTGAGCAGACACAAAAGAGTGAGCAGAGTGAGCAGAGTGAGCATACACTGCATAGTGAGCAGAGACAGCAAAGTGAGCAGAGACAGCAGAGTGAGCAGAAACAGCTGAGACAGCAGAGACAGCAGAGTTAGCAGAAACAGCGAAGTGAGCAGAGACAGCAGAGTGAGCAAAAACAGCAGAGACAGCAAAGACAGCAGAGTGAGCAGAGACAGCAGAGTGAGTAGAAACAGCAAGGAAGCAGAGACAGCAGAGTGAGCATTGACGGCAGAATAACAGAGTGAGCAGAGACAGCAAAGTGAGCAAAGTGAGCAGAGACAGCAGAGTGAGCAGAGACAGCAGAGTGAGCAGAGTGAGCGGTGACAACAGAGTGAGCAGAGACAGCAGAGCCTGCAGAGACAGCAGAGTGAGCAGAGTCAGCACAGTGAGCAGAGACAGCAGAGTCTTCAGAGACAGCAGAGTGAGCAGACACAGCAGGAACAGCAGAGTGAGCAGACACAGCAGAGAGAGCAGAGACAGCAGTGTGAGCAGACACAGCAGAGTGAAAAGAGACAGCAGAGTGAGCAGAGTCAGCAGAGTGAGCAGAGACAGCAGAGTGAGCAGTGTGAGCAGAGTGAGCAGACACAGCAGAGTGAGCAGAGTGAGTAGAGTGAGCAGAGACAGCAGAAATAGCAGAGTGAGCAGAGACAGCAGAGTGAGCAAAGTGAGCAGAGACAGCAGAGTGAGCGGAGACAGCAGAGTGAGCAGATACAGCAGAGACAGTAGAGCCTGCAGACTGAACAGAGTGAGCAGATACAGCAGAGACAGCAGAGTCAGCAGGGTCACCAGTGTGAGTAGCGTCAGCAAAGACAGCAGAGAAAGCAGAGTGAGCAGAAACAGCAGAGTGAGCAGAGACAGCAGAGAAAGCAGAGCCAGCAGAGTGAACAGAGTGAGCAGATTTAGCAGAGGCAGCAGAGACAGCAGAGTGAGCAGAAACAGCAGAGTGAGCAGAGACAGCAGAGAAAGCAGAGCCAGCAGAGTGAACAGAGTGAGCAGATTTAGCAGAGACAGCAGAGACACTACAGTGAGCAGAGTCAGCAGAGACAACAGAGACAGCAGAGTGAGCAGATTCAGCAGAGACAGCAGAGTGAACAGAGACAGCAGAAACAGCAGAGACAGCACATTGACTAGAGTCAACAGAAACAGCAGAGACAGCAGAGAGATTAGAGACAGCAGAGTAAGCAGAGACAGCGGAGCCAGCAGAGTGAGCAGACTCAGCAGAGACAGCAGAGACAGCAGAGTGAGCAGAAACAGCAGAGACAGCACAGTGAGCAGAAACAGCAGAGACAGCACAGTGAGCAGAAACAGCAGAGACAGCAGAGACAGCAGAGAGATTAGAGACAGCAGATACAGCAGAGACAGCAGAGTGAACAGAGACAACAGAAACAGCAGAGTGAGCTGAGACAGCAGAGTGAGTAGAGACAGCAGAGTGAGCAGAGTCAGCAGATTGAGCAGAGTGAGCAGAGTGAGCAGAGACAGCAGAGAGAGCAGAGTTAGCAGAGACAGCAGAGTGAGCAGAGACAGCAGAGACAGCAGAGTGATTAGAGACAGCTGAGTGAGCAGAGAGAGCAGAGTGAGCAGATTTAGCAGAGACAGCAGAGTGAGCAGAGTCAGCAGAGTGAGCCGAAACAGCAGAGACAGCAGAGTGAGCAGAAACAGCAGAGTGACCGGAGACAGCAGAGTGAGTATAGACAGCAGAGTTAGCAGAGACAGCAGAGACAGTAGAGTGAGCAGAGACAGCACAGTGAGCAGACACGGCAGAGTGAGCAGAGACAGCAGAGTGAGCAGAAACAGCAAGGAAAGCAGAGACAGCAGAGTGAGCAGAGACGGCAGAATAACAGAGTGAGCAGAGACAGCAAAGTGAGCAATGTGAGCAGAGACAGCAGAGTGAGCAGAGACAGCAGAGTGAGCAGAGTGAGCAGAGTGAGCAGACACAAAAGAGTGAGCAGAGTGAGCAGAGTGAGGATACACTGCATAGTGAGCAGAGACAGCAGAGTGAGCAGAAACAGCAGAGACAGCAGAGACAGCAGAGTGAGCAGAAACAGCAAAGTGAGCAGAGACAGCAGAGTGAGCAGAAACAGCAGAGACAGCAAAGACAGCAAAGTGAGCAGAGACAGCAGAGTGAGCAGAAACCGCAGAGTGAGCAGAGACAGAAGAGTGGGCAGAAATAGCAGAGTGAGCGGAGACAGCTGAGTGAGTATAGACAGCAGAGTGAGCAGAATCAGCAGAGTGAGCAGAGACAGCAAAGTGAGCAGAGACAGCAGAGTCAGCAGAGTGAGCAGAGACAGCAGAGACAGCAGAGTGAGTAGAGACAGCAGAGACAGCAGAGTAAGCAGAGACAGCAGAAATAGCAGATTGAGCAGAGACAGCAGAGAGAGCAAAGTGAGCAGAGACAGCAGAGTGAGCAGAGACAGCAGAAATAGCAGAGTGAGCAGAGACCGCAGAGTGAGCAAAGCGAGCAGAGACTGCAGAGTGAGCAGAGACAGCAGAGTGAGCGGAGTGAGCAGAGTGAGCAGACACAAAAGAGTGAGCAGAGTGAGCAGAGTGAGCATACACTGCATAGTGAGCAGAGACAGCAAAGTGAGCAGAGACAGCAGAGTGAGCAGAAACAGCTGAGACAGCAGAGACAGCAGAGTTAGCAGAAACAGCGAAGTGAGCAGAGACAGCAGAGTGAGCAAAAACAGCAGAGACAGCAAAGACAGCAGAGTGAGCAGAGACAGCAGAGTGAGTAGAAACAGCAAGGAAAGCAGAGACAGCAGAGTGAGCATAGACGGCAGAATAACAGAGTGAGCAGAGACAGCAAAGTGAGCAGAGACAGCAGAGTGAGCAGAGACAGCAGAGTGAGCAGAGGGAGCAGAGTGAGCAGACACAAAAGAGTGAGCAGAGTGAGCAGAGTGAGCATACACTGCATAGTGAGCAGAGAGAGCAAAGTGAGCAGAGACAGCAGAGTGAGCAGAAACAGCAGAGACGGCAGAGACAGCAGAGTGATCAGAAACAGGAAAGTGAGCATAGACAGCAGAGTGAGCAGAAACAGCAGAGACAGCAAAGACAGCAGAGTGAACAGAGACAGCAGAGTGAGCAGAAACAGCAGAGTGAGCAGAGACAGCAGAGTGAGCAGAAATAGCAGCGTGAGCGGAGAGAGCAGAGTGAGTATAGGCAGCAGTGTGAGCAGAGACAGCAGAGACAGCAGAGTGAGCAGAGACAGCAGAGTGAGCAGACACAGCAGAGTGAGCAGAGACAGCAGAGTGAGCAGAAACAGCAGAGAGAGCAGAGACAGCAGATTGAGCAGAAACAGCAGAGTGAGCAGAGACAGCAGACTGAGCAGAAATAGCAGAAACAGCAGAGGCAGCAGAGTGAGCAGAGGCAGCAGAAATAGCAGAGTGAGCAGAGACAGCAGAGTGAGCAAAGTGAGCATCAACAGCAGAGTTAGCGGAGACAGCAGAGTCTGCAGAGTGAGCGAAGACAACAGAGTGAGCAGAGACAGCAGAGCCTGCAGAAACAGGAGAGTGAGCAGAGTCGGCAGAGTCTTCAGGGACAGCAGAGTGATCAGACGCAGCAGGAACAGAAGAGTGAGTAGACACAGCAGAGTGAGCAGAGACAGCAGTGTGAGCAGACACAGCAGAGTGAACAGCGACAGCAGAGTGAGCAGAGTCAGCAGAGTGAGCAGAGACAGCAGAGTGAGCAGAGTGAGCAGAGTGAGCAGACACAGCAGAGTGAGTAGAGTGAGTAGAGTGAACAGAGAACGCAGAGTGAGCAGACACAGCAGAGTGAGCAGAGACAGCATAGTGAGCAGAGTCAGCAGAGTGAACAGAGACAGCAGAGACAGCAGATTCAGCAGAGACAGCAGACTGAACATAGTGAGCAGAGACAGCAGAGTGAGCAGAGACAGCAGTGTGAGCAGATTCAACAGAGACAGCAGAAATGGCAGAGTGAGCAGAGACAGCAGAGACAGCAGGGAATGCAGAGTGAATAGAGACAGCAGAAAGAACAGAGTGAGCAGAGACAGCAGAGACAGCAGATATAGCAGAGTGAATAGAGACAGCAGAAAGAGCAGAGTGAGCAGAGACAGCAGAGTGAACAGAGACAGCAGAAACAGCAGAATGAGCAGATTCAGACGAGACAGCAGAGTGAACAGAGACAGCAGAGTGAACAGAGACAGCAGAGTGAACAGAGACAGCAGAGTGAGCAGAGACAGCAGATTCAGCAGAGTGAGCAGAGACAGCAGAAATAGCAGAGTGAGCAGAGACAGCAGAGTGAGCAAAGTGAGCAGAGACAGCAGAGTGAGCGGACACAGCAGAGTGAGTAGATACAGCAGAGACAGTAGAGCCTGCAGACTGAACAGAGTGAGCAGATACAGCAGAGACAGCAGAGTGAGCAGGGTCACCAGTGTGAGTAGCATCAGCAAAGACAGCAGAGAAAGCAGAGTGAGCAGAAACAGCAGAGTGAGCAGAGACAGCAGAGAAAGCAGAGCCAGCAGAGTGAACAGAGTGAGCAGATTTCGCAGAGACAGCAGAGACAGCAGAGTGAGTATAGACAGCAGAGTTAGCAGAGACAGCAGAGACAGTAGAGTGAGCAGAGACAGCACAGTGAGCAGACACAGCAGAGTGAGCAGAGACAGCAGAGTGAGCAGAAACAGTAAGGAAAGCAGAGACAGCAGAGTGAGCAGAGACGGCAGAATAACAGAGTGAGCAGAGACAGCAAAGTGAGCAACGTGAGCAGAGACAGCAGAGTGAGCAGAGACAGCAGAGTGAGCAGAGTGAGCAGAGTGAGCAGACACAAAAGAGTGAGCAGAGTGAGCAGAGTGAGGATACACTGCATAGTGAGCAGAGACAGCAGAGTGAGCAGAAACAGCAGAGACAGCAGAGACAGCAGAGTGAGCAGAAACAGCAAAGTGAGTATAGACAGCAGAGTGAGCAGAGATAGCAGAGACAGCAGAGTGAGCAGAGACAGAGACAGCAGAGACAGCAGAGTGAGCAGAGACAGCAGAGACAGCAGAGTGATTAGAGACAGCTGAGTGAGCAGAGAGAGCAGAGTGAGCAGATTGAGCAGAGACAGCAGAGAGAGCAGAAACAGCAGAGACAGCAGAGTGAGCAGAAACAGCAGAGTGAGCAGAGACAACAGAGTGAGCAGAAACAGCAGAGACAGCAGAGTGAGCAGAAACAGCAGAGTGAGCGGAGACAGCAGAGACAGTAGAGTGAGCAGAGACAGCACAGTGAGCAGACACAGCAGAGTGAGCAGAGACAGCAGAGTGAGCAGAGACAGAGACAGCAGAGACAGCAGAGTGAGCAGAGACAGCAGAGTGAACAGAGACAGCAGAGACAGCAGAGTGATTAGAGACAGCTGAGTGAGCAGAGACGGCAGAATAACAGAGTGAGCAGAGACAGCTAAGTGAGCAACGTGAGCAGAGACAGCAGAGTGAGCAGAGACAGCAGAGTGAGCAGAGTGAGCAGAGTGAGCAGACACAAAAGAGTGAGCAGAGTGAGCAGAGTGAGGATACACTGCATAGTGAGCAGAGACAGCAGAGTGAGCAGAAACAGCAGAGACAGCAGAGTGAGCAGAAACAGCAAAGTGAGCAGAGACAGCAGAGTGAGCAGAAACAGCAGAGACAGCAAAGACAGCAAAGTGAGCAGAGACAGCAGAGTGAGCAGAAACCGCAGAGTGAGCAGAGACAGAAGAGTGGGCAGAAATAGCAGAGTGAGCGGAGACAGCTGAGTGAGTATAGACAGCAGAGTGAGCAGAATCAGCAGAGTGAGCAGAGACAGCAAAGTGAGCAGAGACAGCAGACTCAGCAGAGTGAGCAGAGAGAGCAGAGACAGCAGAGTGAGTAGAGACAGCAGAGACAGCAGAGTGAGCAGAGACAGCAAAAATAGCAGATTGAGCAGAGACAGCAGAGAGAGCAAAGTGAGCAGAGACAGCAGAGTGAGCAGAGACAGCAGAGTCAGCAGAGTGAGCAGAGACAGCAGAGACAGCAGAGTGAGTAGAGACAGCAGAGACAGCAGAGTGAGCAGAGACAGCAGAAATAGCAGAGTGAGCAGAGACCGCAGAGTGAGCAAAGCGAGCAGAGACTGCAGAGTGAGCAGAGACAGCAGAGTGAGCGGAGTGAGCAGAGTGAGCAGACACAAAAGAGTTAGCAGAGTGAGCAGAGTGAGCATACACTGCATAGTGAGCAGAGACAGCAAAGTGAGCAGAGACAGCAGAGTGAGCAGAAACAGCTGAGACAGCAGAGACAGCAGAGTTAGCAGAAACAGCGAAGTGAGCAGAGACAGCAGAGTGAGCAAAAACTGCAGAGACCGCAAAGACAGCAGAGTGAGCAGAGACAGCAGAGTGAGTAGAAACAGCAAGGAAAGCAGAGACAGCAGAGTGAGCATAGACGGCAGAATAACAGAGTGAGCAGAGACAGCAAAGTGAGCAAAGTGATCAGAGACAGCAGAGTGAGCAGAGACAGCAGAGTGAGCAGAGTGAGCGGTGACAACAGAGTGAGCAGAGACAGCAGAGCCTGCAGAGACAGCAGAGTGAGCAGAGTCAGCACAGTGAGCAGAGACAGCAGAGTCTTCAGAGACAGCAGAGTGAGCAGACACAGCAGGAACAGCAGAGTGAGCAGACACAGCAGAGAGAGCAGAGACAGCAGTGTGAGCAGACACAGCAGAGTGAAAAGAGACAGCAGAGTGAGCAGAGTCAGCAGAGTGAGCAGAGACAGCAGAGTGAGCAGTGTGAGCAGAGTGAGCAGACACAGCAGAGTGAGCAGAGTGAGTAGAGTGAGCAGAGACAGCAGAAATAGCAGAGTGAGCAGAGACAGCAGAGTGAGCAAAGTGAGCAGAGACAGCAGAGTGAGCGGAGACAGCAGAGTGAGCAGATACAGCAGAGACAGTAGAGCCTGCAGACTGAACAGAGTGAGCAGATACAGCAGAGACAGCAGAGTCAGCAGGGTCACCAGTGTGAGTAGCGTCAGCAAAGACAGCAGAGAAAGCAGAGTGAGCAGAAACAGCAGAGTGAGCAGAGACAGCAGAGAAAGCAGAGCCAGCAGAGTGAACAGAGTGAGCAGATTTAGCAGAGGCAGCAGAGACAGCAGAGTGAGCAGAAACAGCAGAGTGAGCAGAGACAGCAGAGAAAGCAGAGCCAGCAGAGTGAACAGAGTGAGCAGATTTAGCAGAGACAGCAGAGACACTACAGTGAGCAGAGTCAGCAGAGACAACAGAGACAGCAGAGTGAGCAGATTCAGCAGAGACAGCAGAGTGAACAGAGACAGCAGAAACAGCAGAGACAGCACATTGACTAGAGTCAACAGAAACAGCAGAGACAGCAGAGAGATTAGAGACAGCAGAGTAAGCAGAGACAGCGGAGCCAGCAGAGTGAGCAGACTCAGCAGAGACAGCAGAGACAGCAGAGTGAGCAGAAACAGCAGAGACAGCACAGTGAGCAGAAACAGCAGAGACAGCACAGTGAGCAGAAACAGCAGAGACAGCAGAGACAGCAGAGAGATTAGAGACAGCAGATACAGCAGAGACAGCAGAGTGAACAGAGACAACAGAAACAGCAGAGTGAGCTGAGACAGCAGAGTGAGTAGAGACAGCAGAGTGAGCAGAGTCAGCAGATTGAGCAGAGTGAGCAGAGTGAGCAGAGACAGCAGAGAGAGCAGAGTTAGCAGAGACAGCAGAGTGAGCAGAGACAGCAGAGACAGCAGAGTGATTAGAGACAGCTGAGTGAGCAGAGAGAGCAGAGTGAGCAGATTTAGCAGAGACAGCAGAGTGAGCAGAGTCAGCAGAGTGAGCCGAAACAGCAGAGACAGCAGAGTGAGCAGAAACAGCAGAGTGACCGGAGACAGCAGAGTGAGTATAGACAGCAGAGTTAGCAGAGACAGCAGAGACAGTAGAGTGAGCAGAGACAGCACAGTGAGCAGACACGGCAGAGTGAGCAGAGACAGCAGAGTGAGCAGAAACAGCAAGGAAAGCAGAGACAGCAGAGTGAGCAGAGACGGCAGAATAACAGAGTGAGCAGAGACAGCAAAGTGAGCAATGTGAGCAGAGACAGCAGAGTGAGCAGAGACAGCAGAGTGAGCAGAGTGAGCAGAGTGAGCAGACACAAAAGAGTGAGCAGAGTGAGCAGAGTGAGGATACACTGCATAGTGAGCAGAGACAGCAGAGTGAGCAGAAACAGCAGAGACAGCAGAGACAGCAGAGTGAGCAGAAACAGCAAAGTGAGCAGAGACAGCAGAGTGAGCAGAAACAGCAGAGACAGCAAAGACAGCAAAGTGAGCAGAGACAGCAGAGTGAGCAGAAACCGCAGAGTGAGCAGAGACAGAAGAGTGGGCAGAAATAGCAGAGTGAGCGGAGACAGCTGAGTGAGTATAGACAGCAGAGTGAGCAGAATCAGCAGAGTGAGCAGAGACAGCAAAGTGAGCAGAGACAGCAGAGTCAGCAGAGTGAGCAGAGACAGCAGAGACAGCAGAGTGAGTAGAGACAGCAGAGACAGCAGAGTAAGCAGAGACAGCAGAAATAGCAGATTGAGCAGAGACAGCAGAGAGAGCAAAGTGAGCAGAGACAGCAGAGTGAGCAGAGACAGCAGAAATAGCAGAGTGAGCAGAGACCGCAGAGTGAGCAAAGCGAGCAGAGACTGCAGAGTGAGCAGAGACAGCAGAGTGAGCGGAGTGAGCAGAGTGAGCAGACACAAAAGAGTGAGCAGAGTGAGCAGAGTGAGCATACACTGCATAGTGAGCAGAGACAGCAAAGTGAGCAGAGACAGCAGAGTGAGCAGAAACAGCTGAGACAGCAGAGACAGCAGAGTTAGCAGAAACAGCGAAGTGAGCAGAGACAGCAGAGTGAGCAAAAACAGCAGAGACAGCAAAGACAGCAGAGTGAGCAGAGACAGCAGAGTGAGTAGAAACAGCAAGGAAAGCAGAGACAGCAGAGTGAGCATAGACGGCAGAATAACAGAGTGAGCAGAGACAGCAAAGTGAGCAGAGACAGCAGAGTGAGCAGAGACAGCAGAGTGAGCAGAGGGAGCAGAGTGAGCAGACACAAAAGAGTGAGCAGAGTGAGCAGAGTGAGCATACACTGCATAGTGAGCAGAGAGAGCAAAGTGAGCAGAGACAGCAGAGTGAGCAGAAACAGCAGAGACGGCAGAGACAGCAGAGTGATCAGAAACAGGAAAGTGAGCATAGACAGCAGAGTGAGCAGAAACAGCAGAGACAGCAAAGACAGCAGAGTGAACAGAGACAGCAGAGTGAGCAGAAACAGCAGAGTGAGCAGAGACAGCAGAGTGAGCAGAAATAGCAGCGTGAGCGGAGAGAGCAGAGTGAGTATAGGCAGCAGTGTGAGCAGAGACAGCAGAGACAGCAGAGTGAGCAGAGACAGCAGAGTGAGCAGACACAGCAGAGTGAGCAGAGACAGCAGAGTGAGCAGAAACAGCAGAGAGAGCAGAGACAGCAGATTGAGCAGAAACAGCAGAGTGAGCAGAGACAGCAGACTGAGCAGAAATAGCAGAAACAGCAGAGGCAGCAGAGTGAGCAGAGGCAGCAGAAATAGCAGAGTGAGCAGAGACAGCAGAGTGAGCAAAGTGAGCATCAACAGCAGAGTTAGCGGAGACAGCAGAGTCTGCAGAGTGAGCGAAGACAACAGAGTGAGCAGAGACAGCAGAGCCTGCAGAAACAGGAGAGTGAGCAGAGTCGGCAGAGTCTTCAGAGACAGCAGAGTGATCAGACGCAGCAGGAACAGCAGAGTGAGTAGACACAGCAGAGTGAGCAGAGACAGCAGTGTGAGCAGACACAGCAGAGTGAACAGCGACAGCAGAATGAGCAGAGTCAGCAGAGTGAGCAGAGACAGCAGAGTGAGCAGAGTGAGCAGAGTGAGCAGACACAGCAGAGTGAGTAGAGTGAGTAGAGTGAACAGAGAACGCAGAGTGAGCAGACACAGCAGAGTGAGCAGAGACAGCATAGTGAGCAGAGTCAGCAGAGTGAACAGAGACAGCAGAGACAGCAGATTCAGCAGAGACAGCAGACTGAACATAGTGAGCAGAGACAGCAGAGTGAGCAGAGACAGCAGTGTGAGCAGATTCAACAGAGACAGCAGAAATGGCAGAGTGAGCAGAGACAGCAGAGACAGCAGGGAATGCAGAGTGAATAGAGACAGCAGAAAGAACAGAGTGAGCAGAGACAGCAGAGACAGCAGATATAGCAGAGTGAATAGAGACAGCAGAAAGAGCAGAGTGAGCAGAGACAGCAGAGTGAACAGAGACAGCAGAAACAGCAGATTGAGCAGATTCAGACGAGACAGCAGAGTGAACAGAGACAGCAGAGTGAACAGAGACAGCAGAGTGAACAGAGACAGCAGAGTGAGCAGAGACAGCAGATTCAGCAGAGTGAGCAGAGACAGCAGAAATAGCAGAGTGAGCAGAGACAGCAGAGTGAGCAAAGTGAGCAGAGACAGCAGAGTGAGCGGACACAGCAGAGTGAGCAGATACAGCAGAGACAGTAGAGCCTGCAGACTGAACAGAGTGAGCAGATACAGCAGAGACAGCAGAGACAGCAGGGTCACCAGAGTGAGTAGCGTCAGCAAAGACAGCAGAGAAAGCAGAGTGAGCAGAAACAGCAGAGTGAGCAGAGACAGCAGAGAAAGCAGAGCCAGCAGAGTGAACAGAGTGAGCAGATTTCGCAGAGACAGCAGAGACAGCAGAGTGAGTATAGACAGCAGAGTTAGCAGAGACAGCAGAGACAGTAGAGTGAGCAGAGACAGCACAGTGAGCAGACACGGCAGAGTGAGCAGAGACAGCAGAGTGAGCAGAAACAGTAAGGAAAGCAGAGACAGCAGAGTGAGCAGAGACGGCAGAATAACAGAGTGAGCATAGACAGCAAAGTGAGCAACGTGAGCAGAGACAGCAGAGTGAGCAGAGACAGCAGAGTGAGCAGAGTGAGCAGAGTGAGCAGACACAAAAGAGTGAGCAGAGTGAGCAGAGTGAGGATACACTGCATAGTGAGCAGAGACAGCAGAGTGAGCAGAAACAGCAGAGACAGCAGAGACAGCAGAGTGAGCAGAAACAGCAAAGTGAGTATAGACAGCAGAGTGAGCAGAGATAGCAGAGACAGCAGAGTGAGCAGAGACAGAGACAGCAGAGACAGCAGAGTGAGCAGAGACAGCAGAGTGAGCAGAGACAGCAGAGACAGCAGAGTGATTAGAGACAGCTGAGTGAGCAGAGAGAGCAGAGTGAGCAGATTGAGCAGAGACAGCAGAGAGAGCAGAAACAGCAGAGACAGCAGAGTGAGCAGAAACAGCAGAGTGAGCAGAGACAACAGAGTGAGCAGAAACAGCAGAGACAACAGAGTGAGCAGAAACAGCAGAGTGAGCGGAGACAGCAGAGACAGTAGAGTGAGCAGAGACAGCACAGTGAGCAGACACAGCAGAGTGAACAGAGACAGCAGAGTGAGCAGAGACAGAGACAGCAGAGACAGCAGAGTGAGCAGCGACAGCAGAGTGAACAGAGACAGCAGAGACAGCAGAGTGATTAGAGACAGCTGAGTGAGCAGAGAGAGCAGAGTGAGCAGATTGATCAGAGACAGCAGAGAGAGCAGAAACAGTAGAGACAGCAGAGTGAGCAGAAACAGCAGAGTGAGCAGAGACAACAGAGTGAGCCGAAACAGCAGAGACAGCAGAGTGAGCAGAAACAGCAGAGTGAGCGGAGACAGCAGAGACAGTAGAGTGAGCAGAGACAGCACAGTGAGCAGACACAGCAGAGTGAGCAGAGACAGCAGAGTGAGCAGAAACAGCAAGGAAAGCAGAGACAGCAGAGTGAGCAGAGACGGCTGAATAACAGAGTGAGCAGAGACAGCAAAGTGAGCAAAGTGAGCAGAGACAGCAGAGTGAGCAGAGACAGCAGAGTGAGCAGAAACAGCAAGGAAAGCAGAGACAGCAGAGTGAGCAGAGACGGCTGAATAACAGAGTGAGCAGAGACAGCAAAGTGAGCAAAGTGAGCAGAGACAGCAGAGTGAGCAGAGACAGCAGAGTGAGCAAAGTGAGCAGCGACAGCAGAGTTAGCGGAGACAGCAGAGACAGCAGAGTGAGCAGAAATAGCAGAGACAGCAGAGATAGCAGAGACAGCAGATACAGCAGAGTGAACAGAGACAGCAGAGTGAACAGAGATAGCAGAAATAGCAGAGTGAGCAGAGACTGCAGAGTGTGCAGAGTGAGCAGAGACAGCAGAGTGAGCGGAGACAGCAGTGTGAGTAGAGACAGCAGACTGAGCAGAGACAGCAGAGTCAGCAGAGACAGCAGAGTGAGCAGTGACAGCAGAGTGAGCAGAGACAGCAGAGACAGCAGATTCAGCAGAGACAGCAGAGTGAGCAGAGACAGCAGAAACAGCAGAGTGAGCGGAGACAGCAATGTGAGTAGAGACAGCAGAGTTAGCAGAGACAGCAGAGTCAGCTGAGACAGCAGAGTGAGCAGAGACAGCAGAGTCAGCAGAGACAGCAGAGTGAGCAGAGACAGCAGAGTGAGCAGAGACAGCACAGACAGCAGATTCAGCAGAGACAGCAGAGTGAGCAGAGGCAGCAGAAATAGCAGAGTGAGCAGAGACAGCAGAGTGAGCAAAGTGAGCAGCGACAGCAGAGTTAGCGGAGACAGCAGAGTCAGCAGAGTGAGCAGAGTGAGCAGAGACAGCAGAGTGATCAGAGTGAGCAGAGACAGCAGAGTGAGCAGAGTGAGCAGACACAGCAGCGTGAGCAGAAACAGCAGAGTGAGCAGAGACAGCAGAGTGAGCAGAAACAGCAGAGACAGCAGAGTGAGCAGAAATAGCAGAGACAGCAGAGCCAGCAGAGTGTGCAGAAACAGTAGAGTGAGCAGAGACAGCAGAGTGAGCAGAAACAGCAGAGACAGCAGAGTGAGCAGAGATAGCAGAGACAGCAGAGTGAGCAGAGACAGAGACAGCAGAGACAGCAGAGTGAGCAGAGACAGCAGAGTGAGCAGAGACAGCAGAGTGATTAGAGACAGCTGAGTGAGCAGAGAGAGCAGAGTGAGCAGATTGAGCAGAGACAGCAGAGAGAGCAGAAACAGCAGAGACAGCAGAGTGAGCAGAAACAGCAGAGTGAGCAGAGACAACAGAGTGAGCAGAAACAGCAGAGACAACAGAGTGAGCAGAAACAGCAGAGTGAGCGGAGACAGCAGAGACAGTAGAGTGAGCAGAGACAGCACAGTGAGCAGACACAGCAGAGTGAACAGAGACAGCAGAGTGAGCAGAGACAGAGACAGCAGAGACAGCAGAGTGAGCAGAGACAGCAGAGTGAACAGAGACAGCAGAGTGATTAGAGACAGCTGAGTGAGCAGAGAGAGCAGAGTGAGCAGATTGATCAGAGACAGCAGAGAGAGCAGAAACAGCAGAGACAGCAGAGTGAGCAGAAACAGCAGAGTGAGCAGAGACAACAGAGTGAGCCGAAACAGCAGAGACAGCAGAGTGAGCAGAAACAGCAGAGTGAGCGGAGACAGCAGAGACAGTAGAGTGAGCAGAGACAGCACAGTGAGCAGACACAGCAGAGTGAGCAGAGACAGCAGAGTGAGCAGAAACAGCAAGGAAAGCAGAGACAGCAGAGTGAGCAGAGACGGCAGAATAACAGAGTGAGCAGAGACAGCAAAGTGAGCAACGTGAGCAGAGACAGCAGAGTGAGCAGAGACAGCAGAGTGAGCAGAGTGAGCAGAGTGAGCAGACACAAAAGAGTGAGCAGAGTGAGCAGAGTGAGGATACACTGCATAGTGAGCAGAGACAGCAGAGTGAGCAGAAACAGCAGAGACAGCAGAGACAGCAGAGTGAGCAGAAACAGCAAAGTGAGCAGAGACAGCAGAGTGAGCAGAAACAGCAGAGACATCAAAGACAGCAAAGTGAGCAGAGACAGCAGAGTGAGCAGAAACCGCAGAGTGAGCAGAGACAGAAGAGTGGGCAGAAATAGCAGAGTGAGCGGAGACAGCTGAGTGAGTATAGACAGCAGAGTGAGCAGAATCAGCAGAGTGAGCAGAGACAGCAAAGTGAGCAGAGACAGCAGAGTCAGCAGAGTGAGCAGAGACAGCAGAGACAGCAGAGTGAGTAGAGACAGCAGAGACAGCAGAGTAAGCAGAGACAGCAGAAATAGCAGATTGAGCAGAGACAGCAGAGAGAGCAAAGTGAGCAGAGACAGCAGAGTGAGCAGAGACAGCAGAAATAGCAGAGTGAGCAGAGACCGCAGAGTGAGCAAAGCGAGCAGAGACTGCAGAGTGAGCAGAGACAGCAGAGTGAGCGGAGTGAGCAGAGTGAGCAGACACAAAAGAGTGAGCAGAGTGAGCAGAGTGAGCATACACTGCATAGTGAGCAGAGACAGCAAAGTGAGCAGAGACAGCAGAGTGAGCAGAAACAGCTGAGACAGCAGAGACAGCAGAGTTAGCAGAAACAGCGAAGTGAGCAGAGACAGCAGAGTGAGCAAAAACAGCAGAGACAGCAAAGACAGCAGAGTGAGCAGAGACAGCAGAGTGAGTAGAAACAGCAAGGAAAGCAGAGACAGCAGAGTGAGCATAGACGGCAGAATAACAGAGTGAGCAGAGACAGCAAAGTGAGCAGAGACAGCAGAGTGAGCAGAGACAGCAGAGTGAGCAGAGGGAGCAGAGTGAGCAGACACAAAAGAGTGAGCAGAGTGAGCAGAGTGAGCATACACTGCATAGTGAGCAGAGAGAGCAAAGTGAGCAGAGACAGCAGAGTGAGCAGAAACAGCAGAGACGGCAGAGACAGCAGAGTGATCAGAAACAGGAAAGTGAGCATAGACAGCAGAGTGAGCAGAAACAGCAGAGACAGCAAAGACAGCAGAGTGAACAGAGACAGCAGAGTGAGCAGAAACAGCAGAGTGAGCAGAGACAGCAGAGTGAGCAGAAATAGCAGCGTGAGCGGAGAGAGCAGAGTGAGTATAGGCAGCAGTGTGAGCAGAGACAGCAGAGACAGCAGAGTGAGCAGAGACAGCAGAGTGAGCAGACACAGCAGAGTGAGCAGAGACAGCAGAGTGAGCAGAAACAGCAGAGAGAGCAGAGACAGCAGATTGAGCAGAAACAGCAGAGTGAGCAGAGACAGCAGACTGAGCAGAAATAGCAGAAACAGCAGAGGCAGCAGAGTGAGCAGAGGCAGCAGAAATAGCAGAGTGAGCAGAGACAGCAGAGTGAGCAAAGTGAGCATCAACAGCAGAGTTAGCGGAGACAGCAGAGTCTGCAGAGTGAGCGAAGACAACAGAGTGAGCAGAGACAGCAGAGCCTGCAGAAACAGGAGAGTGAGCAGAGTCGGCAGAGTCTTCAGAGACAGCAGAGTGATCAGACGCAGCAGGAACAGCAGAGTGAGTAGACACAGCAGAGTGAGCAGAGACAGCAGTGTGAGCAGACACAGCAGAGTGAACAGCGACAGCAGAGTGAGCAGAGTCAGCAGAGTGAGCAGAGACAGCAGAGTGAGCAGAGTGAGCAGAGTGAGCAGACACAGCAGAGTGAGTAGAGTGAGTAGAGTGAACAGAGAACGCAGAGTGAGCAGACACAGCAGAGTGAGCAGAGACAGCATAGTGAGCAGAGTCAGCAGAGTGAACAGAGACAGCAGAGACAGCAGATTCAGCAGAGACAGCAGACTGAACATAGTGAGCAGAGACAGCAGAGTGAGCAGAGACAGCAGTGTGAGCAGATTCAACAGAGACAGCAGAAATGGCAGAGTGAGCAGAGACAGCAGAGACAGCAGGGAATGCAGAGTGAATAGAGACAGCAGAAAGAACAGAGTGAGCAGAGACAGCAGAGACAGCAGATATAGCAGAGTGAATAGAGACAGCAGAAAGAGCAGAGTGAGCAGAGACAGCAGAGTGAACAGAGACAGCAGAAACAGCAGATTGAGCAGATTCAGACGAGACAGCAGAGTGAACAGAGACAGCAGAGTGAACAGAGACAGCAGAGTGAACAGAGACAGCAGAGTGAGCAGAGACAGCAGATTCAGCAGAGTGAGCAGAGACAGCAGAAATAGCAGAGTGAGCAGAGACAGCAGAGTGAGCAAAGTGAGCAGAGACAGCAGAGTGAGCGGACACAGCAGAGTGAGCAGATACAGCAGAGACAGTAGAGCCTGCAGACTGAACAGAGTGAGCAGATACAGCAGAGACAGCAGAGACAGCAGGGTCACCAGAGTGAGTAGCGTCAGCAAAGACAGCAGAGAAAGCAGAGTGAGCAGAAACAGCAGAGTGAGCAGAGACAGCAGAGAAAGCAGAGCCAGCAGAGTGAACAGAGTGAGCAGATTTCGCAGAGACAGCAGAGACAGCAGAGTGAGTATAGACAGCAGAGTTAGCAGAGACAGCAGAGACAGTAGAGTGAGCAGAGACAGCACAGTGAGCAGACACGGCAGAGTGAGCAGAGACAGCAGAGTGAGCAGAAACAGTAAGGAAAGCAGAGACAGCAGAGTGAGCAGAGACGGCAGAATAACAGAGTGAGCATAGACAGCAAAGTGAGCAACGTGAGCAGAGACAGCAGAGTGAGCAGAGACAGCAGAGTGAGCAGAGTGAGCAGAGTGAGCAGACACAAAAGAGTGAGCAGAGTGAGCAGAGTGAGGATACACTGCATAGTGAGCAGAGACAGCAGAGTGAGCAGAAACAGCAGAGACAGCAGAGACAGCAGAGTGAGCAGAAACAGCAAAGTGAGTATAGACAGCAGAGTGAGCAGAGATAGCAGAGACAGCAGAGTGAGCAGAGACAGAGACAGCAGAGACAGCAGAGTGAGCAGAGACAGCAGAGTGAGCAGAGACAGCAGAGACAGCAGAGTGATTAGAGACAGCTGAGTGAGCAGAGAGAGCAGAGTGAGCAGATTGAGCAGAGACAGCAGAGAGAGCAGAAACAGCAGAGACAGCAGAGTGAGCAGAAACAGCAGAGTGAGCAGAGACAACAGAGTGAGCAGAAACAGCAGAGACAACAGAGTGAGCAGAAACAGCAGAGTGAGCGGAGACAGCAGAGACAGTAGAGTGAGCAGAGACAGCACAGTGAGCAGACACAGCAGAGTGAACAGAGACAGCAGAGTGAGCAGAGACAGAGACAGCAGAGACAGCAGAGTGAGCAGCGACAGCAGAGTGAACAGAGACAGCAGAGACAGCAGAGTGATTAGAGACAGCTGAGTGAGCAGAGAGAGCAGAGTGAGCAGATTGATCAGAGACAGCAGAGAGAGCAGAAACAGCAGAGACAGCAGAGTGAGCAGAGACAGCAGAGTGAGCAGAAACAGCAAGGAAAGCAGAGACAGCAGAGTGAGCAGAGACGGCTGAATAACAGAGTGAGCAGAGACAGCAAAGTGAGCAAAGTGAGCAGAGACAGCAGAGTGAGCAGAGACAGCAGAGTGAGCAAAGTGAGCAGCGACAGCAGAGTTAGCGGAGACAGCAGAGACAGCAGAGTGAGCAGAAATAGCAGAGACAGCAGAGATAGCAGAGACAGCAGATACAGCAGAGTGAACAGAGACAGCAGAGTGAACAGAGATAGCAGAAATAGCAGAGTGAGCAGAGACTGCAGAGTGTGCAGAGTGAGCAGAGACAGCAGAGTGAGCGGAGACAGCAGTGTGAGTAGAGACAGCAGACTGAGCAGAGACAGCAGAGTCAGCAGAGACAGCAGAGTGAGCAGTGACAGCAGAGTGAGCAGAGACAGCAGAGACAGCAGATTCAGCAGAGACAGCAGAGTGAGCAGAGACAGCAGAAACAGCAGAGTGAGCGGAGACAGCAATGTGAGTAGAGACAGCAGAGTTAGCAGAGACAGCAGAGTCAGCTGAGACAGCAGAGTGAGCAGAGACAGCAGAGTCAGCAGAGACAGCAGAGTGAGCAGAGACAGCAGAGTGAGCAGAGACAGCACAGACAGCAGATTCAGCAGAGACAGCAGAGTGAGCAGAGGCAGCAGAAATAGCAGAGTGAGCAGAGACAGCAGAGTGAGCAAAGTGAGCAGCGACAGCAGAGTGAGCAGAGACAGCAGAGTGATCAGAGTGAGCAGAGACAGCAGAGTGAGCAGAGTGAGCAGACACAGCAGAGTGAGCGGAGACATCAGAGTGAGCAGAGGCAGCAGCGTGAGCAGAAACAGCAGAGTGAGCAGAGACAGCAGAGTGAGCAGAAACAGCAGAGACAGCAGAGTGAGCAGAAATAGCAGAGACAGCAGAGCCAGCAGAGTGTGCAGAAACAGTAGAGTGAGCAGAGACAGCAGAGTGAGCAGAAACAGCAGAGACAGCAGAGTGAGCAGAGATAGCAGAGACAGCAGAGTGAGCAGAGACAGAGACAGCAGAGACAGCAGAGTGAGCAGAGACAGCAGAGTGAGCAGAGACAGCAGAGACAGCAGAGTGATTAGAGACAGCTGAGTGAGCAGAGAGAGCAGAGTGAGCAGATTGAGCAGAGACAGCAGAGAGAGCAGAAACAGCAGAGACAGCAGAGTGAGCAGAAACAGCAGAGTGAGCAGAGACAACAGAGTGAGCAGAAACAGCAGAGACAACAGAGTGAGCAGAAACAGCAGAGTGAGCGGAGACAGCAGAGACAGTAGAGTGAGCAGAGACAGCACAGTGAGCAGACACAGCAGAGTGAACAGAGACAGCAGAGTGAGCAGAGACAGAGACAGCAGAGACAGCAGAGTGAGCAGAGACAGCAGAGTGAACAGAGACAGCAGAGACAGCAGAGTGATTAGAGACAGCTGAGTGAGCAGAGAGAGCAGAGTGAGCAGATTGATCAGAGACAGCAGAGAGAGCAGAAACAGCAGAGACAGCAGAGTGAGCAGAAACAGCAGAGTGAGCAGAGACAACAGAGTGAGCCGAAACAGCAGAGACAGCAGAGTGAGCAGAAACAGCAGAGTGAGCGGAGACAGCAGAGACAGTAGAGTGAGCAGAGACAGCACAGTGAGCAGACACAGCAGAGTGAGCAGAGACAGCAGAGTGAGCAGAAACAGCAAGGAAAGCAGAGACAGCAGAGTGAGCAGAGACGGCTGAATAACAGAGTGAGCAGAGACAGCAAAGTGAGCAAAGTGAGCAGAGACAGCAGAGTGAGCAGAGACAGCAGAGTGAGCAAAGTGAGCAGCGACAGCAGAGTTAGCGGAGACAGCAGAGACAGCAGAGTGAGCAGAAATAGCAGAGACAGCAGAGATAGCAGAGACAGCAGATACAGCAGAGTGAACAGAGACAGCAGAGTGAACAGAGATAGCAGAAATAGCAGAGTGAGCAGAGACTGCAGAGTGTGCAGAGTGAGCAGAGACAGCAGAGTGAGCGGAGACAGCAGTGTGAGTAGAGACAGCAGACTGAGCAGAGACAGCAGAGTCAGCAGAGACAGCAGAGTGAGCAGTGACAGCAGAGTGAGCAGAGACAGCAGAGACAGCAGATTCAGCAGAGACAGCAGAGTGAGCAGAGACAGCAGAAACAGCAGAGTGAGCGGAGACAGCAATGTGAGTAGAGACAGCAGAGTTAGCAGAGACAGCAGAGTCAGCTGAGACAGCAGAGTGAGCAGAGACAGCAGAGTCAGCAGAGACAGCAGAGTGAGCAGAGACAGCACAGACAGCAGATTCAGCAGAGACAGCAGAGTGAGCAGAGGCAGCAGAAATAGCAGAGTGAGCAGAGACAGCAGAGTGAGCAAAGTGAGCAGCGACAGCAGAGTTAGCGGAGACAGCAGAGTCAGCAGAGTGAGCAGAGTGAGCAGAGTGAGCAGAGACAGCAGAGTGATCAGAGTGAGCAGAGACAGCAGAGTGAGCAGAGTGAGCAGACACAGCAGAGTGAGCGGAGACATCAGAGTGAGCAGAGGCAGCAGCGTGAGCAGAAACAGCAGAGTGAGCAGAGACAGCAGAGTGAGCAGAAACAGCAGAGACAGCAGAGTGAGCAGAAATAGCAGAGACAGCAGAGCCAGCAGAGTGTGCAGAAACAGTAGAGTGAGCAGAGACAGCAGAGTGAGCAGAAACAGCAGAGACATCAGAGTGAGCAGAGACAGCAGTGTCAGCAGAGTGAGCAGAGACAGCAGAGACAGCAGAGTGAGCAGAAATAGCAGAGACAGCAGAGCCAGCAGAGTGTGCAGAAACAGTAGAGTGAGCAGAGACAGCAGAGTGAGCAGAAACAGCAGAGACATCAGAGTGAGCAGAGACAGCAGTGTCAGCAGAGTGAGCAGAGACAGCAGAGTGAGCAGAAAGAGCAGAGTGAGCAGAGACAGCAGAGTAAGCAGAGACCGCTGAGTAAGTAGAGTGAGCAGACACAGCAGAATGAGTAGAGACAGCAGAGTGAGCAGACACAACTGAGTGAGCAGGGACAGCAGAGTGAGCAGAAATAGCAGAGACAGCAGAGACAGCAGAGTGAGCAGAAACAGCAGAGTGAGCAGAGACAGCAGAGTGAGCAGAAACAGCAGAGACAGCAGAGTGAGCAGAGACAGCAGTGTCAGCATAGTGAGCAGAGACAGCAGAGTGAGCAGAAACAGCAGAGTGAGCAGAGACAACAGAGTGAGCAGAGACCGCTGAGTGAGTAGAGTGAGCAGACACAGCAGAGTGAGCAGAGACAGCAGAGTGAGCAGACACATCTGAGTGAGCAGGGACAGCAGAGTGAGCAGAGTGAGCAGAGTGAGCAGAGACAGCAGAGTGTGCAGAGTGAGCAGAGTGAGCAGACACAGCAGAGTGAGCAGAGTGAGCAGACACAGCAGAGTCAGCAGAGACATCAGAGTGATCAGAGGCACCAGCGTGAGCAGAAACAGCAGAGTGAGCAGAGACAGCAGAGTGAGCAGAAACAGCAGAGACAGCAGAGTGAGCATAGACAGCAGAGTGAGCAGAAACAGCAGAGACAGCAGAGTGAGCAGATTGAGCAGATATAGCAGAGACAGCAGAGTGAGCAGAGACAGCTGAGTGAGCAGAAATAGCAGAGACAGCAGACTGAGCAGAAACAGCAGAGTGAGCAGGGACAGCAGAGCCAGCAGATTGAGCAGATTCAGCAGAGACCGCAGAGACAGCAGAATGTGCAGATTCAGCAGAGACAGCAGAGACAGCAGAGCGAGCAGATTCAGCAGATACAGCAGAGGCAGCACAGTGAGCAGAAACAGCAGAGTGAGCAGAGACAGCAGAGACAGCAGAGTGAACAGAGTCAGCAGAGATGGCAGAGTGAGCAGATTTAGCAGAAACAACAGAGACAGCAGAGACAGCAGAGTGAGCAGAGTCAGCAGAGACAACAGAGACAACAGAGTGAGAACATTCAGCAGAGACAGCAGAGTGAACAGAGACAGTAGAAATAGCAGAGACGGCACAGTGAGCAGAGTCAGCAGAGACAGCAGAGACAGCAGAGTCAGCAGATACAGCAGAGACAGCAGAGTGAACAGAGACAGCAGTGACAGCAGAGTGAGCAGAGACAGCAGAGACAGCTGAGGGATTAGAGATAGCAAAGCGAGCAGAGACAGCAGAGTGAACAGAAAGAGCAGAGTGAGTAGAGACAGCAGAGACAGCAGAGTGAGCTGAGACAGCAGAGCGAGCAGAGTCAGCAGAGCCAGCAGAGTGAGCAGAGTCAGCAGAGTGAGCAGAAACAGCAGAGACAGCACAGTGAGCAGAACCAGCAGAGACAGCACAGTGAGCAGAAAGAGCAGAGACAGCACAGTGAGCAGAAACAGCTGAGACAGCAGAGACAGCAGAGATATTACAGACAGCAGATACGGCAGAGACAGCAGAAACAGCAGAGTGAGCTGAGACAGCAGAGACAGCAGAGTGAACAGGGTCGGCAGATTGAGCAGATTGAACAGAGACAGCAGAGAGAGCAGAGTGTGCAGAGACAGCAGAGTCAGCAGATTGAGCAGAGTGAGCAGAGTCAGCAGATTGAGCAGAGTGAGCAGAGTCAGCAGATTGAGCAGAGTGAACAGAGACAGCAGAGACAGCAGAGTGAGCAGAGACAGCAGAGTGAGCAGAAACAGCAGAGACAGCAGACTGAGCAGAAATAGCAGAGACAGCAGAGACAGCAGAGTGAGCAGAAACAGCAGAGTGAGCAGAGACAGCAAAGTGTACAGAAACAGCAGAGACAGCAGGGACAGCAGAGTGAACAGAGACAGCAGAGTCAACAAAGACAGCAGAAATAGCAGAGGTAGCAGAGAGAGCAGAGACAGCAGGGAAAGCAGAGTCATTAGAGACAGCGAAAGAGCAGAGTGAGCAGAGAGAACAGAGACAGCAGATACAGCTGAGTGAATAGAGACAGCAGAAAGAGCAGATTGAGCAGAGACAGCAGGGTCAGCAGAGACAGCAGAGTGAACAGAGACAGCAGAGTGAGTATAGAAGCAGAGTGAGCAGAGACAGCAGAGACAGCAGAGACAGCAAAGTGAGCAGAGACAGCAGAGACAGCAGAGTCAGCAGAGAGAGAGCAGAGACAGCAGAGACAGCAGAGACAGCAGACTGAACAGATTCAGCAGTGTGAACAGAGACAGCAGAGTGAACAGAGACAGCAGAGACAGCAGATTCAGCAGAGACAGCAGACTGAACAGAGACAGCAGAAACAGCAGAATGAGCAGAGACAGCAGTGTGAGCAGATTCATCAGAGACAGCAGAAATAGCAGAGTGAGCAGAGACAGCAGAGACAGCAGAGACAGCAGGGAAAGCAGAGTGAATAGAGACAGCAGAGAGTGGAGAGTGAGCAGAGACCGCAGGGTCAGCAGAGACAGCAGAGTGAACAGAGATAGCAGAAACAGCAGAATGAGCAGATTCAGAAGAGACAGCAGAGTGAACAGAGACAGCAGAGTGAACAGAGACAGCAGAGTGAGCAGAGATGGCAGAGACAGCAGAGACTGCAGGGAAAGCAGAGTGAATAGAGACAGCAGAAGGAGCAGAGTGAGCAGAGAGAGCAGAGACAGCTGATATAGCAGAGTGAATAGAGACAGCAGAAAGAGCTGATTGAGCAGAGACAGCAGGGTCAGCAGAGACAGCAGAGTGAACAGAGACTGCAGAAACAGCAGAATGAGCAGATTCAGAAGAGACAGCAGAGTGAACAGAGACAGCAGAGTGAGTATAGACAGCAGAGTGAGCAGAGACAACAGAGTGAGCAGAAACAGCTGAGACAGCCTGAGACTGCAGAGTGAGCAGAGACAGCAGAGACAGCAGAGTCAGCAGAGAGAGAGCAGTGACAGCAGAGACAGCAGAGACAGCAGAGTGAACAGAGACAGCAGAGTGAACAGAGACAGCAGAGGCAACAGAGAAAGCAGAGTGAACAGAGACAGCAGAGACAGCAGATTCAGCAGAGACAGTAGACTGAACAGAGACAGCAGAAACAGCAGAGTGAGCAGAGACAGCAGTGTGAGCAGATTCCTCAGAGACAGCAGAAATAACAGAGTGAGCACAGACAGCAGAGACAGCAGAGACAGCACGGAAAGCAGTGTGAATAGAGACAGCAGAAAGAGCAGAGTGAGCAGAGACAGCAGAGACAGCAGATATAGCAGAGTGAATAGAGACAGCAGAAAGAGCAGAGTGAGCAGAGACAGCAGGGTCAGCAGAGACAGCAGAGTGAACAGAGACAGCAGAAACAGCAGAATGAGCAGATTCAGAAGAAACAGCAGAGTGACCAGAGACAGCAGAGTGAACAGAGACAGCAGAGTGAACATAGACAGCAGAGTGAGCAGAGACAGCAGATTCAGCAGAGTGAGCAGAGACAGCAGAAATAGCAGAGTGAGCAGAGATAGCAGAGTGAGCAAAGTGAGCAGAGACAGCAGAGTGAGCGGAGACAGCAGAGTGAGTAGAGACAGCAGAGTGAGCAGAGACAGCAGAGTGAGCAGAGTCAGCAGAGACAGTAGAGCCAGAATAGTGAACAGAGTGAGCAGATTTAGCAGAGACAGCAGAGTGATCAGAAACAGCAGAGTGAGCAGATTCAGCAGAGATAGCAGAGACAGCAGAGTGCGCATAAACAGCAGAGTGAGCAGAGACAGCAGAGAAAGCAGAGCCTGCAGAGTGAGCAGTTTTAGCAGAGACAGCAGATACAGCAGAGACACTACAGTGAGCAGAGTCAGCAGAGACAATAGAGACAGCAGAGTGAGCAGATTCAGCAGAGAGAGCAGAGTGAACTGAGACAGCAGAAACAGCAGAGACAGCAAAGTGAGCAGAGTCAGCAGAGACAGCAGAGACAGCAGAGTGAACAGAAACAGCAGAGTGAGTAGAGACAGCAGAGACAGCAAAGTGAAGAGACACAGCAGAGTGAGCAGAGACAGCGGAGCCAGCAGAGTGAGCAGAAGCAGCAGAGAAAGCACAGTGAGCAGAAATAGCGGAGACAGCAGAGAGATTAGAGACAGCAGATACGACAGCAGAGTGAGCTTTGACAGCAGAGACAGCAGAGTCAGCAGAGTCAGCAGATTGAGCAGAGTGAGCAGAGACAGCAGAGTGAGCAGAGACAGCAGAGATAGCAGAGTGATTAGAGATAGCAGAGTCAGCAGAGTGAGCAGAAACAGTGGAGACAGCACAGTGAGCAGAAGCAGCAGAGAAAGCACAGTGAGCAGAAATAGCAGAGACAGCAGAGTGATTAGAGACAGCAGATACGACAGCAGAGTGAGCTGTGACAGCAGAGACAGCAGAGTCAGCAGAGTCAGCAGATTGAGCAGAGTGAGCAGAGACAGCAGAGTGAGCAGAGACAGCAGAGATAGCAGAGTGATTAGAGATAGCAGAGTCAGCAGAGTGAGCAGAGTGAGCAGACTCAGCAGTGTGAGCAGAGACAGCAGAGTGAGCAGAAACAGTAGAGACAGCACAGTGAGCAGAAGCAGCAGAGAAAGCACAGTGAGCAGAAATAGCAGAGACAGCAGAGAGATTAGAGACAGCAGATACGACAGCAGAGTGAGCTGTGACAGCAGAGACAGCAGAGTCAGCAGAGTCAGCAGATTGAGCAGAGTGAGCAGATTGAGCAGAGTGAGCAGATACAGCAGAGATAGCAGAGTGATTAGAGATAGCAGAGTCAGCAGAGTGAGCAGAGTCAGCAGTGTGAGCAGAGACAGCAGAGTGAGCAGAGTCAGCAGAGACAACAGAGACAGCAGAATGAGCAGATTCAGCAGAGTGAACAGAGACAGCAGAAACAGCAATGACAGCTCAGTGAGCACAGTCAGCAGAGACAGCAGAGACAGCAGAGTCAGCAGATACAGCAGAGACAGCAGAGTGAACAGAGACAGCAGAGACAGCAGAGTGATTAAAGACAGCAAAGCGAGCAGAGACAGCGGAGCGAACTGAAACAGCAGAGTGAGTAGAGACAGCAGAGACAGCAGAGTGAGCAGAGACAGCAGAGACAGCAGAGCCAGCAGAGACAGCAGAGACAGCAGAGTGAGCAGAGTCAGCAGAGACAGCAGAGACAGCACGGTGAGCAGAGTCAGCAGAGACAGCTCAGTGAGCAGAATCAGCAGAGACAGCACAGTGAGCAGAAACAGCAGAGACAGCAGAGACAGCAGAGAGATTAGAGACAGCAGATACAACAGAGACAGCAGAGTGAACAGAGACAGCAGAAACAGCGGAGTGAGCTGAGACAGCAGAGACAGCAGAGTGAGCAGAGTCAGCAGATTGAGCAGAGTTAGCAGAGACAGCAGAGAGAGCAGAGTGAGCAGAGACAGCAGAGTGAGCAGAGACAGCAGAGAGAGCAGATTGAGCAGAGTGAGCAGAGTCAGCAGATTGAGCAGAGTGAGCAGAGTCAGCAGATTGAGCAGAGTGAGCAGAGACAGCAGAGAGAGCAGAGTGAGCAGAGACAGCAGAGTGAGCACAGACAGCAGAGTGAGCAGAAACAGCAGAGACAGAAGACTGAGCAGAAATAGCAGAGACAGCAGAGACAGCAGAGTGAGCAGAAACAGCAGAGTGAGCAGAGACAGCAGAGTGAGCAGAAACAGCAAAGACAGCAGAGACAGCAGAGTGTGCAGAGACAGCAGAGTGAACAGAGACAGCAGAGTGAGCAGAGAGAGCAGTGTGAGCAGATTCAGCAGAGACAGCAGAAATAGCAGAGTGAGCAGAGACAGCAGGGAAAGCAGAGTGATAGAGACAGCAGAAAGAGCAGAGTGAGCAGAGACAGCAGAGACAGCAGATATAGCAGAGTGAATAGAGACAGCAGAAAGAGCAGAGTGAGCAGAGACAGCAGGGTCAGCAGAGACAGCAGACTGAACAGAGACAGCAGAAACAGCAGAATGAGCAGATTCAGAAGAGACAGCAGAGTGAACAGAGACAGCAGAGAGATTAGAGACAGCAGAGTAAGCAGAGACAGCAGAGCCAGCAGAGTGAAACAGAGTCAGCAGAGACAGCAGAGACAGCAGAGTGAGCAGAAACAGCAGAGACAGCACAGTGAGCAGAAACAGCAGAGACAGCACAGTGAGCAGAAACAGCAGAGACAGCAGAGACCGCAGAGAGATTAGAGACAGCAAATACAGCAGAGACAGCACAGTGCACAGAGACAGCAGAAACAGCAGAGTGAGCAGAGACAGCAGAGACAGCAGAGTGATTAGAGACAGGTGAGTGAGCAGAGAGAGCAGAGTGAGCAGATTTAGCAGAGACAGCAGAGAGAGCAGAAACAGCAGAGACAGCAGAGTGAGCAGAAAGAGCAGAGTGAGCTGAGACAGCAGAATGAGCCGAAACAGCAGAGACAGCAGAGTGAGCAGAGACAGCAGAGCGAGCGGAGACAGCAGAGTGAGCAGAGACAGCAAGGAAAGTAGAGACAGCAGAGTGAGCAGAGACAGCAGAGACAGCAGAGTGAGCAGTGACAGCACAGTGAGCAGAGACAGCAAGGAAAGTAGAGACAGCAGAGTGAGCAGAGACGGCAGAATAACAGAGTGAGCAGAGACAGCAAAGTGAGCAAAGTGAGCAGAGACAGCAGAGTGAGTAGAGACAGCAGAGTCAGCAGAGACAGCAGAGTGAGCAGAGTCAGCAGAGTTAGCAGAGACAGCAGAGAGACCAGACACAGCAGAGTGCGCAGAGACAGCAGAGTGAGCAGAAACAGCAGAGTGAGCAGAGACAGCACAGTGAGCAGACACAGCAGAGTGAGCAGAAACAGCAGGGACAGCAGAGACAGCAGAGTGACCAGAGCGGCAGAATAACAGAGTGAGCAGAGACAGCAAAGTGAGCAAAGTGAGCAGAGACAGCAGAGTTAGCGTAGACAGCAGAGTGAGCGGAGACAGCAAAGTGAGTAGAGACAGCAGAGTCAGCAGAGACAGCAGAGTGAGCAGAGTCAGCAGAGTTAGCAGAGACAGCAGAGAGAGCAGACACGGCAGAATGAGCAGAGACAGCACAGTGAGCAGACACAGCACAGTGAGCAGAGACAGCAGAGTGAGCAGAGACAGCAGAGTGAGCAGAGACAGCACAGTGAGCAGACACAGCAGAGTGAGCAGAGACAGCAGAGACAGCAGAATGAGCAGAGACAGCAAAGTGAGCAGAGTGAGCTGAGACAGCAAAGTGAGCAGAGACAGCAGAGTGATCAGAATCAGCGGAGTGAGCAGAGACAGCAAAGTGAGCAGAGATAGCAGAGTCAGCAGAGTGAGCAGAGACAGCAGACACAGCAGAGTGAGTAGAGACAGCAGAGACAGCAGAGTGAGCAGAGACAGCAGAGTGAGCTGAGTGAGCAGAGTGAGCAGACACAGCAGAGTGAGCAAAGACAGCAGAGTGAGAAAGAGTGAGCAGACACAGCAGAGTGAGCAGAGTGAACAGACACAGCAGAGTGAGCAGAGACAGCAGAGTGAGCAGAGTCAGCAGAGTGAGCAGACACAAAAGAGTGAGCAGAGTGAGCAGAGTGAGCATACACTGCATAGTGAGCAGAGACAGCAGAGTGAGCAGAGACAGCAGAGTGAGCAGAAATATCAGATACAGCAGAGACAGCAGAGTGAGCAGAAAAAGCAAAGTGAGCAGAGACATCAGAGTGAGCAGAAACAGCAGAGAAAACAAAGACAGCAGAGTGAGCTGAGACAGCAGAGTGAGCAGAAACAGCAGAGTGAGCAGAGACAGCAGAGTGAGCAGAAATAGCAGAGTGAGCGGAGACAGCAGAGTGAGTATAGACAGCAGAGTGAGCAGAGACAGCAGAGACAGCAGAGTGAGCAGAGACAGCACAGTGAGCAGACACAGCAGAGTGAGCAGAGAGAGCAGAGTGAGCAGATTCAGCATAGACAGCAGAGGGAACAGAGATAGCAGGATCAGCAGAGATAGCACAGTGAGCAGAGTCAGCAGAGACAGCAGAGACAGCAGAGACAGCAGAGACAGCAGAGTGAACAGAAACAGCAGAGTGAGCAGAGACAGCGGAGCCAGCAGAGTGAGCAGAGTCAGCGGCGACAGCAGAGACAGCAGAGACAGCAGAGTGAGCAGAAACAGCAGAGACAGCACAGTGAGCAGTGTCAGCAGAGAGAGCAGAGTGAACAGAGACAGCAGAGATAGCAGAGTGAGCAGAAACAGCAGAGACAGCACAGTGAGCAGAAACAGCAGAGAACGCAGAGACAGCAGAGAGATTAGAGACAGCAGATACAGCGGAGACAGCAGAGTGAGCTGAGACAGCAGAGACAGCAGAGTCAGCAGAGTCAGCAGATTGAGCAGAGTAAGCAGAGACAGCAGAGGGAGCAGAGACAGCAGAGTGAGCAGAGTCAGCAGAGACAACAGAGACAGCAGAATGAGCAGATTCAGCAGGGACAGCAGAGTGAACAGAGACAGCAGAAACAGCAGTGACAGCTCAGTGAGCTCAGTCAGCAGAGACAGCAAAGACAGCAGAGTCAGCAGATACAGCAGAGACAGCAGAGTGAACAGAGACAGCAGTGACAGCAGAGTGAGTAGAGACAGCAGAGACAGCAGAGTGATTAGAGACAGCAAAGCGAGCAGAGACAGCAGAGCGAACAGAAACAGCAGAGTGAGTAGAGACAGCAGAGAGAGCAGAGTGAGCAGAGACAGCAGAGAGAGCAGAGACAGCAGAGACAGCAGAGCCAGCAGAGTGAGCAGTGTTAGCAGAGACAGCAGAGACAGCACGGTGAGCAGAGTCAGCAGAGACAGCAGAGTGAACAGTGACAGCAGAGACAGCAGAGTGAGCAGAAAGAGCTGAGACAGCACAGTTAGCAGAATCAGCAGAGACAGCACAGTGAGCAGAAACAGCAGAGACAGCAGAGACAGCAGAGACATTAGAGACAGCAGATACAACAGAGACAGCAGAGTGAACAGATCCAGCAGAAACAGCGGAGTGAGCTGAGACAGCAGAGTGAGCAGAGTCAGCAGATTGAGCAGAGTTAGCAGAGACAGCAGAGAGAGCAGAGTGAGCAGAGACAGCAGAGTGAGCAGAGACAGCAGAGAGAGCAGATTCAGCAGAGACAGCAGAAATAGCAGAGTGAGCAGCGACAGCAGAGAGAGCAGAAACAGCACGGAAAGCAGAGTGAATAGAGACAGCCGAAAGAGCAGAGTGAACAGAAACAGCAGAGACAGCAGAGACAGCAGAGTCAGCAGAGAGAGAGCAGAGACAGCAGAGTGAGCAGAGACAGCAGAGACAGCAGAGTCAGCAGAGAGAGAGCAGAGACAGCAGAGACAGCAGAGTGAACAGAGACAGCAGAGTGAACAGAGACAGCAGAGACAGCAGAGGCAACAGAGACAGCAGAGTGAACAGAGACAGCAGAAACAGCAGAGTGAGCAGAGACAGCAGTGTGAGGAGATTCAGCAGAGACAGCAGAAATAGCAGAGTGAGCAGAGACAGCAGGGAAAGCAGAGTGAATAGAGACAGCAGAAAGAGCAGAGTGAGCAGAGACAGCAGAGACAGCAGATATAGCAGAGTGAATAGAGACAGCAGAAAGAGCAGAGTGAGCAGAGACAGCAGGGTCAGCAGAGACGGCAGAGTGAACAGAGACAGCAGAAACAGCAGAATGAGCAGATTCAGAAGAGACAGCAGAGTGAACAGAGACAGCAGAGTGAACAGAGACAGCAGAGTGAAAAGAGACAGCAGAGTGAGCAGAGACAGCAGATTCAGCAGAGTGAGCAGAGACAGCAGAAATAGCAGAGTGAGCAGAGACAGCAGAGTGAGCAAAGTGAGCAGAGACAGCAGAGTGAGCGGACACAGCAGAGTGAGCAGATACAGAAGAGACAGTAGACCCTGCAGACTGAACAGAGTGAGCAGATTTAGCAGAGACAGCAGAGTGAGCAGAAACAGCAGAGTGAGCAGATTCAGCAGAGACAGCAGAGTCAGCAGAGTCACCAGTGTGAGCAGAGTCAGCAAAGACAGCAGAGAAAGCAGAGTGAGCAGAAACAGCAGAGTGAGCAGAGACAGCAGAGAAAGCAGAGCCAGCAGAGTGAACAGAGTGAGCAGATTTACCAGAGACAGCAGAGTGAGCAGAATCAGCAGATACAGCAGAGAAAGCAGAGACAGCAGAGACAGCAGAGTGAACAGAAAGAGCAGAGACAGCAGAGTGAGGAGAGACAGCAGAGTGAGCAGAGACAGCGGAGCCAGCAGAGTGAGCAGAGTCAGCAGAGACAGCAGAGACAGCAGAGTGAGCAGAAACAGCAGAGACAGCACAGTGAGCAGAAACAGCAGAGACAGCACAGTGAGCAGAAACAGCGGAGACAGCAGAGACAGCAGAGAGATTAGAAGCAGCAGATACAGCAGAGACAGCAGAGTGAACAGAGACAGCAGAAAGAGCAGAGTGAGCTGAGACAGCAAAGTGAGCAGAGACAGCGGAGCCAGCAGAGTGAGCAGAGTCAGCAGAGACAGCAGAGGCAGCAGAGTGAGCAGAGTCAGCAGATTGAGCAGAGTGAGCAGAGACAGCAGAGAGAGCAGAGTGAGCAGATACAGCAGAGTGAGCAGAGAGAGCAGAGACAGCAGAGTGATTAGAGACAGGTGAGTGAGCAGAGAGAGCAGAGTGAGCAAATTTAGCAGAGATAGCAGAGTGAGCAGAAACAGCAGAGTGAGCAGAGACAGCAGAGTGAGTATAGACAGCAGAGTGAGCAGAGACAGCAGAGACAGCAGAGTGAGCAGAGACAGTACAGTGAGCAGACACAGCAGAGTGAGCTGAGACAGCAGAGTGAGCAGAAACAGCAAGGACAGCAGAGACAGCACAGTGAGCAGACACAGCAGAGTGAGCAGAGACAGCAGAGTGAGCGGAAACAGCAAGGAAAGCAGAGACAGCAGAGTGAGCAGAGACGGCAGAATAACAGATTGAGCAGAGAGAGCAAAGTGAGCAAAGTGAGCAGACACAGCAGAGTTAGCGTAGACAGCAGAGTGAGCAGAGGCAGTAGAGTGAGTAGAGACAGCAGAGTCAGCAGAGACAGCAGAGTGAGCAGAGTCAGCAGAGTTAGCAGAGACAGCAGAGAGACCAGACACAGCAGAGTGAGCAGAGACAGCAGAGTGAGCAGAGACAGCAGAGTGAGCAGAAACAGCAGGGACAGCAGAGACAGCAGAGTGACCAGAGCGGCAGAATAACAGAGTGAGCAGAGACAGCATAGTGAGTAAAGTAAGCAGAGACAGCAGAGTTAGCGTAGACAGCAGAGTGAGCGGAGACAGCAGAGGGAGTCAAGACAGCAGAGACAGCTGACACAGCAGATTGAGCAGAGACAGCAAAGTGAGCAGAGACAGCACAGTGAGCAGACACAGCACAGTGAGCAGAGACAGCAGAGTGAGCAGAGTGAGCAGAGACAGCAGAGTGAGCAGAGACAGCACAGTGAGCAGACACAGCAGAGTGAGCAGAGACAGCAGAGACAGCAGAGTGAGCATAGACAGCAGAATGAGCAGAGACAGCAGAGTGAGCAGAGACAGCAAAGTGAGCAGAGTGAGCAGAGACAGCAAAGTGAGCAGAGTGAGCAGAGACAGCAAAGTGAGCAGAGTGAGCAGAGTGAGCAGTGTGAGCTGAGACAGCAGAGCCAGCAGAGTGAGCAGAGACAGCAAAGTGAGCAGAGTGAGCAGAGTGAGCAGCGACAGCAGAATGAGCAGAGACAGCAGAGTGATCAGAATCAGCAGAGTGAGCAGAGACAGCAAAGTGAGGAGAGACAGCAGAGTCAGCAGAGTGAGCAGAGACAGTAGAAATAGCAGAGTGAGCAGAGACAGCAGAGTGAGCAAAGTGAGCAGAGACAGCAGAGTCAGCAGAGACAGCAGAGTGAGCAGAGTAAGCAGAGTGAGCAGACACAAAAAAGTGAGCAGAGTGAGCAGAGTGAGCATACACTTCATAGTGAGCAGAGACAGCAGAGTGAGCAGAGACAGCAGAGTGAGCAGAAACAGCAGAGACAGCAGAGACAGCAGAGTGAGCAGAAACAGCAGAGTGAGCAGAGACAGCAGAGTGAGCAGAAATAGCAGAGTGAGCGGAGACAGCAGAGTGAGTATAGACAGCAGAGTGAGCAGAGACAGCAGAGTGAGCAGAGACAGCACAGTGAGCAGTCACAGCAGAGTGAGCAGAGACAGCAGAGTGAGCAGAAACAGCAGAGACAGCAGAGACAGCAGAGTGAGCAGAAACAGCAGAGTGAGCAGACACAGCAGAGACAGCAGACTGAGCAGAAATAGCAGAGACAGCAGAGACAGCAAAGACAGCAGAGTGAGCAGAGATAGCAGAGTGAGCAGAAACAGCAGAGTGAGCAGAGACAGCAGAGTGAGCAGAAATAGCAGAGTGAGCGGAGACAGCAGAGTGAGTATAGACAGCAGAGTGAGCAGAGACAGCAGAGTGAGCAGAGACAACACAGTGAGCCGACACAGCAGAGTGAGCAGGGACAGCAGAGTGAGCAGAAACAGCAGAGTGAGCAGAGACAGCAGAATGAGCAGAAACAGCAGAGTGAGCATAAATAGCAGAGTGAGCGGAGACAGCAGAGACAGCAGAGTGAGCATAAATAGCAGAGTGAGTGGAGACAGCAGAAACAGCAGAGTGTGCAGAGACAGCATAGTGAGCAGACACAGCAGAGTGAGCAGAGACAGCAGAGTGAGCAGAAACAGCAGAGACAGCAGAGACAGCAGAGAAAGCAGAGTGAATAGAGACAGCAGAAAGAGCAGAGTGAGCAGAGACAGCAGGGTCAGCTGAGGCAGCAGATACAGCAGAGTGAACAGAGACAGTAGAGTGAACAGAGATAGCAGAAATAGCAGAGTGAGCAGTGACAGCTGAGACAGCAGAGTGATTAAAGACAGTAGAGTGAGCAGAGTGAGCAGCGTGAGCATAGACAGCAAAGTGAGCAGAGACAGCAGAAACAGCAGAATGAGCAGAGGCAGCAGAGACAGCAGATTCAGCAGAGACAGCAGAGTGAACAGAGACAGCAGAAATAGCAGAGTGAGCAGAGACAGCAGAGTGAGCAAAGTGAGCAGAGACAGCAGAGTGAGAGGAGATGGCAGAGTGAGCAGCGACAGCAGAGTGAGCAGTGACAGCAGAGTGAGCAGCGACAGCAGAGTGAACAGAGACAGCAGAGTGAGCAGAGACAGCAGGGTCAGCAGAGACAGCAGAGTGAGCAGAGACAGCAGAGTGAGCAGACACAGCAGAGTGAGCAGAGACAGCAGAGTGAGCAGAGACAGCAGAGTGAACAGAGACAGCAGAGTGAGCCGAGACAGCAGAGTCAGCAGAGACAGCAGAGTGAGCAGAGACAGCAGAGTGAGCATAAATAGCAGAGTGAGCGGAGACAGCAGAAACAGCAGAGTGAGCATAAATAGCAGAGTGAGCAGAGACAGCAGAAACAGCAGAGTGTGCAGAGACAGCATAGTGAGCAGACACAGCAGAGTGAGCAGAGACAGCAGAGTGTGCAGAAACAGCAGAGACAGCAGAGAAAGCAGAGTGAATAGAGACAGCAGAATGAGCAGAGTGAGCAGAGACAGCAGGGTCAGCTGAGGCAGCAGATACAGCAGAGTGAACAGTGACAGCAGAGTGAACAGAGATAGCAGAAATAGCAGAGTGAGCAGTGACAGCAGAGACAGCAGAGTGATTAAAGACAGTAGAGTGAGCAGAGTGAGCAGCGTGAGCATAGACAGCAAATTGAGCAGAGACAGCAGAAACAGCAGAATGAGCGGAGGCAGCAGAGACAGCAGATTCAGCAGAGACAGCAGAGTGAACAGAGACAGCAGAAATAGCAGAGTGATCAGAGACAGCAGAGTGAGCAAAGTGAGCAGAGACAGCAGAGTGAGAGGAGACGGCAGAGTGAGTAGAGACAGCAGGGTGAGCAGAGACAGCAGAGTGAGAGGAGACGGCAGAGTGAGTAGAGACAGCAGAGTGAGCAGAGACAGCAGAGTGAACAGAGACAGCAGAGTGAGCAGAGACAACAGAGCCAGCAGAGACAGCAGAGTGAGCAGAGACAGCAGAGTGAGCAGACACAGTAGAGTGAGCAGAGACAGCAGAGTCAGCAGACACAGCAGAATGAGCAGAGGCAGCAGAGTGAGCAGAGTCAGCAGAGTCAGCAGAGTGAGCAGAGACAGTAGAGACAGTAGAGTGAGCAGACACAGCAGAGTGAGCAGAGACAGCAGAGTGAGCAGAGTCAGCAGAGTCAGCAGAGTGAGCAGAGACAGCAGAGACACTAGAGTGAGCAGAGACAGCAGAGTGAGCAGAGACAGCAGGGTGAGCAGAGACAGCAAAGTGTGCAGAGACAGCAGAGACAGCAGAGTCAGCAGGGACAGCAGAGTGAACAGAGACAGCAGAAACAGCAGAGAGAGCAGAGACAGCAGAGTGAGCAGAGGCAGCAGAGTGAGCTAAGTGAGCAGCGACAGCAGAGTGAGCAGAGACAGCAGAGTGAGCAGAAACAGCAGAGTGAGCAGAATCAGCAGAGTGAGCAAAGCCAGCAGAGTGAGCAGAAATTGCAGAGTGAGTATAGACAGCAGAGTGAGCAGAGACAGCAGAGTGAGCAGAGTGAGCAGAGACAGCACAGTGAGCAGACACAGCAGAGTGAGCAGTGGCAGCAGAGTGAGCAGAAACAGCAGTGACAGCAGAGACAGCAGATTGAGCAGAAACAGCAGAGTGAGCGGAAACAGCAGAGACAGCAGAGTGAGCAGAGACAGCAGAGTGAGCAGAGACAGCAGAGTGAGCAGAATCAGCAGAGACAGCAGACTGAGCAGAAATAGCAGAGACAGCAGAGTCAGCAGAGTGAGCAGAAACAGCAGAGTGAGCAGAGACAGCAGAGTGAGCAGAAACAGCAGAGACAGCAGAGCGAGCAGAGACAGCACAGTACGCAGACACAGAAGAGTGAGCAGTGACAGCAGAGTGAGCAGAAACAGCAGAGACAGCAGAAACAACTGAGTGAGCAGTGACAGCAGAGACAGCAGAGACAGCAGAGAAAGCCGAGTGAATAGAGACAGCAGAAAGAGCAGAGTGGGCAGAGACAGCAGGGTCAGCAGAGACAGCAGATACAGCAGAGTGAACAGAGACAGCAGAGTGAACAGAGATAGCAGAGTGAGCAGAGACAGCAGAGACAGCAGAGTGATTAAAGACAGCAGAAACAGCAGAATGAGCAGAGACAGCAGAGACAGCAGATTCAGCAGAGACAGCAGAGTGAACAGAGACAGCAGAAATAGCAGAGTGAGCAGAGACAGCAGAGTGAGCAAAGTGAGCAGAGTCAGCAGAGTGAGCGGAGACGGCAGAGTGAGCAGAGACAGCAGATTGAACAGAGACAGCAGAGTGAGCAGAGTGAGCAGAGTCAGCAGAGTCAGCAGAGTGAGCAGAGACAGCAGAGACAGTAGAGTGAGCAGGCACAGCAGAGTGAGCAGAGACAGCGGAGTGAGCAGAGTCAGCAGAGACAGCAGCGTGAGCAGAAACAGCAGAGAGAGTAGAGTGAGCAGAGACAGCAGGGTGAGCAGAGTCAGCAGAAATAGCAGAGTGAGCAGAGACAGCAGAGTGAGTAAAGTGAGCAGAGACAGCAGAGTGAAAGGAGACGGCAGAGTGAACAGAGACAGCAGAGTGTACAGAGACAGGAGAGTGAGCAGAGACAGCAGAGTCAGCAGAGACAGCAGAGTGAGCAGAGACAGCAGATTGAGCAGACACAGCAGAATGAGCAGACACAGCAGAATGAGCAGAGACAGCAGAAAGAGCAGAGACAGCACAGTGAGCAGACACAGCAGAGTCAGCAGAGTCAGCATTGTGAGCAGAGGCAGCAAAGTGAGCAGAGACATCAGAGACAGCAGAAACAGCAGAGTGAGCAGAGACAGCTGAGACAGCAGCTTCAGCAGAGACAGCAGAGTGAGCGGAGAAAGCAGAGTCAGCTCTCTGAGGGGAGACAACAGAGTGAGCAGAGACAGCAGAGTCAGCAGAGACAGCAGAGTGAGCAGAGTGAGCAGAGACAGCAGAGTGAGCAGAGTCAGCACAGTAAGCAGAGACAGCAGAGTGAGCAGAGTGAGCAGAGTGAGCAGAGACAGCAGTTTGAGCGATGACATCAGGAACAGCAGAGTGATCAGAGGCAGCAGAGTGAGCTGAAACAGCAGAGTGAGCAAAGACAGCAGAGTGAGCAGAGGCAGCACAGTGAGCAGACACAGCAGAGTGAGCAGAGACAGCAGATGAGCAGAAACAGCAGAGAAAGCAGAGTGAGCAGAGACAGCAGAAATAGCTGAGTGAATAGAGACAGCAGAAAGAGCGCAGTGAGCAGAGACAGCAGAAACATCAGAAATAGCAGAGTGAGCAGAGACAGCAGAGACAGTAGATAGAGCAGAGTGAACAGAGACTGCAGAAATAGCTGAGTGAGCAGAGACAGCAGAGTGAGCAGAGTGAGCAGAGACAGCAGAGTGTGCGGAGACAGCAGTGTGAGTAGAGACAGCAGAGTGAGCAGAGTGAGCAGACACAGCAGAGTGAGCAGAGACAGCAGATTGAGCAGAGACTGCAGACACAGCAGAGTGAGCAGAGACAGCAGAGACGGCAGAGTGAGCAGAGACAGCAAATTGAGCAGAGACAGCAGAGTCAGCAGAGTGAGCAGAGACAGCAGAAACAGCAGAGTGAGCAGACACAGCAGAGACAGCATATTCAGCAGAGACAGCAGAGTGAGCAGAGGCAGCAGAGTGAGCAAAGTGAGCAGAGACAGCAGAGTGAGCAAAGTGAGCAGTGACAGCAGAGTTAGCGGAGACAGCAGAGTCAGCAAAGTGAGCGGAGCCAACAGAGTGAGCAGAGGCAGCAGAGGCAGCATGGACAGCAGAGTGAGCAGAGTCAGCAAAGTGAGCAGAGACAGCAGAGTGAGCAGAGTGAACAGAGTGAGCAGACACAGCAGATTGAGCAGAGACAGCTGGAACAGCAGAGTGAGCAGAGACAGCAGAGTGAGCAGAGACTGCTGAGTGAGTAGAGTGAGCAGACACAGCAGAGTGAGCAGAGACAGCAGAGTGAGCAGAGACAGCAGAGTGAGCAGATACAGCAGACTGAGCAGAGACAGCAGAGTGAGCAGAAACAGCAGAGTGAGCAGATACAGCAAAGTGAGCAGAGACAGCAGAGTGAACAGAGACAGCAGAGTGAGCAGATACAGCAGACTGAGCAGAGACAGCAGAGTGAGCAGAAACAGCAGAGACAGCAGAGAGAGCAGAGTGAGTATAGACAGTAGAGTGAGCAGAGACAGCAGAGACAGCAGAGTGTGCAGAGACAGCACAGTGAGCAGACACAGCAGACTGAGCAGAGACAGCAGAGTGAGCAGAAACAGCAGAGACAGCAGAGACAACATAGTGAGCAGAGACAGCAGAGTGAGCAGAGACAGCAGAGTGAGCAAAGTCAGCAGAGTCAGCAGAGTGAGCAGAGACAGCAGAGACAGTAGAGTGAGCAGAGACAGCAGAGTGAGCAGAGACAGCAGAGTGAGCAGAGACAGCAGAGTGAGCAGAAACAGCAGAGACAGCTGAGACAGCAGAGTGAGCAGAAACAGCAAAGTGAGCAGAGACAGCAGAGTGAGCAGAAACAGCAGAGACAGCAAAGACAGCAGAGTGAGCAGAGACAGCAGAGTCAGCCCAGATAGCAGAGTGAGCAGAAACAGCAGATACAGCAGACTGAGCAGAAATAGCAGAGACAGCAGAGACAGCAGAGTGAGCAGAAACAGCAGAGTGAGCAGAGACAGCAGAGTGAGCAGAAACAGCAGAGACAGCAGAGACAGCAGAGTGAGCAGAAACAGCAAAGTGAGCAGAGACAGCAGAGTGAAAGGAGACGGCAGAGTGAACAGAGACAGCAGAGTGTACAGAGACAGGAGAGTGAGCAGAGACAGCAGAGTCAGCAGAGACAGCAGAGTGAGCAGAGACAGCAGAGTGAGCAGACACAGCAGAATGAGCAGACACAGCAGAATGAGCAGAGATAGCAGAAAGAGCAGAGACAGCACAGTGAGCAGACACAGCAGAGTCAGCAGAGTCAGCATTGTGAGCAGAGGCAGCAAAGTGAGCAGAGACATCAGAGACAGCAGAAACAGCAGAGTGAGCAGAGACAGCTGAGACAGCAGCTTCAGCAGAGACAGCAGAGTGAGCGGAGAAAGCAGAGTCAGCTCTCTGAGGGGAGACAACAGAGTGAGCAGAGACAGCAGAGTCAGCAGAGACAGCAGAGTGAGCAGAGTGAGCAGAGACAGCAGAGTGAGCAGAGTCAGCACAGTAAGCAGAGACAGCAGAGTGAGCAGAGTGAGCAGAGTGAGCAGAGACAGCAGTTTGAGCGATGACATCAGGAACAGCAGAGTGATCAGAGGCAGCAGAGTGAGCTGAAACAGCAGAGTGAGCAAAGACAGCAGAGTGAGCAGAGGCAGCACAGTGAGCAGACACAGCAGAGTGAGCAGAGACAGCAGATGAGCAGAAACAGCAGAGAAAGCAGAGTGAGCAGAGACAGCAGAAATAGCTGAGTGAATAGAGACAGCAGAAAGAGCGCAGTGAGCAGAGACAGCAGAAACATCAGAAATAGCAGAGTGAGCAGAGACAGCAGAGACAGTAGATAGAGCAGAGTGAACAGAGACTGCAGAAATAGCTGAGTGAGCAGAGACAGCAGAGTGAGCAGAGTGAGCAGAGACAGCAGAGTGTGCGGAGACAGCAGTGTGAGTAGAGACAGCAGAGTGAGCAGAGTGAGCAGACACAGCAGAGTGAGCAGAGACAGCAGATTGAGCAGAGACTGCAGACACAGCAGAGTGAGCAGAGACAGCAGAGACGGCAGAGTGAGCAGAGACAGCAAATTGAGCAGAGACAGCAGAGTCAGCAGAGTGAGCAGAGACAGCAGAAACAGCAGAGTGAGCAGACACAGCAGAGACAGCATATGCAGCAGAGACAGCAGAGTGAGCAGAGGCAGCAGAGTGAGCAAAGTGAGCAGAGACAGCAGAGTGAGCAAAGTGAGCAGTGACAGCAGAGTTAGCGGAGACAGCAGAGTCAGCAAAGTGAGCGGAGCCAACAGAGTGAGCAGAGGCAGCAGAGGCAGCATGGACAGCAGAGTGAGCAGAGTCAGCAAAGTGAGCAGAGACAGCAGAGTGAGCAGAGTGAACAGAGTGAGCAGACACAGCAGATTGAGCAGAGACAGCTGGAACAGCAGAGTGAGCAGAGACAGCAGAGTGAGCAGAGACTGCTGAGTGAGTAGAGTGAGCAGACACAGCAGAGTGAGCAGAGACAGCAGAGTGAGCAGAGACAGCAGAGTGAGCAGATACAGCAGACTGAGCAGAGACAGCAGAGTGAGCAGAAACAGCAGAGTGAGCAGATACAGCAAAGTGAGCAGAGACAGCAGAGTGAACAGAGACAGCAGAGTGAGCAGATACAGCAGACTGAGCAGAGACAGCAGAGTGAGCAGAAACAGCAGAGACAGCAGAGAGAGCAGAGTGAGTATAGACAGTAGAGTGAGCAGAGACAGCAGAGACAGCAGAGTGTGCAGAGACAGCACAGTGAGCAGACACAGCAGACTGAGCAGAGACAGCAGAGTGAGCAGAAACAGCAGAGACAGCAGAGACAACATAGTGAGCAGAGACAGCAGAGTGAGCAGAGACAGCAGAGTGAGCAAAGTCAGCAGAGTCAGCAGAGTGAGCAGAGACAGCAGAGACAGTAGAGTGAGCAGAGACAGCAGAGTGAGCAGAGACAGCAGAGTGAGCAGAAACAGCAGAGACAGCTGAGACAGCAGAGTGAGCAGAAACAGCAAAGTGAGCAGAGACAGCAGAGTGAGCAGAAACAGCAGAGACAGCAAAGGCAGCAGAGTGAGCAGAGACAGCAGAGTCAGCCCAGATAGCAGAGTGAGCAGAAACAGCAGATACAGCAGACTGAGCAGAAATAGCAGAGACAGCAGAGACAGCAGAGTGAGCAGAAACAGCAGAGTGAGCAGAGACAGCAGAGTGAGCAGAAACAGCAGAGACAGCAGAGACAGCAGAGTGAGCAGAGACAGCAGAGTGAACAGAGACAGCAGAGTGAGCAGATTCAGCAGAGACAGCAGAAATAGCAGAGTGAGCAGCGACAGAAGAGACAGCAGACACAGCACGGAAAGCAGAGTGAATAGAGACAGCAGAAAGAGCACAGTGAACAGAGAGACAGATACAGCAGAGTGAATAGAGACAGCAGAAAGAGCAGATTGTGCTGAGAAAGCAGGGTCAGCAGAGACAGCAGCGTGAACAGAGACAGCAGAAACAGCAGAATGAGCAGATTCAGAAGAGACAACAGAGTGATCAGAGACAGCAGAGTGAGTATAGACAGCAGAGTGAGCAGAGACAGCAGTGTGAGCAGAGACAGCACAGTGAGCAGACACAGCTGAGTGAGCAGAGACAGCAGAGTGAACAGAAACAGCAGAGACAGCAGAGACAGCAGAGTCAGCAGAGAGAGAGCAGAGACAGCAGAGACAGCAGAGTGAGCAGAGACAGCAGAGACAGCAGAGTCAGCAGAGAGAGAGCAGAGACAGCAGAGACAGCAGAGTGAACAGAGACAGCAGAGTGAACAGAGACAGCAGAGGCAACAGAGACAGCAGAGTGAACAGAGACAGCAGAAACAGCAGAGTGAGCAGAGACAGCAGTGTGAGGAGATTCAGCAGAGACAGCAGAAATAGCAGAGTGAGCAGAGACAGCAGGGAAAGCAGAGTGAATAGAGACAGCAGAAAGAGCAGAGTGAGCAGAGACAGCAGAGACAGCAGATATAGCAGAGTGAATAGAGACAGCAGAAAGAGCAGAGTGAGCAGAGACAGCAGGGTCAGCAGAGACGGCAGAGTGAACAGAGACAGCAGAAACAGCAGAATGAGCAGATTCAGAAGAGAGAGCAGAGTGAGCAGAGACAGCAGAGTGAACAGAGACAGCAGAGTGAACAGAGACAGCAGAGTGAGCAGAGACAGCAGATTCAGCAGAGTGAGCAGAGACAGCAGAAATAGCAGAGTGAGCAGAGACAGCAGAGTGAGCAAAGTGAGCAGAGACAGCAGAGTGAGCGGAGACAGCAGAGTGAACAGAGACAGCAGAGACATTAGAGCCTGCAGACTGAACAGAGTGAGCAGATTTAGCAGAGACAGCAGCCTGAGCAGAAACAGCAGAGTGAGCAAAGACAGCAGAGTGAGCAAAGTGAGCAGAGACAGCAGAGTGAGCGGAGACAGCAGAGTGAGCAGATACAGCAGAGACAGTAGAGCCTGCAGACTGAACAGAGTGAGCAGATTCAGCAGAGACAGCAGAGTCAGCAGGGTCACCAGTGTGAGCAGAGTCAGCAAAGACAGCAGAGAAAGCAGAATGAGCAGCGACAGCAGAGAAAGCAGAGCCAGCAGAGTGAACAGAGTGAGCAGATTTAGCATTGACAGCAGAGACAGCAGAGACACTACAGTGAGCAGAGTCAGCAGAGACAACAGAGACAGCAGAGTGAGCAGATTCAGCAGAGACAGCAGAGTGAGCAGAGTCAGCAGATAAAGCAGAGACAGCAGAGACAGCAGAGTGAACAGAAACAGCAGAGACAGCAGAGTGAAAGAGACAGCAGAGTGAGCAGAGACAGCGGAGCCAGCAGAGTGAGCAGAGTCAGCAGAGGCAGCAGAGTGAGCAGAAACAGCAGAGACAGCACAGTGAGCAGAAACAGCAGAGACAGCACAGTGAGCAGAAACAGCAGAGACAGCAGAGACAGCAGAGTGAACAGAGACAGCAGAAACAGAAGAGTGAGCTGAGACAGCAGAGTGAGCAGAGACAGCGGAGCCAGCAGAGTGAGCAGAGTCAGCAGAGACAGCAGAGGCAGCCGAGTGAGCAGAGTCAGCAGATTGAGCAGAGTGAGCAGAGACAGCAGAGAGAGCAGAGTGAGCAGAGACAGCAGAGTGCGCAGAGAGAGCAGAGTGAGCAGATTTAGCAGAGACAGCAGAGAGAGCAGAAACAGCAGAGTCAGCAGAGAGAGCAGAAACAGCAGAGTGAGCAGAGACAGCAGAGTGAGCCGAAACAGCAGAGACAGCAGAGTGAGCAGAAACAGCAGAGTGAGCGGAGACAGCAGAGTGAGCAGAGACAGCAGAGTGAGCAGAGACAGCAGAGACAGCAGAGTGAGCAGAGACAGCACAGTGAGCAGACACAGCAGAGTGAGCAGAGACAGCAGAGGGAGCAGAAACAGCAAGGAAAGCAGAGGTAGGTGTTTGAGGGTTGCAGTCCGGTGTAGGGGAATGAACTCCAAGCATCTGGCTGGACAGCTGCAATATTTCTTTGCGAAGCAACAATCACCGCAGAATTTGTTAATCAAAAATGGACCGTCAACGATAACAAAAACAGTAGCTTGCATTTCTATTCTGTGTATTGGAAAAGGTTAAGGCCTTCAAGCAAAACCTTTAATGAAGACACTAAACGACACAGGAGAAAGTTAACTGCCCTTGTGCCATTTTTAAATTTTACAAATGTTTTCTTATTTTGCTTATAATATTGTGGACATTAAAAATGCCAGTTATTGAGAAAAATGGTAGATGGTTTCTTTCTGGTAATGATTTTTGCATGATTTAGAGAACAGATCATGTAATAATGTTGCAGGGAGATGTTACAGGTTAATGATTGATACTATACTATTGATATATTGACACTATATCATATTAGAATATGACCTCCAGGGGTTACAGCAGACTGCAAGTTTGATATTTTTACATCAGGATCCTCATAGGAAATGTTTTCACAGGAAAGGTTAGCAATTATATAGCAGCCTCCACAACCTTTAAGACAACAAAGTGCTTTTTTGAAGTGCAGTCCCTTTTATATTGTAAAGAAAATGTGCTTATGCAGAGCAAACTCGTACACACAGCAAAGTGATAATGATCAGATAATATTTTTTTGGTAATGTGAATTGGGGGTATGAATATTAGCCAGAATGCTGGGGAGAACTCATCTGATCTTCTTTGGATACAAAGGTTACACTTTGAAATATGGCACTGTTTAAAAGGCGATTTGTCACACTTGTCACACGCTAACTGAACCTTGAATGTAATGACCCTGTTCATCTCTTTTTTTAGGAAAATTGCCTAAAAAACTGAAGAGTTCATGCTTCAACTATAAATGATTTCTCGTAGGAATTTTTAGTTTTCAACCATTTTCTATTGCAAGAGGCAAGGGTTTAAAATAGCCAATCTTAGTATATGTGGATAGTCGATGTTGATGCCTGTTTGCTATTTCCTTTTATCACTCTCTCTCTCTCACACAATAAACCAGAGTAAATAGCTTTTTTCTGTCTAAATTTTCCTCTTTTGCCTCGTTGTTAAATATTTGAGGAGAACAAACTTGCGTGCAGTAATTATTATACCCCAAGGAATAAGGGGATTTGAGTACTTCACTTTTAGGGTCATTTTGGTTAAAAGGAGAAAAGGCATCAAAAGGCCATTGTTATAAAAGCATGCTTGTTTCAAAACCTGGATTTAGCACAGTTTTTTTTCCTTCATGGGATGTGGGCATTGCTGGCAAAGCCAGCGTTTGCTGCCCATCCCTAAATGCCCTTGAACTGAATTGCTTTGCCCGGCCCTTTCAGAGACCAGTTAAATACTCTGGGTCTAGAGCTGCAAAAGGATGGCAGATTTCCTCACCTAAAGGACGTTGGTGAACCAGATGGGTTTTCATGACGATCAGTGATAGTTATCATTATTGCCACCAGCTTTATATTCCAGGTTTTAATTAATTAAAATGAACACCCATCAGCTATTATGCTGGGATTTGAACCCAAGTCTCCTAGGCATAAGCCTGGATCTCTGGGTTACCACAGCAGTCATATAACCACCATGCCACCATCTCCCCTAGCATGTTTAATCCAAATCGCTGATTACTATAAGTTGAAATTGTTAAAGTGGACTCACGAGAGATAGAAACCCGTCTCAGGTGTCAGAGCAAGACAGGTGGTATCGGATTGCCCGTCTTTTACCTGCCAAGCCTGATATTCAGTTCCATTGTTAGACAAGCAAGTTACCAATCCTGTGACCCGCTTACATTAATGAATGTTGGGTTCATCTGTATTTAAGTGGGATTGGCTGAAAGGGGAATGTTGTGCAGGATACCAAGATAATTCCCTGTTATCTTCAAATTGTGTCATGGGATGAAAGCTTTTCACTCCAGGATTCTTTCTTTCATGCAAGTCCTGCTTTTGGGCTGTTCTCTAAGCAACAGGTTTTCCTGTGAATGTACAAGGATTCCTCATATTGAAGGACAAGTGCAGCAGACACATGGGAACTGTGTCCGCACTGTGGGTGTACCTACACCACTTGGACTGCAGCGGTTCAAGAAGGCAGCTCATCACCACCGTCTCCAGGGCAATTGTGAATGGCCAATAAATGCTGGCCTATCCAGCGATGCCCACATTTTGTGAATGAATAAATTTAAAAAAAGATACAGGAGGAATCTCTGATTGAGGGAATAAGGATCTCTTTATCTATCTTGCAGGCTTCTGTGATGGATGCTGAATGCACCCCTTAGTCAATGGATCATTTATGTTGAGAATCAGTCGGTGTTAGGCTTTGGTCGACATGTATTCTGCTGGCATTTTGTTGCTGTGGAACTACAAAAACATTTGGATCATTACAACCAGAACAAGGTATGAAGAAGGAAATGTCTTAGGAGTTTTCTGTTTCTCTGGAAGAATCTGTTTAACATATCAGTAACTTTAACTTTCATAAATCCAAAGCTTAATTCTGCTTGCCCCAGCCTAGTTTCCCAGAGTCAGAATGGGCTTCTTGTTTGGCCCAGGATCCATGCCCATTCCCTAAAGCCAGAATGCTCATTCTGACACCACTATCTTTAGTCAATGTATCACTGTGCTGGAAACGCTGAAAGCATGGGGAATAAAAATGCTGTATCCTTTGTTCATTTTAATTTAATGCACCAGGGCAGAGACAAAATGTAGGTTTTAGCTATTGTCAAATCTGAAACAAATAATCAGTCAGTGGAATTTAACTCCCTTCTTTCTGCCCAGCTAGTTACAAAGAAATGCTCATGCTTTACTGAAATAATCAATTCAGCTGAATATTAATTACTGGATGTTTTTAATTATTTATTCAGTACATTCACCTGAGATCAGCAAAACAGTGATCTGAGTTACTGCCAATTAACATCAATGGTTCCTTTTAGAACATTTGATACATTCTACATTACACAGCAATAAATGCTTTCCCAGCAACTGACTATAATGAATGCACTATCTCTGTAATACTGCTCTGTAATACTGTCAGATCATCCATTATTCATTGACATGTGCATACATGTGATTTATTGGCCCTCAGTAAAAATGGCAGGAGCATATGGAACTCTTTTACAATTAATGTAGATTCACACTTTTTTGTTTCCTTTTCAAAGTTAATAGAAAACTGACATTTGTGTGCCAGCATCATGGCTGGTTTTCCCATTTGCTGCAGTTATTTTCAAACACTGATTCGAAGTTTGTAGAACAAGGGCCTCTACCGCTGACATTTTAGTCATTTCACATTTTACTCAAAACATCCCTTTCATTTGTCCATTAGGTTCTAGAGAGCTTAAGTTCAGAATGCCAGAGACATACAAAGGAAAAGGAATTTGGATCATAGAAACATACAGCACAGAAGAAGACCATTCAGTCCATCACGCCACTGCTGGCCCTTTGAAAAGCTATCAAATTAGCTCCATTCTCTTGCTCTTTCCCCACAGCCCCACAAATTTTTTCTTTTCAAATATTTATCTAATTCCCTTTTGAAAGTTACCACTGAATCTGCTTCCACTGCCCTTTTAAGTAGTGCATTCCAGATATAAATAGTTATGTCAACCCAGGAAGTGATGCAATGTCATGTGGCAGCCATCTTAGTTGGTTAGCCTGCACAGTGAGCAGCAGTAAGAAGGAACTTCCATGAAAGATCTGTGTTCAACTCTGACACCTACCTTCAATTCTGTTTGTATTAATCTAGAAAGAGATAATATGACATGGTGACAGTGGCACTGAGTAACAGCATTGAGCAGCAGCTGAAAGCAATGACTTAAATTGGAAGCCTTATCTGAAGTGCTGTGACTCGTTCGTCATTTTCACATCGGGAAATGACTGTGTGAGTAATTGTAACCAAGCATACTCCTGGTTTTGCCTGAGCTGGCAAGGAAAAGCAATGGCACTTTTAGCTGCAAAGTCCAGTGCGGCATCATGTTTCAGTGTGCAGTGCTTCCTGTCATGCCTGCATTTTCCCACCATTGGCCAACCCTGATGGCAGGCGCCCCTCCTGCCTGTGAGCTAAAAGACCCATCCTGCACAACACAACTCGGGGTGTGGCTCCTTCTCAGCCCTGCAGCCATCGTAGTTTGCTTAAAATGACAGCTGCTCCTTAGGGGAATAAGAACAGAAGGCTGAGGCAATGGCAGCAAGATTTCCAGAGATGGGCTGGAAGGCTTCCGATGTCCCAGGAGAGTTCAGAGAGTTTAGACAAAGGGTTGAACTATGCCTACAAGAGCACAAGGTTATGGATGTGCAGAAGCGAGATTATAAAGATTAAGATCACCATCAAAAATGAGGATTTGCACATGATTAATGTCTCTGGTCTGTCTGTAGATGACCAGAGGAATCCAGAAAAGCTATGGACAACATTGTATAGTAGCTTCAAATTAAAGTGAATTTTAGCATGACTTTGCCAGGCACATGTGACAATTTTAATTCCTCATGCACTTGGACTTTTCATTCCGAGCATGGGCTCCACTTGCAATTCCTGCTTCGTGACTTCAGATCAGGAACACCCCTGATTCCTAATGGCCTCTCTGCTCCTTGTTCTTGCTGCCTGCAGATGCACCACTACCTTCTCACAGTCTTCCAAGCTGACTAACTGTTTCTATGAGAAAACACATAGATAAACCCCACACAAAAGATTTGTTCCCTGCAAACTATCCCCATGGCAATGTTGCACATCTGGGATGCTCCAAGTAGAGATGTAAACAATTATCTCCCATTTGTAAACCTGTCCTTTTGATCTGAAAAGTATATGGATGCTTTAAGAACTTCCCTTGTTTACCCTTTGCTTTCAAACCTTTCTTTGATCAGGAATCCATATGAATAATTTATATCTCTTATGATGACAGCTGTAGATGTCTTGTCTCTAGCAAGGCTCAAAGGGGTTACACATTGTTTAGTTTTTTCAAACTTCTAACTCTGAACGTATTGAATAAACACAGGCCACCTTTTGAATTTCAATCACTTTAAGTCTGTTTGCCAACCTCTCAAACCAGCTGCATCCGTTGTCTTATTTTAAAAACTTCAATCCCAATCTAAAAGTTTCATTCTTAAAACACATGAATCATGAAAGTGGACATTTTCATAACACTGTCGAGTACTCTCCTGTGTTACTGGACCCCCCTCCACCCTCTTTTATTAATTCCAGTTTGGTCATGTCAAATTAAACATATTTCTTGTTTTATATGACTAATTATGTTTGCTCCCAGGGTTGTTGAGCACAGCACCCTCTGTTGGTCAACCTTACTTTTACATCGCTTTACTCAAGAAATCTATTTTTGTTTATCTTATCTGTACTCAGTAAAGAAGAACAATCATTTCATTTGGAAATATGTCTAACTAGAAAATTGCAACTCAAAAACATTTTTATTTCAGCTCTTGCTGTTCGTGAATTGAATGTTTGATTTGTTTAATATTAGAATTGAGAACATGTTGGATGCCTGGATAGGTTGAAATGGTGCATAACATATCAGCAAATGACATAGGACATCTGACAGGAAGTATTTTTGTCAGATGGCTACTGAAATGCAAAATTCAATTTAATCATGCTTTCAGTCCTGCCTTAGGGTAGAAACATTATGATATTATATGAACATTTATATACTGCCACATACAGCAACAACTGCTTGCATTTGTATAGCATCTTTAATGTAGTAAAAACAGCCCTAGGTGCTTTACTGGAAGGTTATCAGGTGACATTTGACAATGAGTCATATTAAGAGATATTATTAAAAACTTACTCAAAGCAGTAAGTTTTAAGGAGCCACTAAAAAGGGGAGAGAGAAGAAAGGCAATGCAGAGATAAGGGAGTAGATTGCAGAACTTAGGTCTGGGCAGCTGTTAATGACCTGTGTTGCTGGAGCACCAAGTCTCTTTGGGCCTCCACTGTTTCTAGTTTTTCACCATTTAGAAAGTACCCTGTTTCATCAATTTTAGGTTCAAAGTGGATAACCTCAAATTCATCCACACTGAAATCCATTTGTCACAGTTTTGCCCATTCACTTAATCGCTCAATATCTCTTTGTAAAATCCATTTCTAAGACGGCGCCACAGATAATAACAGGTAACGTATCCAACTTAACAGTCAACAACCAATATTTCTTCCAACCTTTAGTAAATCTTTCAATTGCCTCAGGCATTAGGCAAAGAAGTACCAGCAGAGCAACTTCAGCCTCTTCCAGAATGAAGGTACCACCCATAATCTGACATAGCCTGTCTGAGCAAATAATCAGTGAAGTTCAGGGAAGCTTCAATAAGTGTCAGTGTTTCATATCAGTAATTTAGAGACATTTCCTTACTAATTAGTACCAGACTGTGCTACTGTAAGGCAATTGGTTTGTTGCAGAATGCACAAGCAATGGGTCTGCAAAGTAGAAGCTGTAAGCTGAGGCTGCGATGCACAATATAGTCATACTCATTGGGGAGGATCTTCCGGTCGGCGAGCAGGGGTGGGGCCCGCTCGCTGATGCGTAAAATGACGTGGAATGATGTCGGGTGGAACTTCCAACTTCACCCCGCAGTCATTTCCATTTTCAGGTCGGCGGGGGCGCAGCCAAGTCAACTGTGCGCCCGCCAACCTGTCAACGGCCTATTGAGGCCATTGAAAAACTAATTAAATTCATCAATGGACCTGCCTGTCCAAACTTAAGGTTGGTGGGCAGGCCAGGAACCCCCGTGGGAATTAGAAAAAGCATGAAACCTCATCAACGGGCAGGATGAGGTTTCATGAAGGTTTTAAAATATTTTTAAAAAGGTTTCAGTGAAAGTGAAGGACATATCCCAACTCATGTGACAGTGTCACATGAGGGGACATGTCAGGGAAACGTTGCTATCATTTGCTTAACATTTTAAAATTTGGAGCTGATCTCCCTGAGGCAGCGCTTAGCCTCAGGGAGATCAGTGCGCTCTTCCACGTGCATGCATGAAAGAGCGCACTCTTGGCTGAGGGAATCTCCCCCGCCTGCACGTTTGCCTTTTCATTTAACATTTCATTAACAAGTTTGAGGACATATAAACCTCTGGAAGAGGTCAGACTCCACAGCCAGTGCTCAGTGATACTGCAGCTCCCGCAGACGGCGAAATGCAGACTTTACTGTAACAGCAGAGGTGGTGTTGTAGGCCCAAGCTCCTCCTGCCACTGTTTTCATGCAAGATCCACAATGCCAGATACCGAATGCCCGCCGCTTCATCTTTGTTTTCCCACAGAAGGAGCAGGTGTATTTAGCGTGTTGGCTGATCTCAATCTTTTTCACCATCTTACGGAGTGAGGCTCCATAACGGGTTCCATATTTCCCCACAATCCCCACTTTCTTGGTGCATTTCGCCATCTTGCCGGATGGAGCAGAGAGGGCCGCATAACGCTTCCTGGCGGACGTCACACTGGGAGGGCCTTAATTGGCCTGCCCATGTAAAATGGCGCCAATTGGAGGCGCGCCTGCCCGTGCCCACTCCTGCGCTTCCCCCACAATGGGGGGAAAATTTTTCCCATAAAGTCATATCCAGCACAGAAGGAGGTCATTTGACCCATCAAGTCCATAAAGCTTGAACATTTAATGTAACACAAAATAGTATTTTGTGCAGATTTAATGTGACTTTAAAAATAATGAAACTCTCCATTCTATGTGGACCGATGCTGTATCCACAAAAAGAACCACGTCCTTTGTGTCAAGTATATGGCATGGATTTTCCAATAAGGAGATTAACCTTCATTTGTGCGGTCCCACAATGGATGTGCTCACCAATCCCAGTCACATGTCTAGCCTGAAGGCAGCAGAATCAGGTCCCCTGTAGTGTCACCAGACTGGAAGTCAAGAACTACTACAACAGACCTCAAGGGTTTACCACAGAGAGCAGGAGAAAGCAGCCACTGAAATTCTTTGATGCTTTGGGTCCTGTGCATGACCTTAACTCTGAGAATATTTGCATTGACCTAAATCCCCTTCTATTCATCACTGAATGCCAGAACCTATGTTGCTCCTGCATTTAGTTTAGTGTGTGAGCTGTAGTTCAGTTGGTAGCACTCTTGCCTGAGTCAGAAGGCTCAGGACTTGACTGCAAAAAGAACTGGCCTGACACTCCAGTGCTGTACTGAGGGTGTGCTGCACTGTCAAAGGTGCAGCCTTTCAGATGAGATGTTAAACTATGGCCCTGTCAGGTGGATATAAAAGATGCCATGTCACTATTCTGATGAAAACCAAAACTTGGTGTCTCAGCCAATATTTATCAACATCACAAAATCAGATTATCTGGTTGTTATCATGTTGCTGTTTCTGAGGACTTGCTGTGTGCAAATTGGCTGTCACATTTCCTACATTACAACAGTGCCTACGCCTCAAAAGTACTTAATTGGCTATACAGTGCTTTGAGACGTTCATAGGTTGTGATTAGGCGCTATATAAATGCAAGTCTTTTTTAATCCGGACACATGGTGGGAAATATGGTGGAGTCTCCATTTCCACTGAAGAAACTTTATTTGCTTGTGCCTGACCATATATGGGAGTGGAGGAGGGGACGATTGCCCGTGGGTATGCCCAATGGGAAGTGGAGGAAGGAGGGACGTGAAACATATTTCCACCCATTCAAGCCCTGGATCAGTTGACCAAGTGGTGATAGGGCTGAAATGGCATAAAATTTAGCCGTGTTGGTGTTAAACACACAATATCTGTCTCTCACTGATCAAAAATAGATTCAGAATACAGAATATTTGCAGTGCAGAAGAAGGCCATTTGGCCCATTGAATCTGCACTAGCTACCTGAAAGAGCATTCTTCCTAGTCCCACTCCCCTGCCTTATCCGCGTAACCTTACACATTCTCTCTTTTCAGGTAGCAATCTAACTTCCTTTTGAATACCTCAATCGAACCTGCCTCCACCACCCTTTCAGGAAGTTTGTTCCAGACTTCAGTCACCCTCTGGATGAAAACATTTTTCTTAACATCACTTTTACTGCTTTTGCCATTTATTTTAAATATGTACTCTAGTTCTTGATGTTCTCTTGAGTAGGAACAGTTTCTCACTATTTACCCTGTCCATACCCCTCAGGATCTTGAATACTTCTATCAAGTCTCCTCTCAGCCTTCTTTTCTCTAAGGAAAACAGCCCCAACCATTCCAATCTATCCTCATAGCTACAGTTTTTTATCCCTGGAATCATTCTTGTGAACCTCCTCTGTACTCTCTCCAGTGCCTTCACACCCTTCTTCAAGTATGGCACCCAGAACTGGACGCAGTACTCCAGATGAAGTCTAACTAGTGCCTTATATGAGTTCAACATGACCTCCTTACTCTTGTACTCAATGCCCCGTTAATAAAGCCTAAGATACTACGTGCATTATTAACTGCTCTCAACATGCCCTGCCATCTTCAATGACCTACGTATATATACACCAAGGTCCCTTTGTTCCTGCACCCCCTTTAAAGTTTCTCTCTTTATTTTATACAGTCTCTCGATATTCTTCCTGCCAAAATTAATCACCTCACACTTCTCTGCATTGAACTTCACCAGCATGTGTAAGTCCTTTTGAAGTTTAAAGCTATCCTCATCACAGTTGATAATGTTTCCAAACTTGGTATCATCCGCAAATTTTGAAATCATGTCCTGAACACCACTGTCTAGGCCATTAATATATATCAGGAAGAGCAAGGGTCCCAACACTGACCCCTGGGGAACTCTACTAATCAGAAATAAAAGTGAACATCTGCATAAATTAATGTATTTTGTTGACACATTAATGCTTTTAATTGTTTTTAATAGAATTATTCAAAATGCTTTATTATGATCCTGTTATGGTTTATTACAATCTTAGTATTATTAATCATTATGATCTAAAATGGATGGTGGAAGCAAATTTAGTATCTTTCAAATGATAAATATATGAGAGGGAAAAGAATGCATGACTGTAAGGGAAGAGCAGGAGAGTGGGACTAATTGGATAAGTCTACCAAAGAGTCAGAACCAGCAAGATGGGCTGAATGGCAAGATTGTATGATATAAAAATGATGGACTATGCCAGTACCATGCAAGGAGTGGAATAAATAGATGTCTAACTTGACTCAGTATTGCAGGGGTGGGTGGTAATGCTGAGGGCCTCAGGCTTGAGTATGTAATCTAGGTTGATATTCCAGTGCAGTGCTGAGGGAGTGCTACACTGCAGGCGGTACCATCTTTCAGATGTCTGTTTTGTCTTGAGTTTGGGTTTTAGATGGGGTTTTCTTTAATGTTTGCCTGTTACCCTGAGAAAGCTACCAGAGGCTGTTTTTTTTTTAAACAGAAAGTGTTCTTGTTTATTTACAGACCTATGTACATCTCAGTACTCTGCACTAGGTTGTATTTCTGCTCCCTGCCAGATCTTTTATTTAGCCATGTGACATTGCATCATAGTTACATCAGTATCAGGTGCTCCTGATGTTAATCCTTTACCCTACATCTCCCCCCAAGTCTTTATCCTAATTATATACTTCTTCCTACATCTCCCCCCAAGTCTTTATCCCAATTATGTCCATCCTCCTACATCTCCCTCCAAAGTCTTAGCCTTCACAGGGTTAGTCTCTGTGATGCTTTGACCAATCTCCCTGATCTAGTGCTGATTTCATTTTGAGATTGAGGACAATCCGTACTTTCGATAGGAGTGTCTTCCACCTGGGTGATTGTAGAGTTTCTACTTGTTTCTGGCTCCTTGTCTCCATCTGGATCTAAATAGTATGTCCAAGGTTCAATTGGTTTCCTTCCCAATAATATCAAGGCTGCTCAGCTCCTTCTGATATTTCCCTGGTCTGTCTCAATTCTATAAGATCTCGGCTGTGGAGCTCTTTCTATTACAATCCCTTCTTTCTATTGATCTCATATCCACACTCTCTCCCTGGGCTGTAGCACTTTCAAGTCTCGTGCCCTGTGCCTTAAGTTGAAATTACGAGCTTTTTTGTGTCTTTGTTGCTCCTCACACTTCCCAATTCTCTCACGATCATCTGAGGTAATGTTAGATTGTGGTGTTTGTGGTTGAGCTGGCTGTTGTGTTCAAAGCCATCTTCCCATCAATAATTCTGATGGTGAGAGCCTGTTTTTTAGTGGTGAAGCTCCATAGTTAAGAAGGGCTAAGTTAATACCTTTGTTCTTTTTCACTAATTTCTTGATTGTTTGACTCTTTCTGCTTCTTCATTTGACTGAGGATATATAGGCAAACTAGTCACTTGCATGAAACCATGTTCCTGTGCAAAGTTGTAGAACAGTTTATTAGCAAACTGAGGACCCTTGTCTGACACCACAATGTCTGGGATGTTATGTGTTGCGAAGATTCTTCTTAGTGATGTAATGACTGCCTACGCTGTGATGCTGCATAGTCTATTCATTTCAAACCATCTGGAGTAGTAATCAATGACGATGATGAAAACTTTGCCTCTGGCCTCAAATGAATCCACTCTCAGTCACTTTCATGGCCTCGAAGGAAAAGCGGAAGGTGCCAGTGGTTCATTCTGCGGTTGGCTGTTCAATGCACTTGTAAAGTAATTTGTGATTAACTCTTCAATGGAGTGAATGAAGACTGGCTACCAGACTGACTGCTGGGCTCTTGCTCAGCATTTCACCCCAAGTGAACTTGATGGATTTTCTCGGGAATATTGCATTGAAGTGTTTTAGGGATGACTAGCCTGTCATTAAAAACTAGGAAATTGTCTGTGAGATATTTTCTGTACTCAAAGTATTGACGAAGTACTGGGTTGTCAGGAGTATAATCTGGCCATCTATTCTGGCAATACTTTTTTATTTGGATGCATTTGCCATCCTGTTGTTGTGCTTGTTTAGTCTCTTGTAACCTCTTTTCCCTGGCTGGTAAATATTTAGTAATGAGTGAAGTATATGCTTCCACTTCTTGAATAAAACTTAAATCTTCCAATTTAACTCCTTCCACTGGTCTTCTTGATAATGCATCTACTGTCATCTGAACATACTCAGTAACTGAATCATACCTCATGCGTCTCAGTCTAAAACTTTGAATTCTAGGCAGCATTTTTGCTTTTTCCTTTAGGCTAAGAAGAGTAACCAAGGTTTGTGGTCGGTTTCAATTTTAAACCTAATTCCATGACATAATCAGAGAACTTCTAGCAGGCTCCATGTTTCTTTCTCGGTGATTACATACATAAGACCATAAGACATAGGAGCAGAAATTAGGCCATTCGGCCCATCGAGTTTGCTCCGCCATTCAATCATGGCTGATAAGTTTCTCAACCCTATTCTCCCGCCTTCTCCCCGTAACCTTTGATCCCCATACCAATCAAGAACCTATCTATCTCGGTTTTAAATACACTCAATGACCTGACCTCCACAGCCTTCTGTGACAATGAATTCCATAGATTCACCACTCTCTGGCTAAAGAAGTTTCTCCTCGTCTCTGTTCTAAAAGGCCTTCCCTTTACTCTGAGGCTGTGCCCTCGGGTCCTAGTCTCTCCTACTAGTGGAAACATCTTCCCCACGTCCACTCTATCCAGGCCTTTCAGTATTCTGTAAGTTTCAATCAGATCCCCCCTCATCCTTCTAAACTCCATCGAGTATAGACCCAGAGTCCTCAAACGTTCCTCATATGTTAAGCCTTTCATTCCTGGGATCGTTCTTGTGAACCTCCTCTGGACCCTCTCCAGGGCCAGAACATCATTCCTGAGATACGGGGCCCAAAATTGCTGACAATATTCTAAATGTGGTCTGACCAGAGCCTTATAAAGCCTCAGCAGCACATCCCTGCTTTTATATTCTAGTCCTCTCGAAATAAATGCCAACATTGCATTTGCCTTCCTAACTAGCGACTCAACCTGCAAGTTAACCTTAAGAGAATCCTGGACTAGGACTCCCAAGTCCCTTTGCACTCCAGATTTCTGAATTCTCTCCCTATTTAGAAAATAGTCTATGCCTCTATTCTTCCTACCAAAGTGCATGACCTCACACTTCCCCACGTTGTATTCCATCTTCCACTTCTTTGCCCATTCTCCTAACCTGCCTAAATACCTCTTCTCTGTGCCTGTGGGAACCTTCAGGTGTAATAAACTGGTCTTCTTTGTTCATCTTTTTGAACTTGAAACAGCACTATGTCCGCTGCCACAATTATTTGCAACTCTGGATCATAATGCGCTAGAATATATGTGCAGTTAGGAGATTTTTGATCTTGTCAAAAGCATTTTACTGGTCCACACTCCAGCACCAGTATTGACCTTGTCTCAACTGCTGTCGTAAGAGCTCATTCATTTCTGCCAAGTTTGGTAGGAATTTCCCTACTTGGCTGACCATCCCAAGGAATCTTTGTAATTCTGTTTTTAGGCTGTGGGAGCTCTCTAATCACCTTGGTTTTCTGTGGGTCAGTAGTAATTCCCGAAGCTTGCTCAATGTGGCCGAAGAATTTATCATAAGCTTTGCAAATTTGCATTTGTCTAATGTCACACCTGCTTCTTGTAGGACTATGAGGACTGCTCTCACTCGACAGTCATGATGTTCCCATGATGAACCATGTACAAGAATGTCGTATGGCATATTACTCCTGCAGTGCCTTCCAGGGTCTGGGATATTCTTTGGAATATCTCGGGTGTAGAAGCAATTCCAAATGGTAACCTGTCAGAACTATAATGACCAAATGGGGTGAAAAAAGATGTTAGCAATCTTGATTCATTGTTTGCAGGCAACTGCTAAAAGCCACTGTTTGCATCCAATTTTGTGAAGAGGATGCTTTTAGCTAATTTGGCGAGACTTTCATCCACTGATGCCACTGGATGGATCTCGCCCTCTACTGACTTGTTTAATTGAGTCAAGTCCAAGCAAATTCTAATTGGACCATTAGGCTTCATACTGTGATCATTCCAGAACACCACTTTGTTGGTATGGTTACCGAAGAGAAGTAACATGTGTTTAGTCTCGCCCTTGACTTAGTCTAAGAGTGAGTGAGGGACATTCTTCACAGTGAAGAGACATGTAGGGTGGAATTTCCCTTGAATTGGGGTAGTGGGAGTGAAAAATTAGTTTTACCCACCAGTGGCAATGATGGGTTTTCGGGCAGTATTGTCCGCTTCACGCTTCATTAATTATGCAGCCATAGGAAACACGCCATCTCACTGGTGGGTGGCCTCTGAATTGCCTGTCATGCTGTTACCTCACCGTACTTCACTCTGGGTGCTATATCTAAACAGCAGCTGTGCACACAGCTCTCAATATTTGCAATTCAGGACAGCTGTAGTGATGATATGGCCTTGAAAGCCAAGAAGAGTTCAGTGACCCGTCACTGGAATGTCTTTTGGAGGCCCGCCATGATGTCCTCCAACCTGCTCTGGCTGCAGGACATCCAGCAATCTCATTACTCGGGCTTGGGAGTCGGTGGCAGTGGTGGTCAGTGCCAATGCTGCACAGAGGAGGTTGGCCATCCAGTGTAGAAAGAGGATGTGTGATCTCATCCTTGCAACCAGGGTAAGGCAACCATGTCATCACTCTAAACTCACACTCACAAGCCCATCACACATTCACTGGCATCTCAATCACTGCCAGCTCAAGGGACATCACCACTCACTCTCTCACATGTACCCTCACATCTCCATCTGACCTCATCTCTTCTGGAGACTTCCTCCTCAGTCCTCACCATCTTAAGGCCACTTGCACAGATCAACATGTGCTCCCACACACACCCTGGGATACCCCCCTTCCCCGGTACAGCCCTTGCCCTACAGTCTCTTCCCTTGCCTGAGGCCATTTCTCCCCCTTCCCAAAGCAAGCTCTAGCCCTGCTTCCTTCAAAAAGCCACCCTCACCTTACAGCAGGTCTGGTAGGTAGAGACTTGCCTGTGAGATGCCTAAAAGTGATGTGGTGCTGCCTACGAAGCTTTGCATGATGACTGCGAGTGCTGCCGGGAGCAAGTTGGCAAGCAAATCTCAAAGTCCTGAGTGAAGTGCAGCTCACCAGGAGCGCATCGCTAATGTACAGTTGTGAAACACGCCAACGTGCCTGGATGATCCAGTGTGGGGGGATGATTCCAGTGAGCAGGGCTTATAATGAGATGCTAAAGTATTGAAATTAGGTTCCCAATATGCAGTGGCAGGAAAGGTGGCCCGCCTTTGACTGGCGGAACCAACAATTGCAAACTGGTTTTACGATGATGTGAAACCGCTTTTTGTGGTCTCCTGATATTTTCTGCTCCCACCCGCTATGACACCTGCATAAAAAGAAGCAGATGATTCCACCTAATGGCTTAGCATCCGCTCTTAGGATTAGATGATCTTCTGTCTTCAGCTTGCCTAAGCCTAAAAATAGGGATGGAAATGCATTTCTGAATACATTACTGGACTGTTCATTAGCAACTTCATTAACCTTGTAAATCAGCCTTAGCTTCAAGCAGCTGCTTAATGAAGATGACTCCTGGTTCTGTATAACATACAGGCGTTCAATTATTTCTTTATCCTAGTATCTTAATCTTGCCAAATGTTGGCCTAATAATATCAGTGTAGTCCCTCTTGGACCTTGCAACTGAATTGAGGATGCCTGTAATGTGATAAATTTAAGCCACTTACTTCATCTGATAATACTGAAACACCTGTGCCAGTGTCTAGCTGGAATTCTGTGAGTTGACCAACAACATCTAATCTAATGCTACAACAATTATTTTCAACCTCATTAAATTCTCCTAAGAAGGTTATTTGTTTTTTCTGTGGCTCTTCCACTTCTTGGATTTTACTTGGTTTCATTGTTATCTCTTTTTTCCTATGACCAATAGGAACTTGGATCTGAGGACTATTTTAAAATTTCAGAACTTCCCACAGTTGTGGCTCTCAGCTCCCCCTGCTGGCCATTCTTCCCACTTGTGTAGGGTTTTCCACAAAGAGAACATCTCAAGATGGTGGTTGGCATGCTTTTTCCCAATTTTGCAGGCTTTTGCTTCACTGCAGTTTCTCTTTTTTGCCTGACATGTTGAATGGCTTCACTCATTTTTTTTCCAATGGACATTACTTTCCCCATGAACAACTGCTCTGTTTTGCTTCCTAAGCTCAGTCTGTTGTGCTATTTGTACTACCTTTGTGAAGGTTAAATCTTCCCTTGTTTGCAAAAGATCTGATAGGGTTTCATCTAAGATCCCCAATGACTATAAGATTCATATTGGTTCACCTCTGAGGATCCAATAGTCGCAATTCTCCACAAGTCTGTCCAGGTCATTTATAAATGAATCAATGGATTCACCTGTTTTTTTTATCTCATTAAATTTTGCTTGCTCAATGATCATTTTTTAACACTGAAGTACAAATCAAATGCCTAGAAACCTTCCTCATTTGAATTCAAAGCCTCATTGATGCCCTGTTTTACAATAATATCATCTGCCATGGCTCCTACTGTGCAGAATAAAGTACTGACCCAATCCATTTGTTCCTTCTTATACAAACCTGAATCTGTTCTGTGTCTGGAGAATCACTTCCTCCTTGTCCCAGTTTTGAGCCTGCTACAATGTTTCCATGCGTTGGAACAGTTCTGGGAGTGGCGATGTAGACTCCATGCTTACCCTAAGCTCTGGGCCAGTTGTTGATTCAGAGGTTTGACTGTGATCTGGATCACTGCTGTCTGACCTTTGCTCCTGCTGCACCCTTGATGCTTTGTTTCCAGGTAAGTCTGCACCTTCCTTCTTGTCCTTTTCCTAAAGATTTGTAGGCCTTTCAGTCTTCTCTTGGAGTTCTTCTGGGTCCTTATGCTCAGTCTGCTGCCACCATGTTTTGTCTTGAGTTTGGGATCTAGATGGGGTTTCTTCAGGGTTTGCCTGTTACCCTAAGAATGCTGCATAGATCATTATGTGTAAAAACCATGCTTGTTGATTTAGAGACCAATATACATCTCAGTACTCTACACTTGCTTCCCACCAGATTTCAGTTACTTAGTCACAGGACATTACATTATAGTTGTATCAGTAGTTACATCAGCATCAGGTACTTGTGCTGTTAACCCTTTACTCTACCCTGTCTTCTCTGTTGGGGAGGAATGATCCCATTACACTTTTCGAAGAAGAACCAGGGGTGGCTTCCTATTCTTCTGGCCAATAATTATCCTTCAACTAACATCACTAAAACAAGTTATTTAGTCATTTATTGCGTTTCTGGTTGTGCTACCTTGCTATGTGCACATTGGCAGCTTTGTTTCCTACATTACAACGGTGATTACACGTCAACAGTAATTCATTTGCAGTGGAGTGCTTTGGGGTGTCCTGAGGTCATGAAGACTGTTACAGAAATGCATGTGTTTCTTCTTCTTTATATTCTTATTGCAACCATGTTTGGAGTGAGAGACAAGTTGCAGCCAACCTCCTGCAGCAAATCCCATGCTTGTTATCCTACAGAACAATATTCCTAGTGTTCTTCCTCCTAGTTTGCCAGGGATTAAAGGATGTACCCAGCTAGTTATAATAACTCAGATGGTACTTGGGCTATGTTCCACTCCATTAGCCAGTACTTTAAGACAGACTCTAATTTTAAATTGTGCCATTGAACTGGGCGTTTATCGACAGTACAGGCATTAGTTACAGTGACCTGCTGGAAATTCTCTTCACTTATAGCAGGTTGCAGGAGACAAAGTGCTGACATTATATAGCGCACAGGTGGTTTCAAATTTATGTGCCGGTGAGGGCAAAAACTGAGACTGGTAGGTTTCCATGCAATTTCTGGCAATTTTTTTGTGTCAACTCCCTTGCTTTAATTACAATCAATAACTCTTGTGTGGCCTATAAAAGACGTCATCATCAATCAACCTTTCCTAAGCATTTATTTAAATTGTTTCATTCATATCCTGTTTTCCAATAAAATTGATACTGCACACCAGCTTGTTATAATCATCTTTAATGCCACCTTCTCAAATAATTGCTTATGGCCATCTCGCCACAGTCAACCTAGGTAGAATATTACTCATACATGCTTCTGTGGAAATCATAGAACCATAAAATTATGAAATCTCCTCTTAACCTTACCTGCTCTTATGAGAGCAAAATCAGTTTCCGCAGTCTCTCCACAATAAGTCCCCCATCTTTGATACCATTCTAGGAAATCTTTTCTGCACCCTCTCCAAGACTTTGATTGTGTTGATAATTTGTTAGCAGAAGTATAATTTTGATAAGAGCAGACACCAAAGTTGCAGGCATATTATGCTGGAAGATTGTTTGACTAGTTTTCCACAGTAAAGCTTTGGAAAAAGCAGTCACTGTTAATGCCGGGTTTCTAATGGAATAGTGTATTCAGGCAATTTCTTTTCATAAAAAGACCATCCATGACAATAGATAGGTAAGATGCTAATGAACTGACTTTGATAATATTTCTCTTTAGTCTATAAATAATCAACTTATTATCCTGTCTTAGTGGTCAAGAGACCCTCACAACCAAATAAGAACATAAGAACGAGGAGCAGGAGTAGGCAATTCAGCCCCTCGAGCCTGCCCCGCTATTCAATACAATCATAGCTAATCTCATTTCGGCCTCAACTCCAATTTCCCGCCCTCTCCCCATAACCTTTCAACCCGTTACTAATTAAAAATCTGTCTATCTCTTCCTTGAATTTATTCAGCGTCCCGGCATCCACTGTACTCTGATGTAGTGAATTCCACAGATTCACGACCCTTTGAGAAAAGTAATTCCTCCTCATCTCTGATTTAAATCTACCATCCCTTAGCCTAAAACTATGGCCTCTCATTCTAGAATGCCCCACAAGGGGAAACATCCGCTCCACGTCTACTTTGTCTATTCCCTTTAGCATCTTATGTACCTCAATTAGATCTCCTCTCATCCTTCTAAAATCTAGCAAGTACAGGCCTAAATTGCTCAATCTCTCCTCATAAGACAAGCCACGCATCTCTGGAATCAATCTAGTGAACCTCCTCTGAACCGCCTCCAATGCAACTACATCCTTCCTCAAGTAAGGGACCAAAACTGTGCACAGTACTCCAGGTGCGTCTCACCAATGCCTTGTACAGTTGCAACAACATTTCCCTATTTTTATACTCTATTCCTTTAGCAATAAATGCCAAAATTCCATTTGCCTTCCTTATTACCTGCTGTACCTGCATACCAGCTTTCAGCAATTCATGCATGAGGACACCCAGATCCCTCTGCACTGAAGCAAATGTAGTGGAAAGTCTATGATCCTGTAACTGTGAATGGAGAGAGATAATACAGTGGCTGAAATGCATGCTTCTGAAGTAGCATGTTGTGTATGCGATCAACAATATGTCAAGAATGCTACAAGAGTTTTTGCAGAGAGCAAGGGGCCAAATGTTGAAGGAACAGGTAGAACCCACTGATGTGAGGAAATGTAATGTAGTCTTTATTTTGCATTATGTGAAAATTTGCCATACTGTTTTGATTAAGCATGTCTTAACCCTCAGTCTGCTTACGCAAGTGACTGACACCAATTACCTCCAAGCTACCTATGAGATACCCAATATTTTAACAAGGAGAATCTATGACATAAGCCAAAGATTAGCCTCTTTAGCTGCTGTCAAAAGAGTGATTGCCAGCACTCTTTTCTTTGACCACACTTGATACCAAGCAAGCCTCATCTGTTATAATCAGAATAAGAACATCTGGAATCTAAGCTATGGTTTCTCAGTGAATATAGCCCAAATATTGCTGCTGGAATGGCCTCAAGCTCTGACAAATTGGGTGGAATCATCCCAGATTTGCACTAAGTGGGGGTAAAACAACTGCAATGGCGGCTTTCCATGCCATATCATCCATTATATGCTGCATTAATTATGCATTCGCAGGAAACATGCTTTTTCCATGGCGGGCAGGCTCTTATTCGCCTGCCACACCATCATCTTGCCACTTCATCATACCGGGCGCCATATTTAAAGTAGTCGCATGCACACCTCTCAGTGCTTCCAGCACACGACTCCTGCAAAGAAGACATGGTCCCAAAAGACAAAAAGACTGCAGCACCCTCAAATGCCTTTTGGATGCAGTGGGGGCTCGCCGTCATGGCCTCTACCCAGCTCTGGCCGTAGGATGGGCAGCAACCTCACTAATCTGGCATGGGAGGTGGTGGCAGCAGTGGTCAGTGCCAATGCCCTGCAAAAGAGGACAGCCACCCAGTGCTGAAAGAGGGTGAATGATCTCCTCCGTTCCACCAGGGTAAGTCACTCTTCTCATCACTCTCAACTCACACACTCACAAACCCATCACACATCCACAGGACCCTCACTCACTGCCAGTTCAAAGGACACCACCATTCACTCTCTCACACACACCTTCATTGTCCTCATTCTGTCCATGGGACCACTCACCACCCACACATGCCAGGTATACTTATCATCTGGCCTGGCAGGCATCCTGCTTACACTCTCTCCATCTCCATTCATGCAGGACAAGCTGGCACACAACAAGAGGGAGAGGTCGCAGACCGGTGGGGGAATGCCTGAAATCAAGCTCCTCATGACTTTGAAAACAGAGTCATCTAGCTGGCCAACGACAATCTGGCTGTTCCTGTGCTGACAGTGAGGTCGGCAGTGTTCTACCAAGTGAGGATCCAGCAGTGCAACATCCATCAGACAGCCATGCTGTGAGTGATGTGTCCTGTTTCACAGGCCACTGCCATGCACTAATTATCTCTCCTTGCTTTCACAGGCACATCTCCCAAACAGCCGACAGAGTCCATGAGCCAGAGCCTCCAATCAAGCCCTGAAGAAACCTCTGAAGAGGAATCTGAAGGCACCTCCTTGAAGTCCCGTCACAGCACTCACCCACACCCTCCACCAGCGCAGACACACACCTCGGTGGGACCCAGCTCTAGAGTAGCTTCAGGGTCACGATCCGGTGAGCACATCGCACTGTCTGATCCACAGCAGGCGGCAGCAGCTTCCTGGGTCCCCGGCACTCGGAGGACTGCTGGAGGCCAGAAATTTGTTGAGTCAGAGTCAGATGAGGAGCCTCTGGGCTTGGTCATGTCTCAGTTGCTGGAGCTGTAAAGGCAAGCTCGGGAACATCAGGAAGGGATGTCTGCTGCACTCCTCAGGTTGCAAGGCACGATGGAGGATCCTGTCTGCCTTCACTTTGAGGTGATAGTGCAGGCATGCCAACGCACTGAGGTCAGCACTGGTAGGATGGCGGCTGCCATGGAGACCTTGGTCCAGGACATCGGTCCTGCGTTGCTGCACTGGCTTAACTCCATTGCTGACAACATAGTGTATGTGAGAGGGGTGCAGGGCAGCATAGCCTCACTCCAGCTACCCCTTCTCCTCAAGGAGTCAGTCAGGGGCCCTTGGGCACCCACAGGGAGGAGGATCAGCAGGTGCACATTCCAGGGCTATCCACCCAGGTGACTCTGGGAGTGTCTGGCCCATCTGAATCCCTACTTCCTGTGACCTCCAGCAGCTCCAGCTCCACAGGCCGAGGAGGGTGCCACTGCCACACAGCAGGACCCCAAAAGCAGGCCGGGGCCCTCCAGGTCTCGGCTTTCCAGAGGGCGTCCATCAAGTTCATCACAGACAGGGCATAGCAGCCAGCAGGCTGCCTACACTTCCGCTTTGGATGTCTGGGGAGCACCAAGACAGGGTGGGCAGAATTAGGAAAGTTAAGAAGAATTAATTGCACAGCCTGGCCAAGGGTGTTAATCATTGGACATAACGTTCACTATTGTCAATGAACTCCCAAGAATTTTTCCCTGCCTATGGCTCCTTGTTCTGATGAGCAGTGTTTGTGTCACTCAGATGTGAAAACTTCCTGCACAAGATAAAGACAGGTATCTCAGTCCAGGGCCTCTTCCCTGTGCTCTGTGCAGCCTTCAAACCAAAGTGATGGTGTGGCCTCACACTCCCTGGACACATTACTGATGCCTGTACCTCGATGGTGCTGGTCATTGCTGCCAGAATGTCATGGGCAGGCATCACAGAGTTCCATCATTCTCTCTGTGTACTCTCAGCACCTTTAAGGTGGGGCTGGCCCCCCCATCTTTTCAGTATCTGTGACCAGTGACGCTGTGCTCCTGAACAGGTCAGGTGCTGAAGGCGAACAAAGGATCAGATGCTTTTAACGTTTCATGGCTGCATCTCTATGATATGACCCTGATCACAGAGCGCAAGCGAGCTGCCCAGGGCCAGACAGGAGTCAGACATTCTCAGAGGCTATGTGAAGATCTATGGAATGTCCTCACTGCAGGTTGTCATCATCCTCCTGCAATTGAGTGACTAATCAGGCCTCCACTATGTCTCCATGACAGGAGCAGTATCACAGGGAGTATGTGCACTGCCATAAACCAGACTGGAGTCAAACATTCACAGATGCAATGTGGGGAACAGATGTCATCAGCCATATCCTCTGCGGGTAGCCCTTGTCCCCGAGGAGCCACCCCTGCAGCCTCTGTGGACACTGAAAGATGTCAGGGATCTGTGACCGTCTGAGAATGTAGAAGTTGTGCACACTCCCTGGAAACTGTGCGTAGGCCTGCAGGATGCGTTTGTGGTGGTCGCACACCAGCTGCACATTCAGTGAATGGAATCCCTTGCGATTGGCATAGTTGTGACGGAGATTTGAGCGCGACATGAGTGCAATTGACAGCACCCTGCACCCGTGGGAAAGCTGAGATCTGGGCAAATCCAATCGCTCTTACACCCTGGCTCTCCTGGTCCTGGGCGAAATGCAAAAAGTTTTGTGCCTTTGCGAAGATGGTGTCTGTGACCTCATGGATGCATTTGTGTGTGGAGGCTTATGATATCCCACAGAGGTCACCTGTGAAGCACTGAAAGGTGCCACTGGCAGTGGATGCCCTCCATGTCCACATGGTGCCAAGTCCTGCAGTACCTGGCAGATGTGACCAACCAGTTCCCTAGACTTGTGCAGTCTTCGGCGACACTGGTTCTCAGTCACCTGCAGGAATGAAAGGTGGTGTCTATAGACCCTGGGTCTAGCTAGGCACCGACCAGCAACGGCTCACTGTGGCTCTTTGGTGGCATGTGCGGGAGCCCCATCCACCCCTTCTTCCTGAGGGTGCCGATCCACCCTCTGCTCAGCCAGGTGCCTCAGTTGCTCTCCCCTCCATCACTTCGCTCTCTGTATGCCATGAGGCATACAACTAGTTCACCATGTTCCTGATGTACCCCTCCTGTGAAAGATGAAAAAGAGAGACATGTGGATTAGCATGGATGCACTAAGAACTTCTCTTGGTTAAGTCTGAAGGCTCCTTAATGCATCCCAAAGAGTGCTGGCCACCACTTGAAATGCCAAGTGCACACCTTTTATATGCTGTTGTGAAACACGTTGGCGTGGGTGGGTGAATGATCCAGCGGCAGTGGGGGGGGGGGGGATGAGTCCAGAGGGTTAGCCTTATAGTGACATACTGATGTATTTCAATGAGGTTCCCGAGGTCTGATGGCAGGAAACGTGGCCCACCATTGACAGGCTGAGCAGACGATCGCAAACTGTTTTCACAATGTCGTCAAACCAATTTTTGGCTCTCTTTCCATATTGTCCGACCATGTCACTGAGTACGCCCGACGCCAGCAAGCATGGGCAATTCTGCCCACTATCATCTTGCACTTTTGGGTAACTAGCCATCTTTCTCCCTCAAATAAATCTTTCTAACTAGTCTGTCTCAGTTCATCCAAGCTGTTGTATTTTCAGAAATTTGGAAACTTTGAATAGGCAAGACCTGAACGAATTCCCCGATGCATTGGTTAGCATCTTTCCTAAATTGCCCACCACAGGTCCAATTAACTTTTCATTCTTCTGTGAATTAGTTTTTGAAACACGTGATTGTGAACACCTATAAAATCTGAGGTAATGGGCTGGATTTTCGTCATTGGCTAAGGAATCGCAAATCGGGCCAACTCCTGACCATCATGTCCCTGAGTTCTGGATGAACCCGCACACACATGGAATTTTCTCCCTGGAGGAGTTGGAGGCTGGAGCTGGGCCACAGCTTCCCGATGTAGGCCCAAGGTAGGAACAGAGGTGGGCAGATGCTGAGGCTGGCAGGTTAGAAAGCCCACCTCCATTCACTGGGGCATTGGCCCAGTTCTATGGATGACTGATAGGCCACCTATCCCTCAGGTCCCACCTACCTCATGCCACCTCCATGTCCACTCACCCATTTCCACTATAGATAGAACTCATGAGCTCTGTAATAGCACTGGAAGTATTTGAAATGCTCATAAAAATAAATGATTATCAATTCAAACTCCTCCTTGAAAAAATGTTCCTCTTAGGAGTTCATAAAACTGTCAATCAAACTGACTGCTGTTGAAATACATCTTGAAAATATCTCTCATCTAAAGTGCTCATGAAAATGTCAAAATAAACAAATAGCCATTCAAAAAGCTATTCAAAACATTTTAATCCTATTAGCTTCTCATAAACTGTCAATCAAATAAAGCTCACAGACCCTTTCACTGCTGAGCTAAATCCATTTGGGCATTTGGAATTTAACCATGCATTCACAATGGAATTCCATCGCATAACTGATTAACAAGCTCTCCAGAGCTCAATACAAAATAGTCTTTGAATTTTCTTGACCAGCTGACCAGCCTTCTGTTAATTGTTTTCAAAGGCTTAGCAGATGGACTTTCAATCAAAGAGGTCAGGCATCTATTCAACTCTTCTAAGGGCTCAGAAGATGTCTGGACATTAAATAAATTAAAAATAAAAACACCATGTCCAGCTGACACAATAAAATCAGATTCCAAACACTGTTGAATTTCAAAGAGCACTTTATCCATGGATAAAGTACTGTAATGCATGTGGGCACTGACACAATGCTGGTCAATTTAATGGTTACTTATCTTTTAAGGGCAGAACTCTACAATCAATCACCTCATTAAAACACACTTAACCTATTATACACCGTTAAATTATGACAATTGAAGTTGTCAAGGTCTTTTAAACCTACTTGTCAAAAGGTTCCCAATTCCACAATAGACTTCCCCTAAGTTTCTTGAACTGACTAACCTGATGACGTTTCATACAGGCTTCAGGAACCTACCCACCTCACTGAAAACTTCAATCTCTGGGAAATTCAGAATTAAGCAGGCACTTAAAAGAGGTCCCCATGCCTCCATTTTCCATTGTCCAACATGAGTTTGCCCAGCGTCAGGATGGCAAAATCTGGCCCATGAACCTTATGTGTTGCAATTTTTTCAAAAATACGTCCAAGGGAGTTTGCTATCCTAATTCTACTAATAAACAGAATACCATGGATTAAGCAGGTCAGAGATTAATGATGTCTTTATGTAAAATATGTTTTTTTCCTTAAAATGTAAATGGTTGGATGACAGTTAGTTAAGCTGTGAAAATGGATGTAATTCCAAAAAATATTTTGGGGAATATTGTATTATTCTGTAAAGAAGACCAGGTGTGTGTGTGTGCACGTGTGCATCTGTGCATTTTAATTAAGCTGTGTAAGCTGATAGGAGTCAGGCTGCCTGAGGGTTTGGAAACATGAAAAGGTTAAAGGTGTTAAGGTCGAACTATGGGTAAATAGGTTAGATCCAACATTTGCATTTTTAGATAAGTTGGGAGGTTGTTGAATTTCAAAGGAGTGTCAGGGGCCACAAGGAAAATGTTTGTATCTTGCAGGAGTGCATTGGTAAATAGTAGTGGGATATTATATTTTTATTGATCCAAAAGCAAGGACAAGATGGAAACATGAAAGATCTCATATTTGGAAGGGTTTGAGTTTCAAAGGGATGTGAGAACAATGGGACTGAGGTGATGGGGGAAAGGCATATTAGAGTTACTGTGGATAGCTGGGATTGGCTATTGAGCTGGTCGCCGCTAAGCTTGAGATGGCTGGAGATAGCTGGAGCTGTTTGAACTGTTGAGAAGCCTTGGGCTGCAGCAAGCAGTTTTATTTTGAAGTGGGTTCCATAGCAGAGTGGAAGAGGGTAAAGGTCATGTGGTACACCTGTACTGAAGCTACAGCAGTCTGCCTTGTGTGATATTACCAGATTCAATATTTAAATATTTATAAGGAAAATATTTACTTGTGGGTTTGACCAAGTAGAGAGTTTTGTGGGAATGTTTTGTAAGACTAACCTTAATTGTGTAGCTGTAATCTTGTATGCTTAAGTTTTCTATTTTTTTATTAAAAATTTTAAAATTTAAAACAACGCAGAAGTGTTACTGGACCTCTTCCTGCTGAGATCAGTACGTCATCTTCTCCTTATCAGAATACAGAAAAACAAGGTTGTGGCCCATAAGCCAAGTTTCACTTTGGGATTTGATTTGCGCAACAATTAATACCGGCTGTGGTCATAACAAAGCATCCTTCATTTTCTACTAAACAGACTGTCCTACCCTCAAACCTCTCCTAAATGTTGCTCAGAGCATTGAAGTGTGGCTTCTTGAGTCATGCGGATTGAAGATGCTCTGATTTAGACAACTTATTTTATCAAGTACAATAAAATGACTAGGCTGTAACTCAGAGAAAGACTCATTCAGAGACACCTGTGGTGCTGATCAATTCCAATCCTCTGCATTCTATGTGTAATGTCAAGTTGGTACAGAAAGGAAACTAACAAATTATCATCTAAAATAAACAACAAGTGAACTAACTAACCTGAATCAACATTAGAGATTGCTAGAAAATGTAAATATACGTGAGTCTTAAGGTCAGAGAATTCATAATTTTTTATTGTGCAATGGTAAGTATAAGGTCAGAAGTTGTTAAATGTTTTAATATAAATAGTGAAAACTGTGTGTTGCAGTGGGTTAAACATTAGTTATTCACCTCTAGGATCTCAGTCCAAATCTATCCCAGTCTGGTGTGATGAAAGCCTCTTCTCTTTGCCAGCTGAAAAGATTTCAAATGAAATGAACTTTCATGGCCTCAATTCAGGTCACTCTGAAGATGTTTTGTTTTGGGTTTTACAAGCATGGGCTGGTTGAGTACAGATCATGCGTGTGACGAACACCGAAGGAGCAAGCTGCTTGATTCGATCAGCCAATCGCTTGGACATACAGCCTACCTGCCACTGCACCAGCACTGAAATTCATGCATGACGTCACTCAATTTTGTGGTAGGCAGAATGACTTTTTGGACAAAACATCTATTGTTAGATTTGATTCCGCAATTGGGCAGCACTTGCTGAATAATCCTGAGTGTGCTAATAGCTACTCTAACACCAATTTAAAATAGTCCTTTAAGCTCTTAATGTGGCTCATTTATAATTGCTAGAAGCAAGATACATTCATACACAAGGATCTGATTTCTGCAAACAAAAGGAATATATTCAAGCCAATAGTTCCCAGTTATTTTCTCCATGGCAGCACCTTGGCCAATCAGAGTAGTAATTGTGATCATTTAAAATTTGACATTTTTGCATTTGTCCTGATGAATGCGAGACACAAAATTTTAGCAAAATGCCCCTCTTTTCAGCAAAATTGCAGGGATGTTGGCCACTTTCCAATATTGCACCCAAGTGACTGGGCACTCAGATTTAAGCCTGAATTTTCCAGCCCCTCATCCAGTGGGATCTTCCGGTCCCACCGATGTGAATCGAGCTTTCAATGGCTCGCTGGCCCAAACACAGGGGAACCCGTGCCGGGGGTGTTGGAGGGCTGGAAAATTACAGCCTTAGGTTTTTTGTGCAGCTCTTCCAGTTTCCTGGTGGATTTGAAGCTGGCAGGGACGTATTTGCTATTCAGGGATGTGCTGAGCTCAGTCCCCACATTGCTTCTTTTCTAGAAGTAGGTTCTGGCAGCATAAAATATATTAGCATTTAGCAGGGTGTGTACAAATCACATTAGCCAGTAGAAAACACGGCCTTTGCCATATTCGTGGCATTTGACTGATTTGAACGCTAGATGCCTAGGATGCTGGTAAGCTATGAAAGGTCCTCTCCTCTGGAGTTGTCCCAATTGGAAAATCTAAACCTGAGAATTTGAGGACTATTTTACCATTCTAAACCTGATGCCATCCTCTCTCAATGACCATGTACATCTCCCTGCTGGTATCCTGATCTAAATCCGTTACCTCTGCACAATTCTGAGGATTGAACTTGGGATTGTATGGCCTGAATGATTCAATACCACATTGTGCAGTGTCTTCATAAGAACATTGGAACAGGAGTAGGCCATTTAGCTCTTGGTGTCTGTTCTGCCATTCAGTGAGATCATGGTTAATCTGTGACCTAATTCCACTCAGAGGAAATTTGTTTTGCATGATCATTCATTGTGATGAATAATAGAAATACAAAAGCAAATACTGTGGATACTGGAAATCTAAAACAAAATGCTGGAAATGCTCAACAGGCCAGGCGGTATCTGTGGAGAGCAAAACAAGAGTTAACACTTTAGATTGCTGAACTTTTGCTAGAATTCTGATGAAAGGTCATTGGCCTGAAATGTTTGGTGGAAGTTAATGGGGTTTGAAATTTGGGGCTGGGAGGTGGGTGTTGAATATAATGGGGCAGGAAGACTCTGGAGGACATCCCCATCTCTTTCCTGATTTCCCCTAGTTATATCCAGGCTGGGAAGAGTTAAGGAAGGCCTTCCCAACCCTAGGCCAATTGAGACCAATTGACGTATTCTACCAGCGATGGGGTGGAGGTGGCAGGGCAGGGTTGACGGGGAGGGGTGTTGTGGTGGTCAGGGTGTGGGGGAATGGTTGGTGTGGGGGGGGTTGGCCACACCATATGAGCAGGCTGCCAGGGCTCCATGACTGCTCTTCTTCCTGGGCCTATTGCAGTACTGGCAGTAACCACCGCTCGTGATGGCACTGCCGGTCTCTGTTGGCCGACAGCTCATGGAAGCGCGACATTCGTCTTTCAGGTCCTGGGATCCCAACACCAACCAGTTATGTGCCTGATTGGCATTTGATTGCACCGGGGCGCCCTGACAGCCCTGTGCGGGGATGCCATTAAATCCAGCTTGTTAACTGTATTTCTGTCTCCATAGATGCTAACTGATCCGTCCAGTATTCCAGAATAATAGCAATACACTTGTTAACTAGAACAGCTCTAGTAATCTTCTTCAAATACTGCCAAAGGGTCTTTTAGGTGCACCTAAGAGAGCAGACAGAACTTTGGTTTACTGTCTCACCTGAAAGACAGCATCTGTTGTAGTGCACCACTCCTTCAGTACTACACTGGAGTGCACCTTAGATTATGTGCTCAAGTGTCCAGAGTAGGGTTTGAACACACAACTCCCTGACTCAGGAGTGGAAGAGTGAGCCACGCCTAACATCTCAGACCAAGAAAAAAACAAATGCTGAGGTATTTAAGTTCTGGTTTAGGACAATTTGCACTGTAATAATAAATTGCATAAGAAGAAAAATTTATGAATGGAAAGGAAAATAACTGGATTTAAAAAAGAAACAAACATTTCATTGTGCTACAATGGATGTTTTTGTGTGATATGGTCTGGATACAATACTTGAGAATATTGAATAAAAATCAGGGGAGATGTGATAAAGTGCTCAACAATCTAAGTCTTGCATATGGTAATGATAAGATTGAATAAATGTAATATTAAGCTGGCATGTTGCTGATTGGTACAGCTGCCTGGATGTTATTTAACCAGTCTGCGTATTTTATGTACCCAAGTAAAAAGTCATATCACCTTTTCCCCTGCAATAATTTGCATTAAAATAACACTACATCATTACAGATAACAGTAGATTAGCGTATAGTAGAAAGGCTTGAAAATCACAACATGTTTATTCAGCCAAGCAATGTGAAGTGTCTGGAAAGGCTTCATGGTTATGAAGGAATATGGTACAGGAAAAATGGTGATGGAATCAGGGAGAAAACTCTACACGGGCTGGTGAAACAAAGGAAGATGGTTGTGGTTAATGGGCCCACCATCTCAACTCCAGGATAGCACTGCAGGAGTTCCTCAGGGTAGAGTCCTAGGCCCAACCATCTTCAACTCCTTGGTTAATGACCTTCCTTCCATCATAAGGTCAGAAGTGGGGATGTTTGCTGGGAATTCCAGAGTTCAGTTCATTCACAAACCCTCAGTTAATTGAACAGTCCATACCCCATGCGGCAAGACCTGATCAGCATTCAGGCTTGGGCTGATAAGTGGCAAGAAGTTCAAGGCACATAAGTGCTAGGCAATGACCATCTCCAACAACATTCAAAGGAATTGTGATTATTGAAGGCCCCACAATTAACATTCTGTGTGCCAGTATTTACCAGAACCTTAACAGGACCAACCACATAAATATCAGTCATATAAATAATGTGGCTACAAGAGCAATTCAGAGGTTGGAGAGTAACTCATCTCTTAATTTCCCAAAGTCTGTCCACCACCTACAAGACACAAGTCAGGAATGCAATGCATCCACTTGCCTGGATGAGTGCAGCTTCTGCAACACTCATGAAGCTTGACACCATCCAGATCAAAGTGACTGCTTGATCGGCGACCAATCCACCACCTTAAATCCTCACTCCCCCCACCACCAACGCATTGTACCAGCAGCGTGTATCATTTACAAAATGCACTGCAACAACTGACCAAGAATCTTTTGACAGCACCTTCCAAACTGCAACCTCCACCACCTATGAAGGACAAGGGCAACAGATTCATGGAACCACCACCTCCTGCAAGTTCCCCTCCAAGCTACACACCATCCTGACTTGAAACTATATCACCGTTCCTTCACTGTTGCTGGGTCAAAACCTTGGAACTCCCTTCCTAACTGCACCGTAAATGTACCTACACCACATGGACTGTGGTGGTTCAAGGTGGCAGCTCACCACCACCTTCTCAAGGGCAATTAGGAATGAAGAATAAATGCTGGCCTAGCCAGTGATGTTCACATCCTGTGAAGGGATATAAAAAATGACTGTTTTCACACGTTGGCAGGATGGGGATAACAAGAAGATAACGCTTTAGATAATCACAGAAAGGTTTAAAGGGTAGATTAGAAAAGAACAAAGAAACAGCAAATAAAGGAACCCATTTCTAATAAACACAAAACGTGAGCTTCATATTCTTCTTGGGATTCCTAAAATCATCGATGACATTGAGAAGCAGTAGAGATTTGAAATCCTATACCATTTTATCAATGTGCCTTCATTTCTAAATTCATTTTCTAACATATACATATAACCTTAATATTTGACTTGTATAATTTCTGTAAAAGGGAACACAATATAAAGATTTTGGATCATTGTAATTTTTTAATAAGCCTAAAGCAGCATTCAGTCCCCGAGAGATTTGGTTACAGCAGCTGCTCTCAACACACGGTCAAGTCCCCACCCTCATCACATTTTCCTTCAATTGAAAAGGTGAAAAGGTCTCAAACCTTCCTCTGGAAATGGAAATGGCCTCCCTTAGCAACTGTGCACACAGAACGATGAAGCTGGTTACAAACCCTTCGCCTTGTCATGACATTGATGTTTTAGCTAATGCTGATGAGAGATCATTAACCTGAAACATTGGTCTGAATTTTTCGATGACTGTGAAATGGGTTTGGAGGCTGGACCAGGAGGAAAATGAGAGAAATCCAAGTTGGAGTGGCTCCCCGATGCGATCTCACCTCTGAGTGATCTTGGCAGAGCTGGAGTCTGACCAGCACTGGCTACCCATCTGACAGCAGAGTAGCTAATAAGGCTCAATTACATCCTGGCTTGGGGACAAATTGGTGACACCACCAGGATCTTCCCGACAGCCCAGGGAATGACAGCATGGTAGTAATGCCATTGGGCTCACAATGCAGAGGCCTGGGCACCTCTTCTGCTGATGTGAGTTCAAATTCCACAATTTAGTAGTGGTTTAAAGTCAACTCTCTAAATAATGGCAGAATCTTCCAAATGGTACTTAGGTTCCCCACTGAACCAGAAACCTGGCTGTTGCCTGGAGGTGGCCTCCTGCTGGCAGGCTGGGTGGCTAGCAAAGTCTCCTTTAACACCCCTTCTCCCACAGAACCAGAGATCTACAGCTGTGGCCACATCCCATCCTGTAGAGGGGTTTTCCTTCACTATGATGGCCTGGAAACTACCCATTTATAACTGCTCCATCCTGAGACACCCTCGTGTTCTCCTACCCTGTCCCCGGTGGTGCTGCCAGCCGGACATCACTGCACACAGTCCTCTTATTATATTCCTTTGATTATATCAAATAAGCAAGTTAACACAAATTAAATAAATAAACAAAACACATGGCAGGGATAGTCCCTTAAAGAGACACTGTAACTAAAGACAAATTACCAAAAGAAACTTAGCAAACTAATTCAAAATATCATTCCTGGGGGTGATGATGCACCCCAGCCTCACGGTGGCCACCATCCACAGAAGGCCTCAAGTGTGCCGGCGGACACTGCGTGCTCCCTCTCCGGGGACACTCGGCTGTAAGCATAGGCGAGGGAGAGGGGCAGACAGTTGGGTCAAATGATGCCCTCGGCGGCCTGCTGCCTGGACCTACAATTTGGCCAGGCCCAGGAGCAGGCTTACAAGGAGGTAAGTTCTCCTATTATACCTGCTGGTTCCCTGGCCTGCACACTGTCCTTAATTGGATGGGAGTCTTGCCTCTGGAGAGGTCGCAACCAACATCTCACCATGGCCACTTCTGGATTCCTGAACTTGTATTGAGTCCAACGTAGGGGCCCCGGCGATCTCAACAAAATCCATTCCATCAACCCTGTTTCCACAAATGCTGCCAGGCCTGCTGAATGTTTATTTCAGACTTCTAGCATCCACAGTATTTTTGCCAATTCTGTGTGACTCTCAGATCTGTGTGCTTTTTAAGTATGAGGGCTGGTATGTAAGCATAACACTTCTTGCATGACAATAGTAGAAACTCGGCATCTGTTTATGATAAATAAGAATGGTTCTTCCGCCTGGGAGCCTCTGCTGTAGGATAACACATAGTTTACCTAGTGAGAAAAAGCTACCTAATTAAACAGAAGACAGTAGCTGTGAGATTGCTCTGTGTAGAATAGGCCTGTCCACCCATGTATCAGGTGGTCAAATCATAAATGTGAAGTAGATGTTTTTTGTAAATTTTAAAGCAGTCAACTTCTAAGGAAGAATACTTGAAACCAAGGTTAACATTCCAGTATGCAAACATAACTCCATCCCGTCTCAAACAATAATATTATCTTCTTGCAGTTTTTGTTGTTGATGAGATGTGATGCTCCTGTGAAGCACTTTGACATATTAAAGGTGATATATAAATACAATTTGTTCTTGTGATGCAAATAGACAGATTACTATTGGCTTGCTGTTTCGGAAACAATATTCTAAGTTGTCCTGAGGTAACTGCCTCTCCATGGAGGCACCTAGCTTAGATTCATGGGGTAATCGAATCAGAAATTACATCATACCCTTGAAGTAGTGATGTACGCAAGGTCGCTGACAGTAGGGAATAAGATGAAACAAAGGTCAATACCACTGAACTGAATCATAGAAGAGGTTTCACAGTGGTTAGATTTCAATACGTGGCATTTTAGACTTTCACCAGGTGTCAATGAGCAAACAATTTAACAAACAGTAACACACCGTAGTGAACATAATATCCAGGAGAAATTAAATGGCATGGAATTTAACTCTCAAGTAATCTAATATCAACACTCCACAGTAGCTTAGTAGACTCACTTGTGCTGTAGATGCTCCAACCGAGGAAGTGCTCACGCTTTGCTATTTGTATTCTATCAATACTAGGCCAAGATTTTGCAATGATGATGAGGGTGAAACTGTCAACATTCACAGTCATTACTCCTCTGAAACTGACAGCAACTACACGTGCAGTTAAACATGGAAACCCAGAAGCTGTTGTTTGCGACTCTACTTATCTCCATAGGGTGTATGGATGAAACCCCTGTGAACTGCAGTCAATTAGAAATCATTGAACTGATGAGAACTTTCAACTTTGCACTATTAACCTTGCTGTAAAAAGCCTTGAAAAGTTATATCTTATTGAATGAGGTGTAACCGGGGCCGGGATTTTCTGTGCCCCCGCCGCTGTTGGGCGTGTTCGATGGCGTGAGCGACCAATATGGCATGATCGGTTTCACAACGATGTGAAACCAGTTTGCAATTGCCTGCTCGGCCCACTGATGGCGGGCCATGTTTCCCGCCATCGGAATTTGGGAACATTATCGTAATACATCAGCATATCATTATAAGGCCTGCCTACCAGACTCATCCCCCTGCTGGATCGTCCACCCACATCGACGGGAAAACAAATCGACGTGTTTCACAACAGCATGTAAGTGATGTGCACCTGGCGGGCTGCTCTTCATTCGGGACTTCAAGGTTTGTTTGCCTACGTTGCTTGCTCAGCACTCACAGTCATCAGTGCCAGGCTTCACAGACAGCAGCACATCACTTTTAGCGGGGCTCCCAGGTAGGTCTCTACTTACCAGACCAGCCATTTTCCAATGGCTGCAGGGCTAGGGCTTGTTTGGGGAAGGGGGGGAAGTGGCCTCAGGCAAGAGAAGAGGCTACAGGGCGAGGGCTGTACTGGGGAAGTAGGGTACCCCAGAGTGTATGTGGAGGCACATGTTGATCTGTGCAAGTGGCCTCAAGATGGTGAGGGCTGAGGAGGCAGTCTCGAGAGGAAATGAGGCCAGATGGAGATGTGAGGGTATGTGTGAGAGAATGGGTGGTGATGTCCCTGGAGCTGGCAGTGAGTGAGGTGCCAGTGAATGTGTGATGGGCTTGAGTATGTGAGTTTAGAGCGATGAGGTCATTGCCATACCCTGGCCGTACGGATTAAATAATTCATCCTCTATTTGCATTTGATGGCCAACCTCTTCTGTGCAGCATTGGTATTGACTATCTCTGCCACCACATGCTATGCTGGATTGGTGATGCTGCTGCCTGTCCTGCGCCAAGAGCGGGGGTAGAGGATATCATGGCAGGCCTCCACGGTGTCCAAATGGCATTCCAGTGACACAGCATTAAACCTAGGAACTGCAGTCTCTTTGCCTTTCATGGACATCTTCCCTGCAGTAGTTGTGGGCTGGAAGCACTGAGATTTGTGTGAGGGGCTGGGCTTTAAATATAGCACCTGGCGTGATGAAGCGGCGAGGTGATGGTGGGCAGGCGAATGGGAGCCCGCCTGCCATCAGAACGGTGTGTTTCCCAGAAATGCGTGAAAAATGTGGCGGGTTTGGGGTGATACGGCTTGAAAACCCACCAGCGGGTAAAATGTCATTTTACCCACCCGCTACTGCACTTAGTGCAAATCTGGGACGATTCCGCTCTGGGCTTTTAACATCATACTACATTTCTAATTGTTGCTGAGAAACCTCTCTGGCACTGAAAAGCTAATTTTATATTTGTGAAATGTCAAATCCTGTAACATCTTATAACATAACTATACTTTCCACATGTAGTGTTACTTGCTGTCTGAATGCCATCAGTTGACATAGAATTCTCAGAAACTGCAAAAATCCCAGTTTCTAAATGGATCTATGTCATCATAAATTGCTTGTCCTATTTGAGCAGCAAGACTTGGAAGTTAGAGCAGCAATTAAAAGAGAAAGTAAATCTAAAGGTGCATATATCCCAGGACTGTGTGACTCCACATTGATCCCGGTTCAACTTCCTTGCTGATTCAAGTTCAACTTGGCTTTGATTAGAGTAGCTGTGTGATGTGTAGGACTTCTCCCGGCTGCTATCATCGCTGTCATGTTCTACAGGGTGAGTCGAAGTTAGAACTTGCTGTGCCTGTTTGGACGTAACGAGGCCTAACTTCAGGAACAAATGTTCTGATTCCCTAGGCTGACTGAACAATGTCTGGCCTGAGATTGAGATGGACCATTTTTCAGGCATCCAGAGTGGTTGCCGAGGGTGGCCATATTGTCCGCTACATTGACTAATGAGGAACCTAGTCTGATTTAGGATCCCTCGGGGAAACTGGGATATCCAGACATCAGGCTTGCTTTGCTAGTGTTTTCCAGATGTGGGTGCGGCTTAGCTAGAGGTACATAGATGTATTTATTTATTGTAAAAATTTGCTTTCAGCCCTGAGAGCTCTGCCTGGATCCATGGCACCCCTGCTGGTCGTGATCGACCCAACTCTCTCCCCCACGCTCCCCACCCCCACTTTCTTTATTGCCCCATCCCATCCAGGGACTTACCTTAGAGCATCTACCTCCAAGGCAAGCAGCCTGAATTTAATGAGTATAGTGGGGGAATGTGTTCAGCTGGATCTTTTTCCAGGTCTCATTCCCTGCCAGTTCCTTCCTGGTGGCTGGCATCTCGGCATCCTCCTGCCTGTTAACAGCTGGCCCTTGTCATTGCCAGGGGGTGAGTGCCAGGCTGTGCCGAGGAGGCACAAAGTTTTGCTGCGGGTGATCGATCTCTGTGATCTCGGAGCGCTGATGGGCTGGAGGAGTTCATAGAGGAAGGGAAGGACAAGGCCACACCGGGATTGAATAGGTATCTGGGAATTTTAAATTCAAGGCATTGGTGGAATTGGAGTAGGTCAGCGATGGGTGATCAGGGCTTGGCACGACTTAGGATATGGACATCAGAGTGCAAACTTACAGTGTGTGGTAATGATGCACTCCAAAGCCAGGTGGAAAACAAAGCTCCTAAGATAATGGCTGTGATTTGCCGACGGGACCTGCCACGGGAAAATCGGCAGTCCGGCCAAAAATCCACTGACTTTCGGCGGAACTGGACAACCCTGGGGGCGGGCAGGCCGGAAAATCCCGCCCACTATCATGGCTTACATGCAAGTTATGTGCTGGCGAAAGTTTTGACTGAAACTGTGAGTGCACAGGGACAGTTAGTATTCATTATTCTAAGCACAGTTAACAAAATTTGTTATGGCAATCCAGGCAGTTCAAGAGAAAATGATCGAATCAAAAAAAAGCTCAGGGTGGTCACATAGATTAAATGGAGATTGCAGTGAATAAGGCTGTGGACTAATTTCACCAGTTGATTGTCTGTTCTATTGAAATACGTTTTCCTACAGTTTACTTGGAGGAGGACTGACAGGATAAATGCTCGTGTGCAGAATTGACCTTCACTGTTTGTCCTTCAATTAGCTGGCCTGACCTCAATTTAATAAGGTAACTGTTGTTAAACATCACTGCCCCTTTGCACTGATTTGCATATCATTTTTGTGTCTCTGGAGAGTGTTTTTATAATAGCTCCAAATTTGCTCAACCTAACACTGATTTAAAAAAAGGCGAGTGTCTAATTATGTTTGGTCAAAAACACAGCATGCTCCTAATTTTGCATAAGCATCAGGTACTTGGTAAGTGCTGCTTTGTCCAAGAAAAATAGATAGCAATGTGCTATCTGTTTCTATTTGTGAAGTGTCTTGGGAAGTTTACTTTTACATTGACAGCCCTAGATAAATGCAAGCTGTTGCTAGCCAAAAAAACATTAAGGAAGAGACTGTTACAACTTAGCGAAATTGCATAATGTCCCAAAGTGCTTCAAGAGCAAAGGAGGAAGTTAGGTGAGTTAGAGAGAAGATTGAAAACATGGCCAAAGGCTTTGTTTCTGGAGGTTTGCAAAGGTGAATAGAAATAGAGTAAGGCAGAGAGATTTAGGAAGAGAATTCCATCAATCCTGGTTTGAAAGCTAAGATTTTCCCATTGGTGGGAGAGGAAGGGAGGAATGTGTAAATACTTATTGCAAAGGAACCGAATTAGAATCATCTACAGAGACTGAATGCTGTAAATTAAGGTCAGTTTCGGTTTGCGAAGGGGAATTTATGACAAACGGATTTATGTGAAGCTTTTGAGGATGTATTCCAATGGAGGGCCACAAAATTAATGCATGCATATTTCACCTTTAATTTTAAAATTAACATGATTCCTGAAAGAAGCCCTGAAGATAAAGTGCAAATTCTGATAATCAAAGGACAAGTTTGAGTTGGGCAGGCAATTGGTTTGATGCTGGATTACTGAGGGCAGTTTTAACAACTGGGAGTTAGCTGAGTTTGGAAGAATTGATTGATGCAAATAAAAACAGAAAATGCTGGAAATGCTTAGCAGGTCAGGCTGCATCAGTGGAGAGACAAACAGAGGTAACAGGCTGGATCTTCTAAGTGTGCTTGGGAACCCGATGCCCAGGTAATTTTTGGGTTATGATTGAATGCCGCAACTGTGTAGATCACGTGATGTTATTTTGAAATATGAATTCTCTAATTGGGCTGGAGGTAAGCTCGTCGTCCAATTAGTGGCATTAAGCATTACCAGAAGGCAGGAGCTGCTGCAGAGCCCAAGCGACAAAGGCAGATGGCAGCCATGATGGGGTCTGCTGCTGCCTTGCCAAAGAGAACAGGTAGCACCTTGAAGAGCTGAAAGCCTAAACACACACGATAGTGGTCAAATGGACAAATGAGAGATAATGCACATGATCTGACGCAAGATTTCCCAGGTCCCGAGACAATGTGCACCAGACTGTTCAGGTTTGCCAAACAGACAGTTGAAAATTCCATCCTTGCCCTCCTTGGCCTGTTAACAAGCTCCTCATGGAGGTTACTGGACCATTAATTGGAGGTGAGCAGGTTCCCCACACCTTTCCACCACACCCCCCACCATCCCTTTGAAAATCAGAACGTGTTTAGGAGGCATCAGGATCCAGAGATGCAATTTTTAAATCGAGCCCGCACCAGTCCCTGTACCTGCTGGCAGTCAAAAAGCAGGTCCAACATTTCAGTTTGAGGGCCTTTCGTCAGACCTGAAAAAAAAATAATAGATGTAACAGGTTTTAAGCAATTTCAGAGGAAAGGAGGATAGAAAAGAGCAAAAGGGAATGACTTGTGACAGAGGAGAAGGCATGGGAGAATAAATGCCAAAAGTGATGATGGTGCAAGGCAAAAGGAGATGGTAAATGGGACAGTTAAGAATCAAAGGATGTGTCTACAGAAGTATAAACGGAAATACCAAAATTACTGCCAACAGCTACTGCCTGAAAAATAAAATGGGGGCAGAGAAATAGTTGAACTCAGTGTTGAGTCTGGAAGGCTGTAAAGTGCCCAAATGAAAGTTGAGTATTATTCCTTGAACTTATGTTGAGCTTTATTGCAACAGTCTAAGAGGCCGAGGACAGAGAAATAAAGGTGGGAGCAGGATGGAGAACTAAAATGACAGATGACCAGGAGATTAGGGTCAGAAGCTTGCAGAGTGAAGAAAGTTGTTCATGCAAAATGGTCACCCAATCTTCATTTAATCTCCTCAATGTGGAAGAGAATGAATCATGAGCAGGGTTTAGAGTATAGTTAATTGAATGAAGTACATGTGAATCACTTTCAACTGGAAGGAGTGTTTAGGACCCTGGATGGTGGGAAGGGAGGATGTAAAATGGCAGATATTGCAGGTAGTATGGGAAGGGAGTGTTGAGGGGGGTGATTGAGGGCTAGGCCAGAGTGTTGCAGTGGGAGCAATCTCTTCGGAATTCTGAAAGAGGAGGGGAAGATTTGTGGGGACACCATGCTGGAGCTGGCGGAAATGGCTGAGGAGCTGATTAATGGGATGGATAACATAGGGACATACAAATTAGGGGCTGGAGTAGGCCATCTGGCCCTTGAGCCTGCTGCATCATTCAATAAGATCATGGCTGACCTGACTGTGGTCTCAACTCCACTTTCTGCCTACCCCCTACAACCTTTCATAAAAATGATAATAATCAGGTTTAGTTCCTTGGAACTCTTGAGCCTGGATTTTTGCCGAGTCTGGACTACAGGGTTTGGTATAATTATTTGCCCATGCAACTTTGCGCTTTATCCTGTTTTAAAGCGCTGGGATACTATGGCCGGAATGTTCTGTCCCTGTTGGCGTCGGGCGTCATGGCGGGAGTGAGTGGACAATATGACGGGAAGGCCAAAAATCGGTTTCACAACATGGTGAAACCAGCTTGTGATCATCTACTCTGCCTGTCAATGGTGGATTGTGTTTCCCACCATTGGACGTCAGGAATGTCTTTTTAATACATCTGCATATCATTATAAGCCCTGCCCACCGGAATCATCCACCCACGCTGGACCATCTGGGCATGTCGACATGATTGCATGCCAATGTGTTTCACAACAGCATTTAAAAGGTGTGCACCTGGCGAGCTGAACTTCGAGGGGAACTCGGAGGGGAGTGAGCACTAATGTTGCCCTGTGCTCGTGAGGGTTGCCCATTGGAATTCAAGGTTGAGGCACCACGCATTCAGGCGAGGGCACAGGCAAGCCGCTTTTCCCCTGCTGGCTGACAATGCGGTGCCAGGGCAAACGCTGCACTGTGGTTGGGGTGAGATCGGGGGCCAAGGCAGCATGCTTTGAGGCGAGTTGGGGGGGTGCAAGGGCTGCACTGCGTCTGAGGTGAGCTGGGGGGGGGGTCCCAAGGCAGCCCAGTCTGATGGTAGTGCACAAGCACATGTGAGATGAGGGAAGCGGCCATGTGGTAGGGAAACCTTGAATAAGGTAACAATTCCTCCACAGCTCAGACAGTTCAGGCGCAGCCACAATGATATGATTGGAATCGGGTCTCTAGCTTATCTGCCCACTCAAGCAACTTAGGGGCATGAAAATGCCACCAAGTGCGCCTGGGCTTTTCACACCTCGAGCACAGGCTGCAAATTAATGAGCGTTTTAGTGGACTGCAGAACAGTTGGACGACTGGGCACATTGTACAATCTTCTTGCTAAATCTGGCCATGGAGCAGTCACAGGTGGAGGTGCTCACAGTCCCTTTCAATGTCATAATTCAGGTTTGGACCAGTCTCCCCCATGGTTCAAGCTAACAGTGTAGCCTTGCAGTGTGAGTTAGGAGAATGCCTGTGCCTGAGCTGAGAGCACAGCATGCAGTCCAGTGGGCAAAGCTACTGTCAATCGGTCAGGTGGAGTGGGGCGGAGGTGGGTGGGGTTTCGGGCAGCCATGCAGCGCACTAAACCCTGGCCATCCAAGTGGTGGCCAGCACTCGCCGGGATGTGTTAAGGGGCCTTCAGACTTAACCAAGAGAGGTTTCACCCTGCAGGAGGAGTGCATCAGGAGCATGCAGCCTGCTGAACTAGCTGCATGCCTCATGGCTTACAGGGAGTGGAGATGAAGGAGAAGAGAGTGACAGAGGTGCCTGGCTGTGCAGAGGGAGGAGCAGCACCCTCAAGAAGAAGGGGCAGCTGGGGCTCTTGCGCACGCTGCTGAAGAGCCGCAGTGAGCCGTCGCTGGTCGGCACCTTGCTAGACCCTTCAGACAGTGCTTGTCATTGCTGCAGATGGCCGAGAATCATTGTTGCCAAAGACTGTCCAGGGAACTGGCTGGTCACATCTGCCACCTGCTGCAGGATTTGGCACTACAGGGACATGGAGGGCATCCACTGCCAGTGGCCGTGAAAGTGACTGCGGTGCTCAATTTTTACACCAGTGGCTCCTTCCAAGGCTCCACAGGTCACCTCTGAGGGATATCACAAGCCTCCACACATAAATGCATCCAGGAGGTCATGGACGCCATCTTCGGAAAGGCACACAACTTTGTGCATTTTGCACGGGATCAGGAAAGCCAGGAAGAGAGAGTGCTGGGATTTGTCCAGACCTCGGATTTTCCACAGGTGCAGGGAGCCATCAACTGCACTCACATGGCGCTCAGATCTCCGTGGCAACAAGCGGTCAGCTACATCAACCGCAAGGGCTTCCATTCGTTGAATGTGCAGCTGGTGTGCGACCACCACAAACACATCCTGCAGGCCTGTGCACAATTCCAGGGAGTGTCCACAACTCCTACATTCTCAGTAAGTCTCAGATCCTTGACGTCTTCCAGGGTCCAGAGAGGCTGAAGGATTGGCACCTCAGGGACAAGGACTACCCACAGAGGACGTGGCTGATGATGCCTGTGCAGCGGCCTCAGACTGCAACAGAGCGAAGGTATAACAAGGCTCATGCTACAACTCGTCCTTTGTTGGAGCAAACCATTAGGATGTTGAAAATGTGGTTCTGGTGCCTGGGCTGGTCTGGTGGAACCTGCAATAGAGCCCGCAGGGGATGTCATGCATCGTCATTGCCAGCTGTGCCCTTCACACCCTGGTGCTGCACCGGGGGGAAGAGCTGGCTGAGGAGGAGATGGAGGAGCTGCATGTCTCCTCCAATGAAGAGGACATTGACAGGGATGAGGGTGGGAAGGTCCTTGAAGGAGAGGATCATGGCGATGTGGCCATCAAACTGGTCAGAAGAGGCAGGCACACTCGGGAGGCCCTCATAGCTGCTAGATTCATGGGGGATGATGATGACACGCAGTGGGGACACTCCATAGATCCTCACAAAGCTTATGTGAATGTCAGACTCCTGTCTGGCTGAGGGCAGATCGTTTGTGCTCTGGCGAAAAGGGTCATATCATGGAGATACAGTGGGGAAACTTTAACTTCTTCTGATCCTAGGGCATCCTTCATGAGCTGAATCCTTCAGGTCCACACGGTCCTGAACACAGATGCTGATGAGATGGGGACCAACCACACCTCACAGATGCTGGGAGCACACAGAGAGAATGACGGAACTCTGTGCTACCGGCCCAGGACACTCTGACAGAAGTGATAAGCCCCAATAAGGTGCAGGCATGACTGATGTGACCAGTGACAATGAAGGTTCACCATCAGTGTGCTGGGAAGATTGTACAAAGCACAGGGAGGAGGCCCTGGACTGAGACGCCTGCCTTTATCTTGTGCAGGGACTGCGGTTTCACATCTGAGTGACACAAACACTGCTCATCAAAACAAGGAGCCATAGGCAAGGAGGCATTCTTGGAGCATATTTACAATAGTGAACATTATGTACAATTGATTAACACCCATACCCAGGCTGTGCAACTCCTCTTAACCTTCCTCACCCTGCTGCTACCTCTTGGTGCTCCCCTGACATCCAAGCGGAGGTGGAGGCAGCCTGCTGACTGCTACACCCTGTCTGTGATTAACTTAACGGGCGCCCTCTGGAGGGCCGAGATGATGTCCTTTGAACTGGCAGTGAGTGAGATCCCTGTGAGTGTGCAATGGATTTGTGAGTGTGTGACTTGAAAGTTATGAGAAGAGTGATTTAGCCTGGTGGAAGAGAGGAAGCCATTTATCCTCTTTCGGTACTTTGTGGCTGCCCTCTTTTGCAGAGCATTGATGCTGCCCACTTCTGCTGCCACTTTCCATGCAGGATTGGTGACCTTGCTTAGTGGCCTTTGTTCAGAGCGTGGATAGAGGACATCCAGCAGATTGCCACTGCATCCAATAGGTGCTTGAGGGAGGCATCACTAAATCTGGGGCAGCCTGTTTTCTTCCTTTGGCAGCCATCAGTTCCTAGTAGCTTCCTATCCCCTGAAAAGTGTGCAGGGGCGGCCTTTAAATATGGCACCCGGATTACTGAAGGCCTAAGGTGATGATGGGGCAGGCGAATCAGAGGCCACCCCACCAGCTACCTGGCATGTTTCCCAGGAATGCACAATTAATGAGGCGAGAATGTGAATGGGAAAACCCGCCATTGCAGCAAGCGGGTAAAATGTCCTTTTTCCAGCCCACTGCCGCACTTAGTGGAAATTTGGGAAGATTCCGCACTCTGAATTACTTGGACGCTCACTGCCTGTTGTGATACAGGTGCAGACAAAATTGCAGCCTGAAAATTTAGGCTGTGTTTGATGCTTTCTGTGTATTGCTGTAATTGAAGATCCAACTTCCTGTCTTCAAAGTTGGAAGACCATGCACCCTTTCTTTTGAACTGTAATGAATGTCTGTACATGATGAAGTGATCCCTGTGACTTTCAATGGTGTCCGGTATTAGTGGCCTCCGGCACAGGCCTCGCTACCAAGATCTGCCATCCCAATCAGAGGGCCAGCAGCTAAACAGCTGCTGAAGGTAGCCTTTGCTGGGTCAACATCTGGAGGCTGAAGGCACATTGATGGCCATGTGATGCACCCTTGAAGATCACAAGTTAGCGTCAGTGGACTCTGGGGTCAGGCAGGCAGATCCTGGCGAGGTGCAGATGGAGTCTCGGTGGGTAGGTGGTGGTTTTGTGGTGGCGGTGTCCATTACCACTGGGTGGGGGTCTCTCCATGGGCCAAAGAGTCCCCAAAAAGGAGTCCTCATCACTCCGCCATAGCCCGTTGGGAGGCCTCAGGTGTTTACTTGGCAGTCTCCCCGCGTGGTGGTAGGCCCTCCTGACACGGGCAGAATACCCAAGGAGGCGGGAAGTGGTTCTTTCACTGTCCATTTAAGTGGCTCACTTGGGCTCCTGGCAGGCTGCTGATCTGTCACTTCTCCCACTGCTGGCAACATGGCATGGCAATGGGAAGACATCTGGCACCCCCTCCTCCCTCTGCCGATGCCTTCCCACACCATTTTGCAAGTCTTTCTGCCTCCCAGCCTGTCCCCAAAGAGTTGGTAAAATTCAATCCTGTGTCTCTGTATCCGAATCAGCCTTTATATATGGATGGCTTTTTATTCTATACACCAAACGCATTTTCATTGAAGTATATGATGAATGTTTTTTAATGTGTAGTCTACCATGTCTTTGCCAATTATTCTGTTTTGATAAGTAGGCCTTCTAATATTTTAGCAACCGCTCAAGCTTGTTCAATTTTAAGTGCCAGTCAGAATACTGAAAGTTCCAACAATAAATAATATGCTTGGGGGAAATGTATGAGGGAGGCCATGTTTACATAATACCCTGTTCAGAAGAACTTGAAAGTCATTGTTTTTTTTATTGCAACAAAAGATTTTGCACGGATAGAACTGCCTTTACAAATTGAGATTTAATTTTATTTTGCTCCACAGGTCGCGAGATATTTAAACACTTCAGGAAACAGAATTTAAAAGATTTTAATGAGTGTGTGAAAGTTATATGAAGCCATGAAAATCTGAGATTGCTTGGGCACAATATCCTTACCAATGCAAATATCTCAAGATCAAACTTCAGGGGGAGAAAGGCAATGCGATTGAGACTTGTTCCAGCAAATTGTTTTTAAATTCTGTCATTGCTGATAGGATAAAGAGTTTTGTGTGACTAGTGTAGAATAATGATTGATTTTGACTGTGTTACATGGTTATAATGCCTTCAGAATGGACCACATGAGTATGAGATTGAAATTTCAAGCAGTTTAGAATATAATTTGAAGTAACAGTGCATATTTCAAGTTTGCAAAAGTCACGTAACCACTGTCCAATTTAGCTATGCTGCTGGATAAATCAAGTGGATGGATCAAGACCTTCAAGTATTTCAAATATAAATCACGCTCATTAAACTAAAAGTGTTAGGAATGCTTTTTTTGTTATAGTATGTAGACCAAGACAGAAGTCCTGATTACGTATTATTAATGAGTTTCAAACAATGAATTTGAAGGTTGATTAAGGATTATTTGAACCAACATACAGTCAGCATCTATATTGCATAACACTCAATACTCAGCAGGTCAGGCAGCATTTGTGGAGAGAGACATGGTTACCACTTTTAGGATGATGAAGTTCATCAACCCGAAGCGCTAATTAAATCAGTTACTCTCACCTCAGATACTGTCTGACCTGCTGAGTATCTTCAGCATTTTTATTTTTATCCCAGATTTCATTAGGTTTCACAAGAACAGCAGGGTACTGCCAATTAAACTTAAATTCCTCCTTCAGATTGCTCCCAACCTCACATTACAATGGTCATGCTTTTAAGCTCAATTCAAAGGCCACAGCATCACCTCCTCCATGACCTTCATTCTCGGTTTTCTATTAGTTTTTAGTGGCTTAGCATAGTGAAGACTCAATAAAGGATCCACAGTACGCACTCAGGATATAATACAAACAACCTTATCTACTTACAAGCTCAGTAAAGAACAAACATATAGATGTATCCATGAGAAGGATAGAGGCACCCCAGATTATTTTTTATGATGACATTTATAGCCTTACAAATTGTACAGGCTCAGGTGACAAATTGCAGCCGAACACCTGATTTTTGGTGAATGACGTACAAATTCTTGGGCTAAGCTTTTGTTAATGAAGTTTTCAGTCCTGACATGGCATCAGCTGTGTGATGCCAGCACAGCGTTGGTTCAAGCTGTTTTGACGCACACTGCGAATATCTCCCCTCCTTCTGCCCTGATGCTGCACAGGAGGTAGCTGGCTGTGAGGCTTGCACCCGGTGAGTGACGCAAGGCCTCTGTTGAATCAGGTTTGTGCCCTAAGTATTTACAATACATTAACTTACATAGGATTTACAGCACAAAATCTGGCCATTCAGCCCAATTGGTTCATGCTGGTGTTTGCACTCCACACGAGCCTCCTCCCACCCTATTCACCTAACCTCATCAGTAAAACCATCTCTTCTTTGCTCCCATGTGTATTTATGTAGCTTTTCCTTAAATTCATTTTTGCTATTCACCTAAACTGCTCATTGGGAGCAATTTTCCATTCTGGGCTAAGTCCAATGGTAGGGGTGGGAATGGGGAGTGTTTCCCTCCGTGGAGGTCAGTGGGAATTCACGCCATATCATGCGATACTGGCTTAATTAATTATGCAGTCGGAGGTTTTCCAACGTTTGGCACAGCAGGACAGCTGGATGGTGCTTGCTCAGCCGTCATCTGGGCGCCATATTTAAAAGGCGCTCAGACATCAACTTACCCCCATTGAAGGAGAAGATCCACCTCTTGGAAGGGCCTGAAGTTAGAAGATCCACGTCGGTGATGCTCCATCCACCCATTGCTGCACGTGGTGTTCCAGGGTCCACGGTCGCTGGAGGCTTCCATCTTCCAATCTCGACAAGCTGCCCCAGGCCTTCTTCCAGGTGTGTCCGACATGTGCACACTACTTTGGTCCAGATGTATTCCAGACTGGTGTGATGTCCAGCTGGCTGTGCGGAAAATTGGACAGGGGTCGATTCTGGTATGTCCTTCATCTACATCCCATTATCGGAATGCAAAACAGTTTTACGCTGGCTTCTGGCAGCAATGGCGACCCGCCATGATGGACTGGACCGCAAGCTGCTACCGTTATTTTCTGCTGGCGGGGGAAACTAATTTTTCAGCTCCAGGTGCATTGTACCCTCCCACCCGCCATTAAACGGGCATGTAGTGAGTTCTACATTTTGGGTAAAGGGTTTTCTTCTGAATTCCCTGTTTGATTTATTGGTGACTATCTTTTGCTGATGACCTCCATTTCTAGATTCCTCCACATATGGAAAATACATAGCATGTTCCCTAAGACCCTACATGGAGCTGTCATTATTATAAAGATTCATATATTGTATCTCTTCAATCTTTTCTACAGTGAAAATTAAGTTAGTCACTTGAGCCTTTCTTACAAGAGCAAGGAGGTTACGTTGAGCTTGTATAATACTCTAATTAGACCTCAGTTAGGGCACTGAGTACAGTTCTGGGTGCCGCATTTTAGGAAGGAGATGAAAGAGATTTACGAGAATGATTCCAGCTTCGAAGTTAGATGGGAGAAGTTGGGACTCTTCCTTTGGAGAATAGAAAGCTGAGAGGAGTTTAATAGAAGTGTCAAATAGAATCGTGAGGGGCTGGGACAGAGTAGATAGAGGGAAACTGTTCCCATTGGTGGAAGGATCGAGAACCAGAGGGTATAGATTTAAGTGATTGGTAAAAGAAGCAAAAGCAGTATGAGAAAATTTTTTTTCACACAGCGAATAGCTAGGGTCTGGAATGCATTGCCTGAGAGTTTGGTGGATGCGGGTTCAATCGAAGCATTCAAGAGGGAATTGGATGATAGTTTGAAAGAAACAATGTGCAGGGTTACAGAGAGAAGGCAAGAGAATGGCACTAGGTGAAATGCTCATTCGGAGAGCCAGAGCAGACATGATGAGCTGAATGGCCTCATTCTGCATTGTAACAATTCTGTGATTCTGTCATAGACCCCACAGACATGGAATCATCCTGGTCAGGCTTCTATGAACTCTTTCAAATATATCTTTATCCTTTTTGAGGTAGGTGGCCAGAATTTCACAGTATATTCTTGAATTGGCCTTAATATTGAGCAGTAAAATTTGTAACCCAATGTCCTCTAGATGCCCATCTTACCCAATTTGTTTGATTAATAACTGCTTCACCATGCCCAGAAGCTTCTTGAGTATGATCAATGATCGCGTCTAAATCCTTTTCCTTATCAGCCTCTGTTGGTTATTCTGTTGTGTGTGATTTTACTCTTACCTGTCCTTAATACCTTACCTTGAATTTATCAATGTAAAAATTCATCTGCCATATCTCAACCTATCTAATCATTGATTCAAATCCCTCTGAGTCTGAAGCTAATCAGTCTTCTTTCTACTTATTAGCTGTCCACATGGCTTCATGTCAGCAGCAGGTTTAATAATATAGAAACACTCCTGTTCCTTTTCATTTGCAAAAATTAGCATTCTAGAACAGATCCCTGTGGAATATCACTGCTTGAATTTTCCTGGCAGAGTTTGTTTTAATCTTCATTGCTCTTCGTCTTCTGTTACAAAACCAATCCTCAAAAAAATGTTATAATTTATTCCGTTACTTCAAAATCTCAGTTAAAACGGGTGAGAGGATTGAGAGATGAGATTGACCCATGGTCATTACTTTTGATGCACATTTTGCGCTGGCTGCTCATTTAAAATGATTGTTGTGTGCAGCCAGCGCTAAGTGTGCTGTTGAGTGTCCGCATGCATGAGCGGGGGGTCACAAAATCATGAGAGGCTAAAGTTAGCCTGCACAACGTAAAGCCAGCCTGCACCTCTTCAAGGGATGCTGTCCTTTGGCTGGAACAGCTGCTGGAAATTATCGCAAAATTTAGTTTGACTTGGAAAGGACAAAGGAATTCAGAACATGGAAGAGAATGGGCTTCTAGATTTCCTGATGCTCCACAGAAGGTGTTGGCTGAGGAGATTCAGTGTGGGAGATCTATATCAGTATAGGTCTATCTGCAGGAGGCCCAGGAGTCCAGGCGGTCCTCCAAACATATTCTCAGAAGTGAGTGGGTCCAGATAGCCAAGCTGGCCACTGTCAGGAGTCCAGCCTGCGGACCTAGATGCATTGCTGCATGAAGTCCTATGACCTCACGCAAGTGGTCAAGGTCAGAAAAGTCACCTTCAAATGCCATATTGACGGGCATCATATGTTGATTAGTGTACCACATGACCATCATTCACCAAGAATCTTGATCAATTAGGGCTCATACCAACATTTATAGCTTTACCTCACCGTCACACATTTGACACTGCTACAAACCTCACATCCACATCTCAAACCTTGCACACACTGCCAGCTGCTCAATCATGACAGCCACATCACCCAAATACATGACATCACTGACATACTTCACACGGTCTTACAAGATAAGCTCACACACAAGGGACATCAGCGGCACCTAACCAGCAGGCTGCATGTTCTTACCCCAGTGGAGGACAGTCTCTTTGTAATCGTTAGACTGACCATTACTGAGGCTGGGCTCAGCACTGGGGCTGAAACCACTGACGATGATGATAGGCTTACATCTATTCCTCCTTTTTACATCCCATTTCTTCCTCATTCCACAACCTCTTCTGATTTACAAGTGATGTAGCATCAATTGCCTTTTACGGAAGAAAGTTCCAAATTTCTACCACCCTTTTTGTGTAGAAGTGTTTCCTAATTTCCTTCCTGAAAAGTCTAGCTCTAATTTTTAGACTATGCCCCCTAGTGCTAGACTCCTCACTCAGCGAAAAAAGTTTGTCTTCATCTACTCTATCTCCTTAATATCTTGAAAACTTGGATCAAGTTGCACCTTAACTTTCTAAATTCCAGGGAATAGAACGCTAGTTTGTGTAATCTCTCCTCATAATTTAACCCCTGAAATCCAGGTATCATTCTAGTAAATCTACGTTGCACTCCCTCCATGAACAATATATCCTTCCTAAGGTGTGGTGCCCAGAACTGCTCGCGGTACACCTTGTGTTGTTTAACCAGGGCTTTGTATAGCTGGAGCATGACTTCTAGCTCCTCATATTCTAGACCTCTAAATAGAAAGGCCAGGATCCCATTCACATTTTTTACTACTTTCTCTACCTGTTCATGACATTTTAATAATTTCTGTAAGTTTCTTTGAATCTCCACTATTTCTAGTTTTTCACCATTTAGGAAGTACCTTCTTTATCTTTTTTAGATCCAAAGTAGATGATCTCACATTTTCCTGCACTGAAGCCCATCTGCCACATTTTTGTCCATTCACTTAATGTCTCAATACCTTTTTTATAATTTTATGTTTCCATCTACAAGGCTTTACAATGCCGCCTAACTCTGCATCATCAGTACATTTGGGTATGCGCCTTTCTTTCATCTAGGTCATTAATAAATATGGTGACTAATTGAGGCCCCAACCCAGAACCTTGAGGGACATCTCTGGTCAGTTCTTGTCAATTAATGGACTTCCCATGATCTCTACTCCCGTCTCCTTCTGCTCAGCCAATTTCCTTGCCAAGCAACTCACCAAGGCTCCTTCGGCAGCACCTTCCAAACCCGCGACCTCTACCACCTCGAAGGACAAGGGCAGCAGATACATAGGAACACGTCCACCTGCAAGTTCCCCTCTAAGTCACACACTATCCTACTTGGAACTATATCGCTGTTTCTTCATGGTCGCTGGGTCAAAATCCTGGAATTCCCTCCCTAACAGCGTTGCTGGTGTACCTACAACATATGGACTGCAAGGGTTCAAAAAGGCAGCTCACTATCAACTTCTGAAGGGCACTTATGGATGGGCAATAAAAATGCTGGCTGAGCCAGCGATGCCCACACCCTGATAAAGAATTTTTTAAAAATTGCCTTCAATTTCATGGGTTTCAACTTTAGCTAAATGTCTCTTATGAGGAACTTTTCAAATTACTTCTGGAAGTCCTTGTAAATTACATCCATAGACATTCCCCTATTCACTACCTCAGGCACCTCTTCAAAATATATACTGCACATATTTTAGGGGATAGCTTAGAGGCAGGACCCACATGTGGTGAGATATCGGGAATAAGGGGGCTGCAGCCAGGGCAAGAGACAAGGGGAGCACAGGTGCCAGTGGGTGAAATTGCGCATGAGTTCAGCTGCAGAAGACTCAGATGGGGCCTTCAATTGGGTAACATACAGAAGTCTGATGGACATGCACAATGAAATGCTAGGGGCCTCAGCAGGCCTGCCATAAAGACTGTGGTCAATGTCAAGCATGAACTTTTAGGGCCAGAGCTGCTTAAGATCGCCCTGCAAGATGAAAATCTTTGGCACTGAAAGTTGGCAGCTTTTGACCAGCCATCCTGCAGACCGGCTGGCTGAGTTAGTACTGTCATGGAACACTCGAACAAAGGCACATGGCAACAGGCACTAAAGGAATGTACAAAGTTGATTGGTTGACTTTTTTATGCAAACATTTATAACAATGTTTGACTTATAAATTTGGAATGGAATCTTTGTTCTGTGGTGGCTTTTATTTTTGCGTTATGGCCAAGAGGATTCAGTGATGATCAGTGACAGATGGAAGGTTAGATGTGGGCTATAGCTGAATGAGGAATTGGGGTTGTTTTTACTGTTACTGCCTTAGGGCGAGTCAATTACAGATAACCCAGCCAGAAAGGGGCTGTGTTGATTGCCTTGTCCCTTCTTCCTCCTTGCCCTCTTCAGCCGCTCACCATACGGCTTGTGCCAAGGGCTGAGCCCTGATGACAGTAAGATTGTGCAGCCTGTAGCAAACCATGATGACTAAAAACAATAACTGGTACTTGTAAAGTGCCTTTGATGTCATAAAACGTCACAAATAGTTGTGACATTGGGCCAAAGAAAGAGGTATCAGGATCTATGTCCAAAGACTTGATCAAAGAAATAGGTCTTAAGGAATGTCTTAAAGATGGAAAGAGAGGAAGAGAGCTGGAAAGGTTTAGTGAGGGAATTCCAGAGCTTAGGGCTTGGAAGCTGAAGACAAGAATGCCAATGGCTGAGTCATTAAAATCGAAGTTGCTCAAGACTTCTGAATTGGAGGAGATTACAGAGAGGGGGAGAGGTGAAGACGTGGAGGGATTTGAAAACAAGGATGAGAATTGTAAAATCAAGACTTTTCTTTAATGGAATCCAATGTATGTCAACGAGCACAGGGCTGATGCCACTTGGTGTGATTAAGCACACAGGCAGTGGACTTTTGGATGTCTTCAAGTTTATAGGAGGCAGAAAGTATGAGGCTGGTCAGGAGAATATTGGAATAACCAAGTCTAGAGCTAACAAGGGCATGGATGAGGGCTTTGGAAGCAAATGAACTGAGGCATCGGTGGAGTCAGATGACGTCACGGAAGTGGAAGTAGGTGGTCTTAGTGATGGCATACATGGTGATCACACATGTGACACTACGATTGCAAAAGGTCTAGTTCAGCCTCAGACTGTTGGCAGGGAAAGAGGTGGAGTTGATGTAAGGAGATAGCACCAAGTGCCATGATAGGCTCTTCAGAGGTTGTCAAGGGAAGCACAGAGGGAAGTTGTGGGTTCATCTAAGATGAAGTCAAGTCTGGAACGGTGGCATGAAGGTCAAGAAATACAGCAGGGTCGGAACCGGGACAAGGGAGGCCAGAGAACCTGTGAGGGGAGAAATGAAAAGGGGCAGGAAAACAGGAAAGGAAGGCAAAGGAGGGGTACAGAGAAATGTAGAAAAGGAGCAACAGAAAAGTGTAAATAGATGTGATGGTCTCGGGTATGGACTGGCAGCCAAATGGCAGATGAATGGTCATGGTGAAAACTCCAGTTACATAGTTACGTTGTTAGGATATATATATCCTGGTATTAAGCAGGAGGGAAGACAACACGAGGGAGTTCAGATTTAAAGTTGGAGATTCTGTGGTTAATGCAGGTAGGTAGGAGTGAGCCTGGAACATCGATGAACTGTTGTCCAAATTCAGAGACAGGTGTGGAGGGAGAATGAGTTCCAGAGCTATTTGAAGGATAGAGTAATAGAGGGTAAGAGGAGATTGAGGAAGAAAGGGCAGCATATGGCAATGAATGGTCAAGGATAGCGGTACATGAATGGGGCTCACAAGAGAGCTGATTGTTGAGGAGCCATTAAGATGTGCTGAATCTTGACACACACTCTGCTGAATACTATAGGATGCAACCATTGTGGTTCAGGCAGTGGAAGTATTGGCAGGTACCCCAATGGTCTCTTCAACCATATTTTGTGTATCAGGATGGTATTTGTTTTATGCATGCTGCCCTTGTGTGCCCTGGCGTCATGAGCAATGTGGTCAGCTTGTCACCCAGTAGCTTCCCTCTAGTTTGCCAGGGTTGTCTGAGAATTCACATGTGGCACCTGCAAACATTGCATTTGCAATGCATGGCATGGGAAAGTCTGCAATCCTCACAAAGTTGGGTCCTAGCTCTGCCTGCTTCTCTGCGCCAAGAGATAATTAAAAATGTATTCACCATACTTTGCACACAGAGCCTCAGAGATTTCCCTTGTGTAATTGTGGACTGCGAACTGGGAGATATTGCAAAAATGCCTGATCCTGCCTGGAAGGAGCAGATGGATAAAAGCTGATGGTAATGGTCTCCTTCACAGCCACTAGCAATGCTGCCCCCTTCCTGCTCTGAGGCTGCAGTTATGTCTGTAGCAGTGGCAGATTTCAGTGAGGTCCACCTTAGTGAAGTGGAGATATATGACACACTCTTCCTCACAAAGGTTCAGGTAGGAGAATTGCACCCTAAGTACTCTGGATGGGAATTGTCTGCTGCTGAGAGCCCTTCCCCCTTCCTCCTCCTCCTCCACCTTCCAATAGCCTGTCCTGCTCTGTTTTGCATCAGTTCATTCTCACTGCCATGCTTTAAGCCAAAGGAAGGCCAACTACTGCATCCATGCCTGGGAGCGCGGGATCTGTGCAGAATTCTTGAAGTCAGGGCAAAGTCCTTTAGCATATACCACACCACTCCCTGTAGGCTTTTTTATGATCCCTGTAGAGACGTTTTTTTAGAGAGGCGAATTTCCCAGCGACCAATGGAAATTACCAAAGGACAAGATTTAAAACTTTTACAGTAACAAACAAACCAAAATCAACATAATTCAAACATTAATTAACAGTCGAATAATACTTCAAATAAAAATGTAAATTTCACTCTAAATAGTCGACACAACAAAGTTATGTCATACAAAACTACAAACACCCCAGCAGCCCCCCTGCCCTCCCCTCAAGTTGAGTCCTGCAGCCCTCTGTATTTCCCAGGTGGAGATTCAGTTCCATTAATCAAACAGGAGGTATGCCCAACAGTCTCACCACATCTAATTTCCACAGGCCTCCAAAAGGCACACTTTTCTCAGACTCACATTTTGGCTCTTAGAATCCACCTTTTTTGATCTCCTACACTAGCAGCCATGGCTACTCATTTTGGCTGCCTTACACCCACAGCTTCACAGTTCCTGTCCTATTCTCAGAGACTTCTCCCTGCATCTTCATCAGGATCTGTGTCTGTTTTCTGTAACTGTGTCCTATTTGCAGCCTAAGCTGTAATTTGATATCCTAATTAGCTTTATGCCCTTATTTTTTAGCTTCCATCCTATAGCAACCTCAGCCGGAGTTTAACTTCTCAAAAGTCCAGTGACCCATTGACAGAATTATCTTAGTTTCGCTTTGGACTTAAAGGGACCTTTAGGAAATGAAATACAGGCTTTTCTCAAAGTGCAATGTTCATCACAACTTCAGCAACTTGAAACAGCTCTTGAAACCGCCAACAGCAGCAAGATCTAGTGGAAATCAATCAGCACCTAATCTGAAGGTTGATGATGATCTCTTTAAATTCCGCAGATGGTGGGGGTGAAGAGGTTGGGGGCTCCTCCCTGTTCCTGAATACATTTTTGGCTGTGGGAGGTTAAGAGATGGCATTTGCTTGAGCAATGAGCTCCAAAAATGGCAGCAATGGCATCAAATCAGTGCCACGATCTGCCTAGTCTGCACATTTCCATCAGACACTTCCTATGTGTGCCAACCTCCCCCTTCAAAATGGCATTTGGCACAGCAAACATCAGAAGTGTTTGCGGGCATCACTGACTCCATTTTGGGGGAAAAATGTCACCCGTGGAGCCAAAAAATGACCTGAATTTTGCACCATTATGTTTTGTTTTAAAAATAAGGCTAACAAAAGTTAATGTAACTAGGTTTTACATAGGCATGGAACACAAAATATTCCCTCTAGGCTTGCCTTTGTTCAAAAATAATCAGATTCTTTTTAAACACATGAGATAAACAAATTGCATCAGGACCCATTGGGTTGGTTTATATTACACTCCCAGTAACACACTAATGACTTTGCTCATAAATTATCATGTTAGCCCAGCAGCAGCAGGAGAAACTGTAACCAATCAGTCTTGTTAATGAATCTTTAAGTATTGAAATATATTTTGCCATTTGGTCTTCAATTGTTTATTTGTGAGGTGCTCCAAATCTGCATTTTTTCAAACTGCTCAAATATGTATAATTGATTCAAATATTATTTCAGTATTAATGTCCAAATATCCGGTCTGTATTTCCCAGGATATTGCTTCTGATCTTTATGTGAATCATGGATAATTTACAGCTTACTTGTTTCTTTTGCTCTAATAAGCTTTGTGAAATGCCTCCCATCACACCTTATACTTCTATTTTAATTTTATCTTACTGCTCTCAGCTGGTTGTAATAGTTTATGAATATCTGAGTGCTTTGATTTATTACTGACCTTTCTGCAGCTCGGAACTTGTATATCCAATACTGGCAAGAGCTTTGGCTTATTTGCAGTTTCACTTCGTCTGTTTCTACTTGTGTTATGAGGCATTCTTTGAGACATTCTGAAAGCCATTCACATCTCATGGTGTTGAAAGAGCTGGAAATCTAATACAGTCTGTGCTTTCATGGGGTAAGTTTGGAAATTTCAGCAATGCTTAAGTCCTGAAGACTCCTGATTTATTTTGATCATTTGTTCTTCCGTCTGTTTAATTGAATTTGTACAATATTGCACACATGGGGTGCATTTCTTCAGGCCAGGCACTGCTTAATACATTTGAGTAAAATTCCTCTGTGCTCTATTTTAACACAGTCAATAACCTAATTATTTGTTCAGGTAATGACCATATTAAAGGAGTTATCGAAAGAGCTTGAATACATTAACCCAGCAAACTTTCAGAGGGCATTAAACTCCACAGTAGGAAAAATTTTCTGATTGTCCTTTTGCTCACCTACATTCAGTCTCTCAGTGACATCATGTGAAAACATAGCCTCAGTTTCACATGTATGCTGGCGATGCCCAGCTCTACCTCACCCCCACCTCCCTTGGCTCCTCCACAGTTGCTAAATTGACAGATTGCTTGTCTGACATCTGGTATTGGATAAGCAGAAATAGCCTCCAATTAAATATTGGGAAGACTGGAGCCATTGTCTTTCGCCCCTGCTACAAACTCTGCTTTCTCATCACCAGCTCATCTCTGTCCCTGGCAACTGTCTGAGGCTGAACCAGGCAGCACACAACATTTTGTGCTATACTGACCTTCCAGCCACATATTTATGCCACAACTAAGACCGCCTCTTTCCACCTCTGTAACATTGCCTGACTCTGCCCCTGCTTCAGCTCATCTGCTGCTGAAACTCTCAACCATGTGTTTTGTTATTTCTAGACTTGATCATTCTAACACATGGCTGATGTCCCATGATCTACCCTCTGTAAACACAAGATCATCCAAAGTTCTGTTGCCCGTGTGCTCACTCGCACCAAGTCTCATTCCTTTATCACACCTGTGCTCATTGCCCTACACTGGCTCCCCATTTAGCAACATCTTGATTTTAAAAATCTCATCCTTGTTTTCCCATCCCTCCATGGCCTTGCTCTTCCCTATATCTGTAATCTCCTCCAGCCCTACAACTCTTTGCGATGTCTGTTTTCCTCTAATTCTGGCCTCTTGATCATCCCCAATTTTAGTTACTCAACCATTGGTGGTTGTGCCTCCAGCTTCCCAGGCCTTAAGCTCTGAAATTTCATTCCTAGACCTCTCTGCCTCTCTTTCCTCCATTAAAACACTGCCAAAATCCTACCTTTTTACCAAGATTTTAGCCATCTGCCATAATATTTTTTAAAATTCATTCATGGGATGTGGGTGTCACTGACTAGGACAGCATTTATTGCCCATTCCTAATTGCCCTTGAGAAGGTGGTGGTGAGCTGCCTTCTTGAACCGTTGCAGTCCCTGTGATGTAGGAAAACCCACAGTGCTGTTATGTGGCTTCGAGTCATATTTGCTTATAACGCTCCTGTGAAACACCTGGGATGTTTAATTATTTTAAAGGCGCTATATAAATACACATGTTGTTGTTGTCTGTGCCATTGACAAGTGGAGGTCTGTCCATGTACTGTTGCTCAGTGAGGAACTTCAACATCTTTCTACAAGGTATTCGATAAAGTCCCCCATAAGAAACTGTTAACTAAAGTTGAAGCTCATGAATGAGAGTGAAAATTATTAACTTGGTTAGGAAATTGGCTGAGTGAAAGGAGAGAGGGTAGAGATAATGGGCAAGTTCTCTAATTGGCAGGATGGGACTTGTGATGTTTTAGCGATGATCTGTGTTGGGGTCTCAACCATTCACCACACTTGTGAACAACTTAGATGATGGGATAGAAAGCCACATATCCAGATTTACTGATAACACAGGAGAGGTGGCATTGTGAACAGTGTAGATGGATGCGACAGTGTAGATATTAATGGTTTATGTGGGTGGGCAAAACTGTGGCAAATGGATTAAGTGTGAGGTCATACACTTTAAGTTTAAAAAGGATAGATCAGGATACTTTCTAAATAGTGAAAAGTTGGAAGCAGTGAAAGTCCAAAGAACCTTGATGGCCCATATACATAAATCATTAAAATACCTGGGTCAGAAAATAATGAAAAAGGTTAATGGAATGCTGGCAGTTATATCTAGAGGATAGACTACAAGGGGTCACGCAGCAGATAGCTAGGATCTGGAATGCACTGTCGAAGAGTATAGTGGAGGCAGATACGATCGTGGCTTTTAAAAGGGAATTGGATATTACCCTGAAGAGAGATAAGTTGCAGGGTTGTGGGAGTGGGACTAGCTGGCATGGACATGACCTGCCGAATAGCCTCCTTCAGCGCTGTCGCCATTATATGATACTATGTTTCTATGCTGCTATAAGTTTTGCTACGGGTATATAGCAACACAAAGCTATAGAAAACTACATAAAGCTCTGGTTAGACCACACCTCAAGTATTGCGTTCAGTTACGGGCACCACATCTTAGGAAGGATATATTGTCCTTGGAAGCAATGCAGCACATGTTTACTAGAAAGATACTTACCTACATACGAACGTACGAATTAGGAGCAGGAGTAGGCCATTTGGCCCCTCAAGCCTGCTCTGCCATTCATTAAGATCATGGCTGATCTGATTGTGGCCTCAACTTCACGTTCATGTCTGCCCCCGATAACCTTTGGCTCCCTCAATAGTCAAGAATACATCTCCCTCTGCCTTAAAAATATTCAATGTCCTTGCCTCCACTGCTCTCTGGGGAATTCCAAGGACTCACAACCCTCTGAGAGAAAAAAACTCCCTTCATCTCCCTTTTATTTTTAAACTATGTCCCCTAGTTCTAGTCTCTCCCACAAAGGGAAACATCCTTTCAGCATCCACCCTGTCAAGTGCCCTTATGATCTTATATGTTTCAATAAGATCACCTCTCGTTCTTCTAAACTCCAATGGATACAGGCTCAACCTGCCCAACCTTCCCTCATAAGATAGCCCCCATCCTGGGTATCAGTCCAGAGAACCTTCTCGGAACAGCTGCTAATGCACTTATATCCTTTCTTAAATAAGGAGACCAAAACTGTAAACAGTTCTCCAGATGTGGTCTCATCAGCTGACTGTACAACTGTCACAAAACATCCCTACTTTCCATTCCATTTACCTTCCTAATCACTTGCTCTCCCTGCATATGAATTTTTTGTGATTCCTGTACCAGGACATCCAGAACCCTCGTACCTCAGAGTTCTGTGATCTCTTTCCATTTAAATAACAAGCTACTTTTCTATTCTTCCTGCCAAAGTGGACAAATTCACATTTTACCACATTGTATTCCATCTGCCAAATCTTTGCCCACTCACTTAACCTATCTATATTCCTTTGCAGACACCTTATGTCCTCTTCGCAACTTACTTTCCTACCTATCTTTGTGTCATCAGCAAATTTAACAACCATACATTCAGTCCCCTCATCCAAGTCATTGACATAGATTGTAAATAGTTGAGGCCCCAGCACTGATCCCTATGGCACTCCACTCGGCACACCTTGCCAAACCGAAAATGACCTATATATGCCTACTCACTGTTTCCTATTAGCTAACCAATCCTTTATCCATGCTAATGTGTTACCACCTACATCATGAGCACTTATTCTGTGTCATAAACTTTGACGTAGCACCTTGTCAAATGCCTTCTGGAAATCTAATTACAGCACATTCACAGGTTCCCCTTTATCCACATTGCTTGCTACTTCCCCAAAGAACTCCAATAAATTAGTCAAACATGATTTCCCTTTCACAAAACCATTGATTCCGCCTGATTGCATTGAGAAAAGAGATCCAAATTTTGATTGTTCATATGGTCATTGGATAGAGGAATACACATGCAATTTGCACCTAACTTGATAAATATTGATTTTATGAGGGGGCACCCCGATTTGAACGCAAGACCTCTTGATGTGCAGTTAAATGCCCTACCACTGAGGCAGAACCCCTCGTGTACTTGACTTCAAGGGTTAAATTACAGGGTGAGATTACACAATATAGAATCTAGAAGGCTAAGTGATGATTTGTTCAATTCTTTTAATATATTAAGGAGAACTGATAGCATAGGTGAAGAGAAACTATTTTCTGTTGGTTGGGGAATCTTGGACTAGGTGAGCTAGGGCTTTAAGGAATGAAGTTAGCAAAGACTTAGTCGCAAAACCCTAGTTGTAATTCATATGTTTTAGAATATAACTTTCAGCCTTAGGGATTAAAGTTTTAACTGTAGATAAATGGGGCATCTGGTTGAGCAACTGGTAAACCCAACTCTGATGTAAATGCAACTCAAGTAAGCCTGGGTTTATTACACTTGAAAATTAACTTATGTTTATCAAAAAGGACAGAGTTGAAAGTGAAAAAATAATTAAACAATGGATGATCCATCTTTGGACCTCTTACTGGAACCAGGTTGTCTGGGGAGAAGGCAATTATATCCATTAGAAATATAAGTTATTCAAATGGGTTGCAGAGTCAAAGAGTCATGTTGACGGTAAAACATAATCGGTTTGCATTTCTGTTTTGGAACATCTCAAAGCATGCCTTGTTCCCATAGAGATGGGTTGTGGGGTTAGAAGGAACCATTGTTTAATCTATCTGTGTGTGTTTGCTGACAGCAGCAAGCAGTTCATTTTGGGGAACAGAGAGAGCAGTTGTAGCTTTGCTGTGGTGTAGACTGCATCTCACCGGATTTAGAAAACCCACAGGAGATAATAGTCAGTTAGGCCTGCACTTCAAGCGGAGAAAATACTAGCTTCATTGCTCACTGTGTGGAATGTGGGTGGGGCTCAATCTCGGTTTGGATTTTGCGAGGGAAAAGCAGCTGGAAGATTTCCTATAGCTTGCAACTAGTGGAAGAAATCTACAGTGGTCCTCACAGAGCCTTGTGGACAGAATTAGCTTGGAAAGCTGTGGGAAGGCAATTGGGTATCTGCAGGTAGCCAGAACAAGGAGCATCCACAGTCGTGAGGTTTACAAAGAAAAGGTGGAGAGTCACATAGCCAAAGAACTAATGGAAGTGAATTCTGGAGGGCTGTGGCATAGCTATATGCCACTCCAGAAAAGTGAAAGTACCTTCAGTATTGTTGTAATCTATAAGGGAATTCTTAGGTGGAAGTAAAAATTAAAAATGAGTTCAGAATATATGCAGCTGTAAACTATAGTGTTAAGTTAACAATGCTTACTTTGTTTAATTCAAGGGCGAAAACCCAACCCATGGATTTGGATCACAGATCAGCCATGATCTAACTTAATAGTGGAACAGACTTGAAGGGCTAAGTGGCTTAATCCTGTTTCTTATGCAGTGGTGTTTGGCTCTGTTTGTACACTGGTGTTGGGTAACGGTTTGTCTATGCATCACCAATGGGTGAGAGTTTCCCATGCATTGGTGTTGGGTTAGAGTTCATTCATGCATTGGTGGGCGTGGGTGCATCTCATGCCCTGGTTACCAATGTCCGAGGACATATTTGTGCACTGCTGGTTGTGAGGTAGGTTTTAAGGAGGATCATAAAGGATGAGAGACTTTGGAGAGAATTCCAGAACATTTAGTCGAGGCATAGCCATCATTGGTGGTGCCAATTAAGGGCTATGCATAAGAGGTATAAGATGTTACAAAGTTAGAGATGGGTGAGACAATGAAGGGATTTAAATACAAGAATGAGAATTAATTACAGAAGGCATTTGGGGAACCTGAAGCTAATTAATGCCAGCACATGAGATATGTTTGGAAATACATCACAAGCTGCAGAATTTTGGATGCACTGAAGTGTACAGATGGTGGGGCGTAGGAGTACAATAAGGAAAGTGTTGAAATGGTTGATTCTGTAATTGACAAAAGTTTGGATGAAATTTGCAGCAGCAGATAGGCTGAGGCGGACAATGTTCCACAGGTGGAAGTCAGTGGTCTTTATGCTGGAGTGTATATGGGGTCGGGTGGGTGCCAAGGTTGTGAATGAACTGATTTATCCTGTAACAATGGCCAAGGAAGGGTATGGAATCTGTGACAAGTGAAATTTTTGCATCGGGATGATGATGGCATTAGTTTTCCTGACGTTTTATTGGAAGAAGTTTCATCCTATCAAGGATTGAATGAACAAGCAGTCTGGTCAAATAGAGGCAGTGGACAGGCAGGAGAGCAGGGGCCTGGAGAAAGCAGGAGCACGAGGAAGGGTTGGCAGAGCATGTAAGAAGCAGGGGGGAAGCAGGAGGAAAGCAGGGGGAAAACATGCTTCCAGCCACCGCTAACTCACTTTCTCTTGACCACAGCGCTCTGGGTAATCGCCCACATCGCCCACTGTAAGGTCAGCCCTACACCGACGACCCCCTAGAGGCTCTCTGTGAACCCCCAGGCATCTGGGACCCCAGTTTGAGAAACACTGGTATAAGAGACAGTGTTCAGTTGTATAGCAAGGGGGCGGGAAGAGGAGCTAGACGCTGCGGCTAAGGTAAGAGTGGAACCAAGTGAGGGCGGCCCCACTAAACTGGACAATGGGAGAGAGACATTTGGAGGAAGATAATGTGTGAAAGGCCATACAGAGATCCAGGAGAATAAGGGAGGAGAATGCACCATGACCAGTCACAGAAAAAGCTCGTTTGTGATTTTGGTTACAGCCATTTTGATACTTTGACATTGATGGAAACCAAATTGGTGAGATTCTTAGATGGAAATGTGGAAAAGATGGGTGTGGATTTAGCAACAACATGTTTGATGTTTTAATTGCATTGGTCTAGATAAATGAAAGTCAGAAACGACAATTTGACAAGGGCGAACGATTATGGAAATGTAACTCAAACAGCCTGTGCCAGCGAACTTTCTTCATTCAGGATTAAAATGATGATCTCTGACCATTCATGTTATGATTCTATTGAGAAGGATGGAGAAAATGACAGGATAGTACAGCCTGAAATTAATGGCATATCACTCTGAGAACAAAACATCTCTGGGACTGTGAGAGATCCATCAACAGTGACAACACAGTAAGGGAGTGATTTAATGAAATGGAGCAAGACAGTCTGTGTGCTTTAGGCTTATGATGGCACTGCATATAAATAGCAGAGTCTCAGCGCTCACCATACTGCTGACCCTTTCATTATTAAACTAGACTGCGCTGGCTTGACTCAAACGAGATATCTAATTTTATTTTCATCCGTGGCGTGATCTGCTGCTAAAAATTACTAACAGAAGATAACCTCGCCTTTCACCAGAATTGGTGGAAATGTTGAGTGCTACTCACATTGCTGCTGACTGTTAGGCACCGTTGTATTGGCATAGCAGGAAACAAGTTCCTTCTGCAACCCATCACATCATGGGCAGTTGTACGTGTGCAATAGAAACAATGAACCTTCCCTGAGGTCAGTGAAGGAGCATCGGAGGCCGTGTCACATCCGATCAGTGTTGTACATCCTTTGGCCATAGAATGCAGAATGACAACTTTCACAAGCTGGCATTAGCTCCAAAGGAGCCATGTGTCGTAAATAGTTGCAGGCTTTTACATCTTTAGATTGTTGGAGTATTCTCCAACCGTACTGTGGAATTTAAGCATGGGTAATATATGCATTTACTGCGGGTCATGTTTGATGGCCCACCTAATATCAACATGTAAGGTAGAAAGAAACAGAGCAGCAATATACTATAAACGGTACAATTTTGAAGGAGGTCCAGGAACAGAAAAACTTGGGAGTGTATATGTTCAAGTCTTTGAAGCTGACAGAATAAGATGAGACGGCTATCAAAAAGGCATTTGGGATCCTTGGCTTTAATAATAAAGGCATGGATCCCAAAAGCAAGGAAGTTATGCTAAACCTTTATAAAACTCTGGTTCAATCCCAGCTGCAGTATTAGCTGGAATGTTACTGAGTAGACACGCAGGCAGTGGGGAGGTTAGTAATGGATCAGGAACCTGTTAGTAATTGAAGTAAACTTTGCTGTGGCTCTTTAACTCAGCCATGGTATTACCATTGTGCTTTTGGGTTTCCCAGCCAATCAGAAAGGGCAGGCAGGATGAGCTGCTGAATCAGCCAAAGGAAGGATTTCGAGATAGTGGGACCCAGCTGGGATCAGAATGGCTGAATTGGACATTGATTTCAGAGGCTTCGACAACCACAGGAATAGAGAATGGAAAGGGCCCCTGGGGAGACTGCCCCCTGCCCCCCCTCCCCCCACACCGCCACCTAGGTCTCAGACTCTTAGCTGGGGGTTACGCAGTGGAATCTGAGGGACTGCAGTGAGGTGATGCTTCACAAGGGTGGGAGAAAGAGGCCAGCCTCACCAACCAAGCAGGCATGTTTTAACATTGTTGAGGAAGTTAGCGGCTGGAGTGTGGTCCCTCCAACCTGCAGAGAGTGGGCTGGATTTTTGCTATCGAAGCGGGTGCCTCAAGTTAGGAAATTACCTGATTCAGCACACCTGCCTTGATATAAAGTGCCCCTTTGTACCCTATTTTCACTCTGGGGTGGCAGGGGTGGGATGGAGAAGAGTCTCCATCCTGTGAAGCAGATCAGATGTGGCCACAGAGGTGGCCGAGTGCCAAGGCGGACTAGCTGAAAGGCCCACCTCGGTTCTTTGGGACTTCCTCCCAGTTTGCTTATATTTTTGGCGCTCTAGCCCTCACTCCTCACACCCCATCCCCCCTCCCACCTACTCCCCATGCCAACTCAATGCCAGCTCATGACCCCCCGCCCCATCCCCACAACTCTCTGCTTCCAGGAGAAGAGAGTGGAGAAGTCTAAGGGAGAAGCAGAGAACTGGGGCAGTCCTCCAGTGATAGCCACTTTGATGGCCACTGGCATGCTAATATCTGGTCAATTACTTTGTTAATATTTGTTAATATCATTGTTAAGGTTAAAAGAAACAAGTGATGGGTTTTAATTGTCTTTGAGCCCATATAAATAGGGGATAGTTGGGACACCGGGGTGTTGTAATATCTTGGAGTGCATAATTGGTTTCTTGTAAGAAACAGTAAACTTTATTTACAGAGCTCCTGGTGAAGCTACATGCTTGTACTGAGACTAAGGCTAGAAAGCTTCGCCCGTGCTTAGGGCTGATTCATCTATACAGTCACATGATCCCCATAGCAGTGTGAAAGGTTTAACTTACAATTATTACAAGTGTGTGGGAGGAGAGCTATAAGACTGAACTGATCATTTAACTGTCTCATTAAAGAAAAGCTCTGGTTTTGGCTTCACCAACTGGTTGGATCTTATTAACAGAAACGTGTGCCTATTTGGTCCACGGTAAAAGAGTCCTTTTCAGGAAGCTGCAAATGTCTGCAATGACCTACTGTGAAAACCTGAGCCTCATGAGGCACTGGTGCTCACAGATATCGGGAGAGCTGATTCTCTGCCCATACACCATGTTGGAGTCTTGCCTCCTTTGAGCTGAATCTCTGGCCAGGATTTTCCCCTCGGCGATTTGGGGGCGGGGCCCGGTCGCTGAGGGGAAAATGACGCGGGATGACATTGGGAGGAATCCCCGACGTCATCCCGGGCCATTTAAATTTTTAGGAAGGCGGGTGGACAGCGAAATCAGCTGTCCGCCCGCCGACCTGTCAAAGGCCAATTGAGGCCATTGACAGGCTAGTTAAAGTACTTAAAGACCTGCCCGGCCAACCTTAAGGCTGGCGGGCAGGCCAGGGGCCCCAGCGGGCTTCTGATTATTCATGAAACTTCATCCACTGGCGGGATGTAGTTTCATGTCTGTTTTGTACAAAAGTAATAAAGTTTATGTGTTCTTTATTAACATGTCCCATCTCATGTGACATTGTCACATGAGGGGGACATGTTAATAATTTTTTAATGTTTTATTTTTAAAGTTTTTCCCACTGTCAGTATTCTCCCTGAGACAGCACTTTGCCTCAGGGAGCAGTGCGCTCTTTCTTGCGCATGTGCGAAAGAGTGCACTTTGACAGATGGGGAATCCCTCCCCCCCTGCACAGGAAGCGCATTGCGCTTCCCGTCGGGGATGCCGCTGGGCGGGCCTTAATTGGCCCACCCACTTAAAATGGCGGCGGGCCCCGTTACAATGGCAGGGGTCGGCTGCCCGCCCGCCACCGAGCCAGTGGGGCCCACCCGTCATCCAAGGACAAGATTCTGCCCTCTGTGTTTATCTCCGTTGCCCTGTGCAGTGGCATGTAGCTGAGGAGAAGGCAGCAGATGCTGGAGTTTGCCTCGGAGCTGCTTCTTTTGATGTTGCTGTTCCTGTTGTCCCTCAACAGAGGGCCAAGGTAGAGTTGCATTAACTGCCCCCATACTGCAGTGGAGGCTGACAGCAGGGAAGTGCAGATTAAGGTGTGTGAAGTCCAAGACAGGTGAACTGACTTCCAAGTTGTTGGGAATCACCTGTCAAGCAGCGAGAGCACAGTCTCAGAAGAAGTACTATGAGCACCAGCCTCTCACCTAGGCAGGGCTGCAGCTAGTCAGGTTCACTATGTGAAGGCTTCCCAGCCTGTCCGTTTCACTGAGGAAGCAATCCCACTGTGCTCTCGCTTAATTTACACTTGCAGACAGCTTAGTATGCTGGCTGTCAAAGCAAAAATCCTGAGATAATTGCCTCTTTGAATACTTTAATTACTTATCCGACAGATGCATGGAAATTCCCCGCTTGCCTGCAAGTCGGCCTGGGTTATACCTGGAAGTGGGTGGGATCATGTTGGGTTCCTGAACCAATGCCACTTTTCGGTTTTAACACCGTGTCTGCGCCCAAACCCCTTGCGGTTCAATTTCCGTTCATTGTGTCTAACTCTGGGCATCAAACTTTAGGAGAGATATCACAGCCTTTGAGAGGGTGCAGAGGAGAATTACTTGCATGATCACAGGGATGAAAGGTTTCTGTGATGTGGAGAGATTATAAAAAGTTGGGGCTGCTCTCCTTAGAGCATGGAAGGTTAAAGCTGAGAGTTGAGTGGAGCTATTCAGAATCATGGAGGGTTTTGTTAGAGTAAATAAAGAAAAACAGCTTCCTTTGAGAGGAAGATAAGTTACCAAAGGAGATGGATTTAAGGTAATTGGTAAAGTACCAGAGGCAAACATTTTTACTCAGTGAGTTGTTATTATCTAGACTATGGAAAAGATTCAATAATAAATTTCAAAAGGGAAGTGGATAAATAATTTAAATGGAACAATTTGCAGAGCCATGAGAAAAAGGGCAGGAAAGTGACATTAATGGATAGTTATTTCTAAGAGTTGGCTTAGACACAGAAGGGAGAATGGCCTCCTTCTGGACCATATCATTCTTTAATTCTATAAGATGATCTTGGGCTCATTTCAAGTGATAACCTATTTCTTTCTGTTCTCTAAAGCTTTATCTTTAGAGTGTCAACAAATTCTGGGAAATTATAACCTTCCTGGGCTGACTGTTTTTAAAAAAATATTTGAGCTATACACTGGCCAGGATTTTACATTCAGTGTGTGAGGGTGGGCCCGACACGCCGGCAGGTAAAAGGACACGCGATGACGTTGAGCGTGCGTCCCGACGTCACCGCGCACCATCGTGATATCTCGGAAGGCGAGCGCGCTCTGAGGCCGGAGATGTGCCTGCCATTAATTAACGGGCCAGTTAAGGCCCTTGAGGCACCAATTGAAATTGATTTTGCGCAGCCCGTGTGATTTTCAGGGCATCACAGGGGCACAATGGGCAGGCGGGTAGGCCACATTTTCAAAAACCTCATCCACGGGTGGGATAAGAGGGGGTGAGTGAGCTCGCTAATGAGAGTTGTTAGTACTTTAGATTATAACTTGCTGCTGCTTGCTTGTGTGAACAGGACAACTTCATTTCGCTTCAGAGATGCTTTTACAGAAATAACAGGCTTCAATTCAGGACTCTGGAGGAGTCATAACACTTGGGGCCTTCCAGGTATCAGACAGCCTTCCCTTACCCTGGGAATGGGGATTGTGGTCTCCGTTGGAGGCACCTCCCCGGAGCAAGAAGACAGGGCCAGAATGGGTAGGAGGCCAGGTGTCCCTATTCAGCCTCCTGGGGAGCAGCCTTTGGGAGGAGAGGCGCAGGCATAAGGAGCGCAGGGCCAACAGGAAGTCCAAGGTGGAAGGGGCTGCAGAAGACGCCACTATCCTGCTGTCAGGGTTTACAGGCAGCGATGCAGCTACCTCAATATGTCTGAGGTGTAATGCCAAAGGAGGCTCCACCTCTCAAGGGAGACTGTGACCTCCATATGTCAGATGATCGGCCCTGAAATCAGCTTCAACTGTGTGGTTGGACACCCCGTGCCAGCGGCGCTGAAGGCCACGGTGGCCCTCAACTTCTATGCCTCCTGCTCTTTCCAGGGGTTGGTGGGAGATCTTTGTGGAGTCTCCCAATCAGCTGTCCACAGTCGTGTCAAGCTGGTGACAGAAGCCCTGTTCAGGTGGGTATTGACTTTCATTCACTACCGCACAGATGAGGCCAGCCAGGCAGATCGAGCCAGAGCTTTGCAGCGATTACTGCGTTCCCCTGCATCCAGGGTGCAATCAACTGCATACATGTGGCCATCAAGTGAGCCCAGTGCCTTCGTCAACAGTGACCACCTAAGGTCAATGCTGCTGTGAGAGCTTGCAAGTCCGAGCGCATCCCCAGGAATCCCTAATTGAGCTCCTGGATCAGCCTCTCCATGAGAGTCACCACTCTCTCCATGGAGGAGGCATTGCACTCGGCCATAAGGGTCATTGCATTGCATTGGCCATGCTCCGCATGGAATCCTTCACAACGGAGACCATGACACACATTCCCTCATGTATCTCCGCCAGGTCCTCCCACACACCCTGCTGGACTGCCAGCATTTGCTGCCTCAGGGACGACTCCAGAGGCTCATCATCAGCCACCGACTGACCATGCCCCTGGTCCCCAGCAGTCCTCCGACTGCCGGCGCCCTGGGCACTATCTGCCTCCGCCTGCACCTCAAGTGAGTGTGAAGTACCCTCACCGCTGTGCCCCGGGACACTAGACGATGATTTAATTTCCACCGAGGTGCTGGCATCTGCGCTGGTGCCTGCCTGGCTGAGAGGGTGTGACGCTGGTGCGTTTATATCCTTTGTGTTCTCTGGGGTGAGCAGCGGTCCTTCGGGCTCCTGACCCCGGGGGTCTTCTGGTGAATCTGAAAGGAAGGACAAGGAGATGTTATTAGTTGAAGTTGTTACACTGTTACTGTGCATGCCTGGCACCCGGATCAGGGTGCCTCATCTTTTCATTACAATGAGGATTCCATGTTGGAGGCTCACATCAATATAGAGACTACAGTGGTATGGCTGCTATGACAGACATTCTGACCTCAGTGCACTGCACTCTTACCTCCCTGTGTCACCCCAACCTCACCACAGCTGGTTGGCCTAGGCACATGGTGCCTCTCCAGCTCCAGTGCCTCCTGCTCATATCTGGTGAGGATTAGAAGGTGGGGCAGTCCTCCACCAGTCTGCAGCCTCTCAACATTATTGTGTGCAATCTCCTCCTGAAAGGAGAGAAGAGCATTGACTAGTCCACCCTGTACCTGCATTGCCATTGCAGCCTGGCCAACCCCACCTGAGGAACACCTCGTAGGGCTCAGCCGATTCGTGACCCTGGAGCGGCAAGACACTCATTCCAAGCAGCCAGGGCTCACCCCCTTGCCCAGATCCTGCCTCATTGACATTTGCCACTCATACTCCTCACACCCTAAAAATTCTGAGGTCCAGGGCGGGGGGGTGGAGCAGCTCCTAACTGCTGTACTAAGTGACCCATGCCAACACGGTGCTCACCCTCCCCGATCACAGGAGGTCATTGAAGTGCTTACGGCACTGCAGCCATGTGCGCCTCACCACATCATGGGAGCTCACCCTGGATGCCACCTCCTCCTAGGCATTTTTGATGAGGTGGGGTGGGGGGGTCTCCTCTTCCTGTCCCTGGAGATAAGTATATCCCGGCGTGCTGCTACCTCCTCCAGGAAGGCAGCGAGACACTCGTCAGAAAACCTTGGGGCCGACTGCCCCACCGACCTGCCCTCCCGCCTGCCCTGTTCTGAAGTGACGTTCTGCATTGCTATGGTACGCAAAGTCAATGGCAGCCTTCGCATGGCTGCCTGCGCCGTTTTTGAATAGGCCGCTGGGGCCCCATTGGACCCGGTGGACATTGAGCTCCTGCCCCCACCCACCCCTTCACGTTGATCCTGGAGCCGCGCATTACGCTGGGCAGGCTTTAATTGGTCCGCCCGTATAAAATGGCGGTGTGCACCCGAACGCGGGCGGCGGTTGGGTTCCCGGCCGCTCCCACCGAGTCCACCCGACGCGGGAAAAATTCTGCCCACTATGATACTAAAATAAGCAATGGAGTAAAATCCAACTTTGAAGGGAGCACAAATCAAGGCACTGATTATACACCCTCCCTGATTTCCTTTTTCATTCAAGCTGAAAAATAAATATAAACGTAACTGAAAGGAATCAAAGGTCGCTTGTCTGAATTTTCCAATTTTTCCCATAAACTCGCTGCTATTTTAATGTTTTACTGTACTTTTTTCATCCAATCTAATCTAACCCAATCTAAATTCCTTGAGCCAGATTGACATAAGGAAACAACTTGTGACACCTCCTTTTATCATTTTCTCTCTTCCTCTGACTCTTATGTGGAAATGAGGTCTTGAAAAATTGAATTGGGAGTTTTATTTAGCTCACTAAGTGCCAAAGATGTAGACAGTGATGTCGAAGGTCAGCAGACCAATCTCCAATGAACAGTCTCAAGCTGGAAAGGCCTGTGCCCCAGAACCCTTTCATGCTTAGAGAGGTTAACTTGTCTGCAGCGGGTGGCTCTGAAATAAGACCCGGAACCACACCTTGTCCACATTAACAAGAGTGGAATATTAAAAGCATTCAGTTCCTCCTCCATTTTGAGAGCAGGCTACAATTATTAGTTGCTTTTTCTGAGGTTAGTACTTCTGAGGGTAAAAATATTCAATGTGTAATGTTTTGCAACTCATGGAGTGGGGTTTTATTTTCAGGACAGAGATGTTTATCTCTCCTATCTGCCTACCTTAAGTGGCTTTCATGATTTTTAAGCTAGTCTACCAGTTAAATGATTTGAAACCAGATAGTTATTCATCTCTGCAGTGAACAAATGGGGAGCTGTGCATCACTGAGCCTCAACCATGATTTCTAGCCAACTTTGATAGCCTTGCCTGAAGAATCTATAGTTGTAAATAACTCACAAAGAGGTGGGGGATGAGAATGTCCTTCACCCCAGTTTCAAAAGTAAGCAAGCCCCCTTCAACGAAAAATATAAGACCTGTTTACAAATTATTATCTCTTTCATTGGTACCCTGTTACTTAATGTTCCATCCCATTTTTTGCCTACCATGTGGCTTTATCACTTAAATAGGGTTTAGTCTGGAATTGTTCAGAAAACCAAACTTGTTAAGGACACCTATCTGTTAGGCAGAACATATAGTTCCTCCTACTACATATTCCTTTTTGAGTCCATCTAGGTTTCTCCACTTTGAGTCCCACGTCTCACATGTCATCAACTCTGCTCCCAATTTATCAGGAAGTGACCTAAATATTGATAAGCTCCCTTAGAAGCCTAGTCATTGCCTGTTGAATGAAGGATTAGCCCTAGGCAATATCATGTAATGAAAACATTTTATAAGAGTTGCTTCATGCATGATAATAATGTAAAAAGAATCATTTCTGCACAATTAGGAATTGATTTCTGTTGTAGAAAGATTACTCTTTTTGTTAAAAAATGTAAATGGTGGCCTATTTCTGTCAACTGCTCAACTTAATGAAAGGAGAGACACAGAACTCTAGCTCTAGGGTGAAAGAAGCCAGTTTAAATTTAGCTCTGGGTTGCCGGAGTTGAATGGCTGACTGAATAAATAAGGAGCCTAAAGAAAAATGCTGCTGTTCAAGGTCCAAGGAGACCGTTGCTTGTTAGTATGTTGTTGAGTGAAGGCCTACGTTTCAGCCCAGCTGTCTGCTGGACACTAATTCATGGCAAAGGCTATTAGATAAAGTTCAGAAACAAACTCAAAAAGGTTTCTGGAACAAAAACAGAAAATGCTGGGAAAACTCAGCAGGTCTGACAGCATCCGTGGAGAGAGAAACAGAGTTAATGTTTCGAGTCCGTATCAGACTCAAAACGTTAACTTTGTTTCTCTCTCCACAGATGCTGTCAGACCTGCTGAGTTTTCCCAGCATTTTCTGTTTTTGTTCCAGATTTCCAGCATCCACAGTATTTTGCTTTTATCAAAAGGAGATCTGAAGCCCTGATGGTGTAAAGCTCTGCTGATGGTGAGGAGCCTGGCTAAGGATATGTGTGCATCATGAAAGGGAGTGTCCAAGCCTGTAAACTCAATTCACAAGGTGCTGCATTTCACAGCAAACTAAAGCGTGAGGGGTCAAGAGGCCGGTTGGTGACCAGCTCAAGTCTCATTCTGATGTCTAAATCGTTAGAAAGCAGCTTCTGCACTGAATGCCATTTCTTCTGGTGAGTTTTGCCCTAAGGACTCACAGTGCCCTTGTCAAATGGGAACAAGATTAATCTCCAGGCCTGGTTTGCAAATGTTGCATTACTTGTCAGCTGTGGCTCATTGGGTATTTAGGTTTCCTTGAGGGTGACCAGGGTGTTTTGTGTTCTTATAATGATATAAATACTTGAGGTTATTTGCTGAATAAGACAAAAGGCACCAATCACCCATAAGGGATTGGGTAAACATGTTGTGGGTTAATTTATTAAGACTAGGCACATGGGAACAGACTTACATTGTTGTCAAGCTTGGAGAACCAAGCACTGTTGTCTGCTCTGCTGCTTGTAGAAAAAATCAAACTAAAACTGGAACAGACAACACATACATGCGTTGCCATAGCCTCCAGGGCTATGGGCCAAGCACTGGAAAATGTGAATTGATGTAGTCAGATCTTTATTGACCGGCATGGACACGATGGGCTGAATGGCCTCCTGTGCTGTAAATGTCTATGAGTCTATGAATCTATACATTATTTCCCTTCTAGTGATGTATACAGGCACATGTTCATTCTCTTAAAGGCATACTACAACAGGGCCCACACGATAACTAAGGAAAAATTGAACAAATTATTTAAAGTATGGCCCTGTTTTCCAATTTTGATTTGCCCCAGCACCTGCCTCACTACTTGCTGAATTCCCCCAGCAATGTGTATGCTTACTGACAGGAACAGATCTCACCAGTTATATTTAAAGGGCACATGCAGTATTTACAGGTTAGTTCTGTTTGTCATTTAAGTTTGCTGATTAAATTCTAGACTTTTTTTGGTCTGTTTTATCACTCTGGAATGCTCAGTTTGTTTGCACAGAAGAAGCATTTGCTGGTGTTATAACATTATTGACTACCTTATAATTAGTTTAACTGCAGTCATGAGTAGTCTGGTGCCTTCAGGACTGGAGTTTGAGAGAGAGCAGCAAGGAAGGAAGCAGACAACAGGATCAGGTGCCACAAGAGGGAGGGGGTAGGAACTGTACAGGAGGCTATGTCCACTACGGGTGTTCAGGGAGCACCTCTCCTACCTCAATGTCACCAAGGAGCAATGTATGAGGGATCTTTGCTTCACAAAGGATGCTGTGCCTGCAGCTGAAGCCCTAACCTGAACCTCGGACCAGGGTATGGACAGCACTGCCTGTAGCTGTCAAGGTCACCATGGCCCTTTCTGACACAGACAACTTTCAGGCTGCAGCAGGTATCATCAACACCTCACTGCTGTATCAAACAGATCACCAAGGCTATACAGCAGGAGGAACACTTGTGAGATTGATAGCAATTGAGGAGCAAGTTGATGGTGGTCTTCATTCAGGATGCCATGCTGGCAGTGTTAAAGTGTCCTAGGAAAGAGAACAGTTGGCAATATCTGTGCACATTCAGGAGGGAGATACTAGTTAAGAAGCCCTTTGAAAGATGTTGTATGTTAACTTATCTTCATACAGGTATTTTTCCATTTTGGCTTCTGATTTTTAGTATCGCTAATTTAACATTTAGTCATTTGGTAATACAGAACTTGAGTATTGCTGAAAAAAGAGACGTGTCAAAGCTTTTCATTTTGCACTTATCAGGAGACTTCGTAATAATGCTAATATAAGGGAAAACAAACATTTATACTGTATGGCCTGAATTTTTCAGGCGGTGGGCGGGCTCGGTTGGAGAGGGCAAGTGCGGAGCCAATCACCGCCCGCGATCGGCTCCGCGCCGCCATTTTACATGGGCGGGCCAATTAAGGCCTGCCCAGCGTAAGATGCGAGCGGTAGCGCTCAGCGCTATCTGTGCGGGCAGGGAGGTGAGGAAAAGTCGGGCACAGCGCTCTTTCGCGCTGCCTCAGGGAGATTGAATCGCCACTGAAAATATTAAATACATGGAGTCAAAATTTATTTAAACATGTCCCCTCATGTGACTGTGTCACATGAGATGAGACATGTTTTTATATGTAGGGAAATTTTTAAATTAAATTAATAAAAGCTTCAGGAAACCTCATCCCGCTCGTGGATGAGGTTTCCTAAAAAACGCGAAGGCCACTTGGTCTTTTCGCCTGCCGCCAACCTTAAGGTTGGACAGGCAGCATTAACAATTAGTTTAATCACTTCTTTAATGGCCTTAATAGGCCATTTACATATCGGCGGGCACGCAGCTGACTCCGGCGCATGCCCACCGAATGAAACATCGCGAGACAGCGTGATGATGTCGTGACACACGCCCGACATCATCGCATGTCATTTTACGCATCGGCGTGCCGGACCTGCCCCTGCATGCCGACTGAAAAATCCTGCCCTATGTGAAGGGAGTGTTGATTGTTTGGCAATTGGTGTTGCCATGGAGAATGCACCAGTGATAGTGGCTGACAGTTCCAAGCATTGTTTGAAATTTAAACCAGGCAGCTTGACCTTGATTGGTTGATGTTTGGGCCTGTTTCAGCTAAACAAAATAAGTGACAGCCATTCACTGACCCATTCCTCAGGGCAATGACTTGATCAATAAGGGTCAAGCAATATAAATTGTTGTTTTCCTCTTATATTGGTATTCTTGTGAAGTGTCCTGATGAGTGCAAGATTAAAAGCTTAGACATGCTCTTTATTCAGCAATTTAACATTTACTGAAGTTAGGCTTATGTGTCTGTTACTGCCAGTTCTGACTATGTGAGCTGCACTCACCTGTTTTCAGTCTATTGGAACCAAGCCCGGGTACATTGCACTTCTTCAAAATGGCTGGCAGTATTTCACAGCTCTTCCCCTTTGTCTTTTGAAGGACCCTGCATTATATTCCATCTCTCATAGTTTACAGCCTCTGGAGACGATCCAGAATCTTTGTATGTATAATATGAAAGTCCTGGCATGTACATGTGTGTTCAGTGTTTGATGGTATACTGTTAGCATTCTTTCTGATAACTAAAAGTCTACAGTAAAGAACTAATTTAGCTTGCTCAAATGGATTGCATAAGGTTGAACATGACTAATATCTTGCTAAAGTACTGGACAATCTTTTGGCCTTTTGCATGTCTTCTGCTATGTCCCTATCCACCATTGGGCAGCTCTAATCTTGCTTCTGTATAATCTAAGGCTTAGCTCAGCTTTTCCTTCTACTATTTTTCTTCATAAATTCCTTTTCATTTCCCTGCTGATCCATTTCAGAATCATTTTGTTAAGCCTTCCCCTACTGCCTGTGTCTCCAGAATGTAAAACTTCTGCTGACCAGTAAGACTCAAAATGTCTATTATTAATTTTTTACTTTTACATATGCAGAAAATAATAGTAGCTGGTGAATTTACCACTTGTGCCTTCCAAATTGAATTACCAAAGCGAATAAAACAGGAACACAATAATGTTAAATATTTAACAGTAAGGACAGTGAAAGCCAGCATCTCCAATGGAAAAACCTATGTGGGAAGTGTTAAAGAAGTAAACAGTCTCAAGACGCTGCAGTTAGTAGGGAACAGATGAACTATTCACAGGGTTTCTAATATATTCAAAGTGTATTTATTTAAGGAAAATTAGAGATGAACACAATGAGGTTGTCATTAAGGCAAGTTCTTAACATCTAGGTATACAATTATTCAAATATGTTTGGGTATCTAGGCTAAAATTTCAAAATTTGTACATGACACAAAATTTGCACATGTGAATTGTGAGGAGGATAGTCATAGACTTCAAGAGGATGTAAACAAGCCAGTGGAATGGGCAGACATGTGGCAGATGAAATTTAATGTAGAGAACTGTGAAGTGATACATTTTGTTAGGAAGAATGAGGAAAGGCAATATAAAATGAAGGATGCAATTCTAGAGGGGATAGGGGAACAGAGAGACCTGGGGGTTTATGTGCACAAATCATTGAAGGTGACAGGGTAGGTTGAGAAAGTGGTTAAAAAAGCATACGAGATCCTGGGCTTCAGAAATAAAGTACAGCAGCTAAGGAAATTATGATGAGCCTTTATAAAAAAAACTGATCTGACCTCAAGCCTTTAGTAAGGGTGTGAAGATTTTAGAGAGGGAGCAGAAAAGATTTCTGAGAGTGGTTCCAAGGATAAAGGACTTCAGTTACATGGACAGATTGGAGAAGCTGAGGTTGTTTTCCTCAGAGAACAGAAAAATGAGAGAAGATTTAATGCAGGTATTCAAGATCATTGACAGAATAGATAGAGAGAAACTGTTCACATTGGTGGAAGCAGAGGACACCGATGTAAGGTGATTATCAAAAGGAGCAATGGCAACAAGAAGAAAAACTTTTTCATGCAGCGAGTGGTTAGGACCTGTAATACACTGCCTGAGAATGCAGTGGAGGCAGATTCAATTGTGGCTTTCAAAAGGGAATTGGTAAGCACTTGAAGAGAGAAAGTTTGCATGGCTACGGGGATAGGACAGGGGAATTGGACTTGCTGAGTTGCTCTTGCAGGGAACTGACATGAACATGAGGGGCCAATTGGCCCCCTTCAAATGATTACTTAAGCACTTTGTCGGGTAAAAGCTATACTTCCGGCTCAGTCCTCTGCCAGTTGTTGAGCTGAAATTCAAGTCTTCTGTATTGTAAAAAGAAACCTTGCATTAATAGGGCACTTTTCATAATTTTGAGATGCCCCAAAGCCCTTCAGAGCCAATTCTGAAGTGCAGTCAGTGTTGTTAAGTACCACTGCCAATTTGTACACATCAGGGCCCCAGGACCAGCAATGTGATGAATGACCAGTTAATGTATTTTGACAGTATTGATTGAGGGAGAAATGATGATCAGAGTGTGAGCAGAAGCCCCTTAAGTTCTTCAAATACTGGATTGTTTATGTCTTCTAGAACAGGCGGTCAGGATCTTACTTGAACGTCACATCCAAAAGATGGAGCCTCCGGCAGTGCAGCACCCCCTCAGTGTTGTGAGACAACTGCCATTCAGAGCCTGAAGATGGTTAAAGTCAGAAGTTTTATTGCAAACATGCAGGGGAAATATTCAAGCTGCCGAATCTCTCAAAGAGCAGTTGCAATAACATACATTTATACACAATACAGCTTCAGCCAGCCGTATGCCCGAGTGTGTTTTGTCTGCTAATGGCCTTCATGTGTCCCTGGTAAACGTGTCCTATCATAGTCTCACGGACAAGCAAGCTAGTGGGACAATAAATCATAGCAATCATATTAACCCTTCATTTCCCACATCACTAAGTTGCACAGAAATGCCTCGATTATGTGCTTAAGTCTCTGGAGTGTGGCCTTTGACCTTTTGAGTCAGAGGCAAAAGTGCAACCATTGAGCCAAGGTAAGAGTTTTTAAGTGGCACTGGGATCTTGCAATGTTTGCTTTTATAGATTGCATTTCTACATTGAGAGAAGGCATAATTCATACCACACATTTCATAGTACAACTGGGTTGTCTCAGCAGCACAAGCATTTATGATCCAGGTAAATGCAGGTTTGAGGTGATATGGTTCACTTTAAGGAAAATTTCTCCCCGATTTAACCATTTACTTAGTTTTGACTATTAGAATACAGAAAACCCCTTTTAAAATGGGACTGTCTAACTTATCGCTGGACTAAGTGCAAGTTTGACTTAGACTCCACTTTTAATCAATTCAACTAAGGAATATAGAAGAACCAAAATGAAACACATTCCTTTGGACTGTTGCAGTTTGTCTTGACTCTCTGCAATGTACTTATCAGAAACCTTTGGTAAACATTTTAATAATTATCGAGAAGGCAACGTTCAGATTTAAACACTAAGTAATTTTGTGAACTTTGACTATTCCAGATATGTTCTCTCGTGCGTTTTCCTCATTATTACCTGTCTGCTTGATTTTACTGAAGCTGTAATTTTCAATGGAATTGCTTGGCACAGTGTGATAAAAATGAGGCGGAGTATAAAAAAGGGAGCCTAGCGAGGTAGTTATCTGTGCATTGGTGTGTCAGTGTGCTGCAGAACAAGGAGTGGATCTGTAATAATTATGGTTTTATTTAGTGTGTAATGTGCCTTTAAGAATAATACTTGTTAGGCAAGATTACAAGGGGCAGAATTTTACGGCCCCTTTTCGGCGGGGACGGGGCCGTAAAATGCAGCGAGACATTCTAAACCTCATTGGCTTTGGCGGGAATGTAAAATCCCGCTGCCATAAAATTTCACCCATGATTTGCAGTAACCAGTTGGAGAGTAGTGTGGGCTACCTCAAGAGTCAGTATAGAGATAGAGTTGGAGCTGAAAGCACACATATAGTTGCTGCTGAGTATATTGTAAATAAACTTAAGTTTCAACACAAGAAGTGTTTGCAGATCAACTCTATCATCAATAGCACAACTTGGCCACCTAAAACAGGATCCCTGGCTACAATTCTTCATTTGAGTCCTTACAATCTTTGTCAAACCAACAAGGGAGGCAGCTCCAGGTAGTTAGTCAGAAAACAAGTCAGCTTGAACCACTACCATGGAGCTCTGGGTGACTTAGACAGAGCGATACCTTCAGATGCCACAGAAAGGTTGGCTCCCCTATTTTCCTAAACAATGCAATGTAAATAACACCACATTTATCTAATGGCTCCTATGGATGTGGCCCAATAACGTATGCCTGTTCATTTGATTAATGAAGCTGAGACTTATCCATATTGTTTGCTGAAATTATTTAATCTGCGAAGTATTCAGCTGACTGCCATGCTACTTAACATTGGAGCAGATCTCCTATAGCAGCGCTTACAGTCACTCAGGTGATAGGCTGTCTCAGAAGGACAGAAGTGTGATACAATCCAATGAACACTGAATTATCCTGATTCTAAATTGCTGGTGGTATTAGTTCTTTTACCTCAAGAACAAGCAAGTACTCTATTTCATAATAAACAAAGGGCAAAATCGTCCCAGATTTGCACTAAGTGCAGTAGTGGGCGGGAATAAGGATATTTTACCCACTGGCTGCAATGGTGGGTTTTCACGCTTATCGTCCCAACCCCGCCTCATTAATCATGTATTCCCAGGAAACACACCAGGCTGTTAGCAGGGTTTCCTTGAATTCAGCAGCCTTGCTGTCACCTCAGGCCTTCAGTAAACTGGGGGTCATATTTAAAGGCCGCCCCTGCACAGAGCTGGCACTCCTCAAGGGATAGGAAGCTGCTGGGAACTGATAGGTGCTGAAGGGAGGAACCATGCTGCCCCCAGATTTAGCAATGCCTCCCTCGAGTGCCTACTGGATGAAGTGGAGGCTGGCCACAATGTCCTCTACCCCCGCTCTGGGCAAAGGCCAGCAAGCAAGGTCACCAATCCAGCATGGGAGACGGTGGCAGCGGTGGTCAGTGCCAACGCCCTGCATAAGAGGACAGTCACCCGGTGCTGAAAGAGGATGAATAGTCCCATCCGTTCCACCAGAGTAAGTCACTCTTCTCATCTCTCTCAACTCACACACTCATAAACCCATCACACATCCAGAGGGATCTCACACCTCAAGTGACAACACCACTAACTCTCACACACACCCTCACATCTCCATCAGGCTCATATCCTCTGGAGCTCACGTCCCCATCCCCATCCCATGCAGTGCCTTGTGTCCTGCTCACACACTCGCTATCTGTTTTCATGCAGGAGAAGTTGCCTCACATCAGCAAGGAGAGATCCCAGACCAGGGGTGGAGTGGCCCACATTAGGCCCCTCACTCACTTTGAGGAGCATACCATTGCACTGACCGGTGAGGACATGGACCGTGCCTGTGGTGACAGTGAGGTCGGCTGCAAACACCCATGTGAGGATCCTGCACCACATCGTCCCTCTCACAATCCAACTCTGAGTGCTCTCTCTCCTGCTGCCATGCACAAATCATCTCTACTTTGGTTCACAGGGAGCTCTGCCAAGTAACGGACACCCTCAGCCAGCCAGTCCCTCAGTCCCTTAGCTCCATCTAGGTCCTCACCTCCAGCCAGGAGGACACACCCTCATTGAAGAGCCGGAAATAAGCAGCCATCACAGTGCTTACCCACACCCTCCATGAGGGCAGAGCCCACACCTTGATGGGACCTAGATCTAAAGCAGGCTCGGGGCCACAATCTGGTGGTCACTGCATGGACACATGTCCACAGCAGGAGGAGGCAGGTTTAGCTGAGCTCCCCGGCAATCAGAGGACCGCTGGGGAAGAGGCATCTGTGAGGCCCGAGTCAGATGACGAGCCTCTGGACTCGGCCTTCCAGCTCATCATGGAGAGTCAGCAGAAGGTGGGGGAACATTGTGCATGCTGTTAGAAGACCTCAACAGAGTGGCACACGAGTCGGAGGAGTGCATCCTCCTGCACTCTTATGTAGTGGTGCCCACATATGTGCGTATGGAGGTCTCCATGGGGAGGATGGCGGATGCCATGAAGACTCTGGTCCAGCAGAACATGGAGGTACACAAAGACCTGCATTCCATCGCAGTAGCCATGGTTCAGTTCCTGCAGTAGCAATGTGAGAGGGAAATGGGGCATCTTGACATCCCCTCAAGGAGTCAGGCCAGAGCTCTCAGGTGCCCGAAGGGAGGAGGAACGGCAGCTGGACACCCCTGGGTCATCCACTCAGGAACAACAGAGGCTGTCTGCTCTCTCCAAGTCCCCTTTGTCTGTAACCCCCTCAACCTCGTCCTCTGTCATTGCAGAGGGTGCAGTTGGTCCACAGGAAGACAGCCAAAGCAAGCTGGAGCCCCCAAGGCCTTGGCTCTCCAGAAAACCCATGCCGAAGTCATCAGAGGCAACATGGCCAACCATTGCACAAACTGTCTCCACCCCTGCTGCAGATGTCAGGGCAACACCTAGAAGAAGTGGCCTAGAAATGTTAAGAATTTCTGATCACAAGCGGTTGTATGGTTGGACACATTTTGTCACTTTATAATTGGAAAATATATTCCCTTTCACTGCATAATGTGTAATTGTGTCTTTCAACTTCATTTACAGGCTTTGCAAATCCTCCCACTGCATTTCCACCCCCCCACCACCACCACCAAGCCCTGACTAGCAGTTCAGCTGCATGTTGCCAGCCCACGACTGGTTCTAGAGAGAGAAGTTTGTGTGCGACAGGGCCTTTTGGAGCCTCGTGCAAGCACACTCCCATGCATAAGGATCCTTCCTCCGTCACACTCATCTCAATGTCCTGAGTATTTTCAATGCCACCTGCTGGGGTTCTCTTTCACTTGTCCATCTGAGCTGACGTGCATCTCCGCCCACCCACTGATCACACTCCCATGGGGCCCCCGTTCCCACCCAATGAGAAGCTCCCTTCATTTTCGAATTTGCAAGGTAGTTGCAGTGAAGTATGTCTTCAGCTCCCCCGCCCTTTCCTTTCCCCCATCACTGTTGAGCCCCCTTGCATTACATTCCACCTCCCCATCATCACCTACCAATCACAACCCTTTTCTTTCTGGGATGTCCAGGTGAATGTACACGTTCCCTACCTTCCCAAGAATCCCAAGCACCATCAACATTGACCTCCCTGGCCTCCTCCTTCCCACCCCCAGGGTCTGTGTCTGCCTCAGAGCCCCCATCAACCACCCTTGCCATCCATTCCACCCTCACCCTCCCACTCTATCAGCTCACTCTGCCCTCTCTTATTCTCACCATTCCCTCCTACCACGCCCACCTCATTTTGCTCCCCAGGAGGCAGAAATCAACTCCACAGACCCGTCCCATGCACGTTCGCCTGGGCTTACCTGCCTTTCTCCTTCCTCCCATCTTGTTCCTTCCTCCCCCAAATTCCTTTCTCCCCCCACAGACTTCCCCCTCCCCACAGACTCTTCCCCCCACCTCCGAATTCCTTTCTCCATCTGAACATCTTCCTCTCCCACTCACAGCTGGACTTTCCTATCTAGCCCCTTGATGATCATCCATAGCAGAGCATGGCCAAGACACTGTTGCCCCAAAGCAGACCCACAATGGTGACCTTCCAGCTTCTGTGAGCAGCTTTACGGCGGAGCCATGTCGATGAAAATGCAGCATCAGGGACATCCTTAGACAATGGCAGTTCAGGATTAGGTAATTCAGCAGAGACATCAGGTATGTCTATTCTAGGTCAATCTGTCATCTCAAGGATTGGAGGTTTGACATCAATTACAAGTATAATAACTGGTTGTTGGAGTGTCTCCCTACTCCCTAGATGACCCACATGTTTTCAAACAATCCAGTCTTCCATTTCCACTTGGTATGAAAAAGGTCCAGTTTCAGAGATAATTATACCAGGAACCAAACTAGGACCATTTCCAAAATTCTTCACGAAAACTGTAACTCCCACAGTAAATCTTCAAGCTTTGCTATGAATATTATGATTCACTTTCTGACTACTCTGATCCTTCTCTACCTTCCCCTCTAAATTTGGAATCGCCAGACTTAACCTTGTATGAAGGTGGCATTTCATCATTGATTTAGACAGTGTTGAACCTATAGTTGCATGAGGAGTCATATGATAATTGAGAAAAAAACATGAAATTTAAGTTTCTAACATCCCTTCAGATAACTTCTTCATTCCTGATTGGAAAGTTTGCACTGCTCTTTCTGCTAATCCATGACATGATGAGGGATGACATGGGTGCTGTTTTAATATGATTAATTCCATTTAAACTCATGAATCTCTGGAATTCCGTACTAGTGAAGGCAGTACCATTATCTGAAACAATGACTTCTGGTGGGCTATGTATACTAAAACATTGGCACAGCTTTTCAATAGTTGCACATGATGTCGGTGATCTGACTTCATACACATCCATCCACTTAGAATGTGCGTTGATGATCAATAAAAACATGGCACCTATAAATGGACCCACATAGTCTATATGTAGTCTAACCCAGGGTTGACCAGGCCACTTCCACAGCTGCAGTGCAGCTGAAATGGGCAATTTCTGTTGTTGCTGACACTGGAAACACTGTTTAACCATTTTTTCTATATCACTGTCTATTCCTGGCCACCAGACAAAGCTTTGTGCAAGCATCTTCATCTTCGATATGCCTGGATGAGCACTGTGAAGCTCTGTCAAGAGTGGTTCTCTTCCTTGTGAAGGCACGATTATTTGATCCCCACAACAAGATTCCAACTTGACAACTTAACTCAGTTTTACAGACATGGAATGATCTTATCTCTTCAGAGACTGGTGCATTCGACCATCCTTGCAATTCTTGGTCTCAGACTTTTGACATTATTGGCTCCTGGTTTGTTCAATTCCTCATTTGCTTTGCACAGACTAACGAAGAGCCCAAGAAATTCATCACAAGCACAACTTCTTGTGGTACTGGAGCATGTACAATGCTATCTAGTAATGGGAAACAACTGAGTGCATCTGCATTTGCAATATGCACACCAGGATGGTGCATAAAGGTGCACTCATACACCAATAAAATCAAAGCCCAATGTTGAATTCTGGCTGAAGCTATTAGTGGAATTGCTTTATCTTCACTAAATAAACCTATTCATGGCTTATGATCCGACAGTATGGCAAATCATGCAGATCATGCAGATTCTGATGGAATTTCTTTACTCCAAATATCACGGATAACCCTTCCTTTTCAAATTGCAAATAACCCATCTTCGTTGCAGAGAGAGTTCTGGAGACATAGCCTATTGGCCTTTCGGAACCATCTTCCATCCTGTGTGACAACACAGCTCCCTCCCTGTAGGGAGATGCATCACAGGTTAATATTAATTATTTTGATGGTTCATAATGTACGAGTAGGCATGACGAATGTAATACCTTCTTGACTTTTATGAAGGCTTCTTCTTGCTGTGCATTCCAAGACCAACGATGGTTCTTTTTCAATAGTAAGTGTAAAGGTATAAACACTGTTGACAAGTTTGGCAAGAAGCAACCAAAATAATTTATCATGCCCAAAAAAGACTTGAGTTCAGTAACACTGGTAGGAGAGGGCGCCTCTTTAATTGCCCTGACTTTCTCTTCTTCTGGATGCAAACCCTTTAGCATCTACTTGGTGACCCAAGTAAGTGCCTTCAGTCGCATTGAATGTACATTTCTCTTTCTTCAATCGTACACCAGCTTCCAAAAATCTTCTTAAAGCCTCTTCTAGGTTGGTCAAATGTTCAGCTTCCATTGATCCTGTGATCAGGGCATCATCCAGGTACACAGCTACTCGGGGAAGTCCTTGCAACAGGCTTTCCATGGTCCTTTGGAAAATCGCACAGGCAGATGAAACACCAAAGGGTAGGTGCGTATATTGGTACAGGCCCTTGTGCGTGTTAATGGTTACATACCCTCTAGACGTGCTGTCCAGCTCTAGCTATTGGTATGCACGGCTCATGTCCAGTTTGGTGTAGGGTTTTCCTCCAGCTAGCTTAACGTACAGATTTTCAATCCTCAGGAAAGGATATTTATCTAATTTAGCAGCCGTGTTCACAGTTAATTTGTAGCCTGCGTAAATGTGAATAGTTTGATCAGGACTATGGGTGCTGCCCATTCTGAAAATTGGGCTGGTTGGATGATGCCTAGCTTCTCTAAGTGGCACAATTCTGCATCCAACTTCTCCTTTAGGGCATAAGGAACAGGTCTGGCCTTAAGGAACCGGGGTGTCATCTCAGTTTACTTATATTTTTGCTTGTAGACTTTTTATCTTTTCCAATTTGTCATGAAATATGCTGCCATACTTCCTTAACAGCTCAGGAATTCCCCCTGTCCTCACTTGAAAGATTTTTGACCAGTTGAGCTTAATTTCTTTTAACCAATCAAGGCCTAGAAGACTAGGCCCTTCATCTGTTACAACGATCACTGGAAGCTGGGCTGTCTGCTGCCTTAGGACACAGGTACAGTTTTGATGCCTTTTACCTGTAATGACTCTCCAGTGTACGTCTTCAGCTGCTCCAGATTCAGTGGCTGGGTAGCTTCACTTAGGTATTTAAATGTGTTTTCACCCACCACCATGGTCAGGGCTGCCGTGTCTCCCTCCATGACTAGAGGTTTCCCATTCACTTGAAGGGTGACGGTTATTGGTTCAGTTTCTACTGCTCTGACATTATATAGGGAATAGATATCAGTATCAGCAGCTTCTGGTTCAGTCATATTGTGCACTTCAATTATCTTGGTCTGCTGCCTGATTGGCTACCTCGATTTGGCCTTGTATTGCTTTATTACATACCCTTTTTTGTGACAGTAGTGGCATTCTGCCTCCTTAAATCTGCAGGTTTCCGGCACATGGTTACCCCCACATTGGTGACAGATTAATTTCTGAATCACTGCTGGGATGCTTCCTGTAAGCCTTATCATTATTCGAGCCATAGAGACTGTCTCCCACTTTGCGGCTGTCTCTCTCTCTCTGGTTTTCCCGCCACACCCAGCGGTTGTTCCCACTCCAGCTGAAGAACGGCACCATGTTGCACACTCTGTAAGGCCTGTGAGTCCCTCTCAGAACTCTCCATCGCTAGAGTTATTTCCATGGTGTGCTTCAGATCAATATTAACTTCTACTAGTAAACGGCGCTGAATGGCGTCATTGTGTACACCGCAAACCAACCAGTCCTGCAACATGTCATTGAGTGTACCTCCGAAGCCACAGTGCTCCATCCACTGTTTCAACTTCGCGATATAAGTTACGATAGACTTACCCGGGGCCCTTACTCTGGAGTTGAACTTAAATCTCTGCACAATTACCGATGGCTTCAGCTGAAAAAGTCTCTTCACGAGGTCCACCAGCCCGTTAAAAGATTTAGAATTGGGCGCATTCGGGGCCGTCAGACTACAGATTAGATTATATGTCTTGCTCCTTCAGACAATTAAAAGAATTGCTTTCTGCTTCTCCTTCGCTGTTACTCAAGGCACCATGAAATAAAAACCTGGGCGCTCTATCTACTGGCTCCAGTCTTTCATGGATGAGCCATAAGGGTCAATTCTGCCAAAGAGTGGCATGACTGGTGCGTATACTTTTCTTTCTTTCCTTAAGAATTAATGTACTCACATTCACGAGGGCAAGGTGCAGACTCGGAGCAATTTATCCTCGTCGCCAATTGCAATAAACTTATGTACCGGACAGATTTCTTACTCAAAACAGGTGACTTTATTACAGAGCTCATGTAGAAGCTACATGCTTGAACTAGGTCCACGACTAGAAAGCTCCACCCAAAAGATCACTCACGCTTAGGGCTGATTCGTCAGTACAATCATGTGACCCCTAAAGGCAGTAGGAAAGGTTATACCTACAACCACTACGGTATAACTCACTTCATTTAAGAAATCTTAATCCTGGCATTGGATATTAAAAGTGGGAAGGTCCTCACTCTCTAGTAATGATGTCCCTGATTTTGTAGGATAGCATTGTGGTATAATACCGGACTAGTAATCTACTATACCTGGAGGCATGCACTCAAATCCCACCAAGGCAACTGGGGAATTTAGCTTTGGTTTATGTATAAAGCTGGAATTGTTTTAAAATAAGAGCCAGTTTCAGTAATGGTGACTTTAATAACTACCAGATTGTTGGAAAAGTGAACAGTCTGATTCACTAATGTCCTTTAGGGAAGGAAATTTTCTGTCCTTATCCCATCTTGCCTCCAGCATGGTTGTCTCTTAACTGTCCTCTGAAATGACCTATAAAGTTGCTTATTGTATTCAAGATAGCAGCTCATCATTGCCTTCCAAGGGCAATTAGGGATGGGCAACAAATGCTGACTTTGCTAGTGATGCCCAGATCCTGCAACTGAATTACAAAAACCATTTGTCGCAACAGTTTGGGAATATCAAACATAAACTTTATTGAGAAGACATGAGATGATTGATTTGCTTCCTGATACTGTGAAATCACAATTAAAAGTCTTCATGAACAAATTGCTTGAAAGATTTTTTTATTGGTTGCAAGCACATGATGCAATGATGTTAGTTGCATTCTAATGGCTCGTTAGGCTACTTGCCAGCAGCAGCATTGTTGCTACAGTGACATGTAGCTCTCCTGAGTCCACAAATAAGGAAAAGTTTTGCAAGCACATTTTTTACAGGGTATTCTTTAAGGGCTTTAATAACATTGGTAATAACTCATTTTAGACTGCATGAACATAGTGTCCTCTGCATCATATACCCATTTATTTTAAGTGGAAAGTTGGTGCACAAGGGCTTCCTTATTTCCCTGAGCTCACCTATCAGGTGCTCAAAGTACATGGCAACTGGTGACCAAGTTAACAGGAGATCCCTGTCACCTCGTTAAATGCACCAGCTCATTGTCTAAGGTTCCCATTAACCTCCTAAGAGCTCGTCAGCCTCACAGTCTAAGGTGCTGACTCTTCACGGTTACTGTTTCCAAAGTGACACCACCGCTGGCCTTCTCAACACCGAAGTCTTCGCTTATAACCCAGGATTTGGACACCTTGGATGGAATTTTCCATGCCTGCTGGCGCGGGCATGCTTGGTGGCATCAGTGGACAATATAGCGAGAAGGCCAGAAATCGGTTTCACAACGTCGTGAAACCAGTTTGTGATCGTCCGCTCAGCAGATCAATGGCGGGTCGTGTTTCCTGCCATCGGACGTCGGGAACCTCATTGTAATACATCTGCATATCATTGTAAGGCCAACTCACCAGAATCATCCCCACCCGCTGGATCGTCCGCCCACGCTGACGTGTTTCACAACAGCATATATAAGGCATGCACAAAGTGGGGAACTTTGAGGTGAGTGCACAGTAACATTGCGCAGCGCTCACCCACGTTGCCTGTTGGACTTCAAGGTTGAGGTACGTTGGAGGATGGGGGCATGGGCTGCCCTGCGGTTGAAGGTAGTACACAAGCATATGTGGTGTGGGGGGGAGGGAAGCGGCCGCACATTAGGGAAACCTTGTATAAAGTGACCATTCCTCTGCAGCTAAGACAGTTCAGACTCAGTCGCATTGACACTCGTGGAGTTGGGCCTCTAGCTTATCTGCCCACTGTAGCAACACAGAGGCATGCAAGTGCCACCAAATGCTCCAGAGCTTTTCACCCCTCAGGCACAGATTGCAAATTAATGAGCGTTTTAGTGGGCTGCAGAACAGTTGGTCGACTGGTCACGTTGTACAATCTCCTTGCTAAAGCTGGCCATGGAGCAGTCACTGGTGGAGGCGCTCACAGCCCCTTGCAATGTCATCATCCCGGTTTGGACCAGTCTCCCCCATGGTTCAAGCTAACAGTGCAGCCTTGCAGCGCGGGTTAGGAGAATGCCTGCTCTTGAGCTGAGAGCACAGCATGCAGTCCAGAGGGCAAAGCTGTCATCAATCAGTCGGGTGGAATAGGGCTGAGGTGGGTGGGGTTTCAGGCAGCCATGCAGCGCACAAACTCTGGACATCCAAGTCGTGGCCAGCACTCTTCGGGATGTGTTAAGGCGCCTTCAGACTTAACGAAGAGAGGTTCTTAGTTTATCCAAGCTAACCCATGCGTCTGTTTCTTTCATCCTGCAGGAGGAGTACATCAGGAGCATTGAGCCTGGTGAACTAGCTGTATGCCTCGTGGCATAGAGAGAGCAGAGATGATAGAGAAGAGAGCGATGGAGGTGCCTGGCTGTGCAGAGGGTGGATCAGCACCCTCAGGAAAAGGGGCAGCTTGGGCTCCAGCACACACCGCCAAAGAGCCACAGTGAGCCGTCATTGGTCAGTTCCTAGCTAGACCCACGGGCTATAGACGTCGCCTTTCATCCCTGCAGATGACTGACAACCAGTGTTGCTGAAGACTGCACATGTCTAGGGAACTGGTCTTTCACATCTGCCAGTTACTGCAGGATCTGGCTCCATGGGGACATGGAGGGCATCCACTGCCAGTGGCCGTGAAAGTGACTGCGGTGCTCAATTTTCATGCCAGTGGCTCCTTTCTCGGCTCTACAGGTGACCTCTGTGGGATCGTACAAGCCGCCACCCACAAATGCATCCATGAAGTCACGGGTGCTATCTTGGTGAGTGCACACAACTTTGTGCATTTCGCCCGGGACCAGGACAGCCAGGACGCAAGATCGCTATGATTTGCCCAGATCTCGGGTTTTCCACAGGTACAGGGTGCATCGACTGTCCTCATGTGGTGCTCAGATCTCCATGGCAGCAAGCGGTGAACTACATCAACCGCAAGGGATAGCATTTGCTGAATGTGCAGCTGGTGTGCGACCAGCACAATCACATCCTGCAGGTCTGTGCAAAATTCCAGGGAATGTCATGACTCCTACATTCTCAGTCGGTCACAGATCCCTGACATCTTCCAGGGTCCACAGAGACTGCAGGGTTGGCTCCTCGGGGACAAGGGCTACCCACAGAGGCCGTGGCTGATGACACCTGTACGGCGGCCTCAGACTGCAATAGATCGTAATGAGGATAATACAGCAGCTCGCAACTTTGTGGACTGTACTTCAGGCTCCACCAGACTGGCCCAGGCACCGGAACCTCATTTTCAGCACCCCGATGGTCTGCTCCACCGAGGGTGTCATGCACTGGCGTCACCTGCTGTGCCCTTTACAACCTGCCGCTACAACAAGGGGAGGAGCTGGCCGAGGAGGAGATGGAGGAGCTGGAGGTCTCCTCAGATGAGGAGGACGTTGACGGTGATGAGGGTGAGGAGGTCCTTAAAGGTGACGATGACAGTGAAGATGCTCTCGCACTGGCCAGATGAGGCAGACGCGCACAGGAAGCCCTCATAGCTGCTAGATTTGTGGAGGATGATGACAACATGCAGTGAGGTGACCCCATAGATCCTCACATCGCTTCTGTGAATGTTTCACTCCAGTCTGGCTTATGGCAGCGCACATACTCCCTGTGCTACTGCTCCTGTCATGGAGATGCAGTGGAGGCCTTAATAGTCGCTCGATTGTAGGAGGACAATGACGACATGCGGTGAGGACACTCCATAGATCTTCACATTGCCTCTGAGAACGTCTGACTCCTGTCTGGCTGAGGGCAGCTCGCTTGCACTCTGTGGTCAGGGTGATATCATGGAGACAAAGTCATGAAACTTTAAAAGCACCTGATCCTTTGTCCGCCTTCAGCACCTGACCCATAAGACCATAAGACATAGGAGCAGAAATTAGGCCATTCGGCCCATCGAGTCTGCTCCGCCATTCAATCATGGCTGATAAGTTTCTCAACCCCATTCTCCCACCTTCTCCCCGTAACCTTTGATCCCCTTACCAATCAAGAACCTATCTATCTCGGTCTTAAATACACTCAAAGACCTGGCCTCCACAGCCTTCTGTGGCAATGAATTCCATAGATTCACCACTCTCTGGCTAAAGAAGTTTCTCCTCATCTCTGTTCTAAAAGGTCTTCCCTTTACTCTGAGGCTGTGCCCTCGGGTCCTAGTATCTTCTACTAACGGAAACATCTTCCACACGTCCACTCTATCCAGGCCTTTCAGACCCCTTCAGGAGCACAGCATCACTGGTCACAGATGCTGAAGAGATGGGGGCCAGCCCCACCTTAAAGGTGCTGAGAGCACACAGAGAGAATGATGGAACTCTGTGGTGCCTGCCCACTACATTCTGGCAGCAATGACCAGCACTGTTGAGGTGCAGGTATCACGAATGTGTCTAGGAAGTGTGAGGCCAGACCATCACTTCAGCCTGAAGGCTGCACAAAGCACAGGGAAGAGGCCCTGAACTGAGACACCTGCCTTTATCTTGTGCAGAAAGATTTCACATCTGAGTGACATGAGCACGGTTCATCAGAACAAGGGGCCATAGGCAGGGAGACATTCTTGGAAGTTTATTGACAATAGTAAACAGTATGTACAAGTGATTAACACCGGTGCCCAGGCTGTGCAACTAATTCTTCTTAACTTCCTTAACACTGTCTTGGTGCTCCCTGGACATCCACAGCGGAGGTGGAGGCAGCCTGCTGATTGCAATGCCCTGTCTGTGATGACCTTGATGGGCTTCCTCTGGAGGGACGAGACTTGGAGTTCCCCGGCCTGCTTTCGGGGTCCTGCTGTGTGGCAGAGGCACCCTCCTCAGCCTGTGGACCCAGAGCTGCAGAGGTCACAGAAAGGGGAGATTTGGATGGGCCGGAACTCCTAGAGTCACCCGAATGGCTGGCCCCTGGTTGACTCCTTGAGGGGAAGGGGTAGCTGGAGTGGGATTGGGCTGCCCTGCACCCCTCTCGAGTACACACTGTTGGAGGCCAACAATAGCTCCAGCAATGGAGTTAAGCCCGTGCAGCAGTGCAGGAGTGATGTCCTGGACCAAGGTCTCCATGGCGTTCACCATGCTGCCAGTGTTGATCTCAGCGCGTTGGCAGGCCAGCACTATCACCTCAGCCTGAAGGCGGACGGACTCCTCCATCGTGCCTTGCAATCTGAGGAGTGCAGCAGACATCCCTTCCTGATGTTCCCTCGCTTGCCTTTGCAGCTCCAACAACTGTGACACGACTGAGTCCAGAGGCTCGTCATCTGACTCGGACTCAGCAACATCCTGGCCTCCAGCAGCCCTCCGAGTGCTGGACACCTGGGAAATCCCTGCTACTGCCTCCTGTGGATCAGACAGTGCGTTGTGCTCACCAGATTGTGATCCCGATGCTACTCTAAAGCTAGGTCCCACTGAGGTGTGTGTCTCTGCACTGGTGGAGGGTGTGAGTGAGCGCTGTGATGGGACTTCAAGGAGGGTTTCAGCGATTTCCTCTTCTGAGCTTCCCTAAGGGCTTGATTGGAGGCCCTGGGTTGTGGACTCTGTCGGCTGTTTGGCAGATGTGCCTGCGAAAGCAATAGTAGATAATTAGTGCATGGCAGTGGCCTGTGAAACAGGACACATCACTCACAGCATGGTTATCTGATGGATGTTGCACTGTTGGACCCTCACTTGGTAGAGCAACGCTGACTTCACCGTCAGCACAGGAATGGTCGAGATCCTCACCAGCCATCTGGATGGCCCTGCTTTCAAAGTCTGTAAGGGCCTTGATTTCAGGCATTCCTCCACCAGTCTACGACCTCTCCCTCTTGTTGTGCACCAGCTTGTTCTGCATGAATAGAGATGGAGAGGGTGTAAGCAGGATGCCTGCCAGGCCAGATGATAAGTATACCTGGCCTGTGTGGGTGGTGAGTGGTCCAATGGTTGGGATGAGGACAATGAAAGTGTGTGTGAAAGAGTGAATGATGATGTCTCTTGAACTGGCAGTGAGTGAGGGCCCTGTGGATGCGAGATGGGTTTGTGAGTGTGTGAGTTGAGAGTGATTGGAAGAGTGACTTACCCTGGCAGAACAGAGGAGACCTCTCATCCTCTTGCGGTATTGGGTGGCTGTACTCTTTTGTAGGGCGTTGGCGCTGACCACCGCTGCCACCGCCTCCTGAATCACACCATCCGACTTAGATTTGTGATGATGTTGCCCCTCCTGTGGCTACAGCAGGGTTGGAGGTCATCACGGCCAGCCTCTGCCGCATCCAAATGGTGCTCGAGGGACATGTCATTGAACCTGGGGGCTGCAGTCCTTTTGCTTTTCGGAGCCATCCTGTCTTCCATGCAGCAGTTGTGGGCTGGAAGCACTGAGAGGTGTGCGTGCGGCTGCATTTTAAATATGGCGCCCAGTGTGATGAAGTGGCGAAGTGATGACGTAGCGAGCAAATGAGTGTTCACCCACCATGGAAATGGCGTGTTTCCTGGGAAGGCATAATTAATGCGGCGGGAGTGGGACGATACAGCGTGAGAAGCCGCCATCGAGGCCAACGGGTAAAAGATAATTTTCCCTGCCCGCTACCGCACTTAGTGCAAATCTGGGGCGATTCTGCCCATGTCTCTGGATCCCTAGCAGCATTTCATTGCTAATCCCACAGTTTCCACCCCCAAGGGTCTATCATGTGTTACCCAGGTGCCAACAGTCGTACTTTCCTGGGCCAAGTTACTTACCTCTTATGATTAAGGTAAAGCATCATTTACAAACCTCAGGTACTGAACACATAGGAAGAAACCGTAGTGTAGACCAAAGGACTGTAGCTGAGGACAGAAAAAGTCTCAGTTCACAGAGTTAAGTTTGGATTCAGCAGTTCTGCCTAACCAAATAATAATGTCAGCAAATCCTATTTATTCTGATTTAATCAAATCCAGTGGAAAGGAATATTCTTTCTTCCTTGGGGAAAGTGATGGAGTGGTACATTTTCTCCTTGTGGAAGACAGAAATAACGTTTCAGTGCAGTAATTTGTTGCTGCAGCAGTTTGATATAGTGCCCTAAATCCAGTTTGATGGTCATTCATTATTTATTCCTCAGCAGAAAAACCAGGAATGTTTCAAAAGTTTATTGTAGACTTTTTTGTTAACTTCTGAAAAAATTGAGATTGTTTTGTAGCAATTGGGTTTACTGAAGTAGCTAAATGTGTACTCCTTCCCTTACATTGGGAAAATAGGAGATAGTAAAAAAAGTAGGTTAATAATCTAGGACAGAGATGTCCAGCCTCTTGAGCGAGGAGTTGGCCTTGACAACTGTTGAGTTGGACTACATGAGGTGAAATAGCTTTTAAGTTGCTTTTCCTGGACTTTATGGAGCTCACTATTTCCACCTCTTTCCTCTCTATTACACTCACTCATCTTCTTTTGCTTACACTTTCCCACACTCTCTCAAACACCTGCTACCTCTCTGGTACTTTCTCTCTGTTGTCAGGCAGATGGAAGTGAGGACTTTGCGTGAAGCACTCCCACTCCCCAGCCCTTACTCCACAGTCTGTCAAAGCCCCACTTACTGCCTCCTGAACCAATGATTGAGTCTGCCCTTGCAAGGCTGCAGGTAGAGCAGTATTTGCCAGTGCTTCACAGACTCCAAAATGTGGAGGATATCAGCCAAGAGCATCTGACCAGTCCGCAGGGATCTGAGCAGCCTGCCTCTATACCACATTGGAGTAATAGGAAAGGAAGAGAGAGAATTTGTGATTACAACGAGTTAATGATTTGGGTAGTTAACACTGTGTTACATTGAGAGACCAAACACAGACTGGGTGACCGCTTTGCGGTCCATCTGCAAGCATGACCCAGACCTCCCTGTCGCTTGCCATTTCAACACTCCACCCTGCTGTCATGCCCGCATGTCCTTCCTTGGCCTGCTGCAATGTTCCAGTGAAGCTCAACGCAAACTGGAGGAACAGCACCTCATCTTCCGACTAGGCACTTTACAGCCTTCCGAACTTAACATTGAGTTCAACAACTTCAGATCATGAACTCTCTCCTCCATCCCCAACCCCTTTCTGATCCCCCTTTTTACAATAATTTATAATTTTTAAAATATATTTTTTAAATGTATTTTTCTTTTCCCACCTATTTCTATTATTTTAAAATGTATTTCCATCCATTGTTTTATCTCCACCTTTTAGCCTATTTCGATCCCTTCCCCCTACCCCACCCCCACTAGGGCTATCTGTCACTTGCTCATCCTGCTTTCTACCCTTAATATTGCCATTAGCACATTCCTTAGCTAATATCACCACCGTCAACACCCCTTTGTCCTTTTGTCTATGACATCTTTGGCAACCTCTTCTTTGCCTCCACCTATCACTGGCCCTCTATCCAGCTCTACCTGTCCCACCCCCCTTCAACCAGCTTATATTTCACCTCATTTCTAATTTTCCTTATTTCTGATGAAGAGTCATACAGACTCGATACGTTAACTGTATTCTTCTCCACAGATGCTGTCAGACCTGCTAAGTTTTTCCAGCTATTTTTGTTTTTGTCACATTGTCACATTTCTGTTCAATGTTAATATTATTTCAAAGCTCCATTGTCCCATCCTAGCCTGTCACCTGCCAAGCGGGCTTTGCCATGAGTTGACAAGAGTAAAAGGTGAGCAGTGAGTGTTAGTGAGAGGGGTGGCTTGTTGACTCTGGTACTGCTTTGTGCTAGGGTTTGATGGGGTAGTGGGACACAATGGATTCAGACCTGGTGTGTCAGACTGTTGCTGAAGTATGTTTGAATTATTCAGTCTCGGTATGTCTGGCAGATAAGTAAGTGGCTACAGATGTCCCCACCACGTCAGGTTCCCTCTCCTCCTCTTTCTCCTTTCTCCTCCTTCGCCTTCTTCTCCTCCGCAGGTGTGGAGCGGTTATTACCTTGCCCCTCCTGAAGTTCCAGTCCTCGCTGCTGTGCATTGTTGTACAAGATGCAGCAGACCATTCTGACTGATGTTTACTAAAGGGTGCCCCCAGAGCTGTCCAGGCATCTGAATTGCATCTTCATCAACCCATAGTTTGCTCAATGATCACTCTGGTGGTCATGTGGCTTTGGCTGTACCTTTCCTGGACATTAGTGGTAGGGTTCCTCACAGGTGTCATCAGCCATGTCTTTAGAGGATCACCCTTGTCTCTGAGGAGCCATCTGCAGACTCTGCTTGGAAATACAAATAGCTGTGGGAGACTTGATTGGTGCAGAATGAATGCATCAAAGCAGCTTGTTGCGTGCGTTGCACAGACATGCATAATGGACTTTGACGGCCACTGACAATATGTGCCCAACTAGTCCTCTTGGCAGAAGGTCTTCTCCAACAAGATTCTAAATTTCAGAATCTTCCTAACAGGAAGTCTGAGGCCTAAATGCACAGTCATGTCCAGAAAGCTGTTCCTTTGTCTGTAAACCCCATGTTGGTGCTATCACCTCTCGTGAGCTGGAGCTCTGTATTCACCCGCTCTGTCCTGTGGAGTGGCAGATGGTTGAGGGGAAGTCGCTCCTCCTGCTGCTCCTGCTGTTGGTGTTGTTCTTCCTTTTGTTCCTAATCAAAGATTCAAAGTGGAGCTGCACAAGTGGCTCCCATGTTGCTGAGAAGGCTGACAGCTGGAAAGTACAGATCAAAGGCAAAAAACTGCAAGGTAGCAGGAATGACCTTCGAAATATTGGAAATCAGCTCCAAAGCAGTGAAAGCACACTCTCGCAACACATCCTGAGAGCAGTAGCATTTCACTTAGGCTGCAAGGAGGGAGGCATCAGATCTCAGTATTTAAAACATTGCTGCCTTTCGATTGCTCAGAGCTGTCAAACTCTGCTGTTCTCCTGCCTTGTTTTACCGACTGGTTACAGGAAGGACTGGAAACACATGAACTCAGCATTAAAGACAGAATCCTGGGTGAAAACTCTAGTTAATGATGATTTAACATACTTGAATCTCAGACTGGCCTGTTGCACAGGGGTTCCTGACGTGCTAATGAACACAATCAGGTTAATTATGGGAGTCAAGGGGCTCCTTGACCAGAGCTAGACTAATGGTTTAGCGCAGGCTAGAGAATCAAAAGTGAAAGTGAGGGAGTGGCCCAGCAAATCAGTGGCTACAGAAATGCCTTTGTGAACAGAGGGCCAAATGCTAAACCTTTTGGGATTTTGAAAGTGAAGTTGTAAGTGAATTGGAATATGGTCTCTTTCCATGGATGACACAGAAGAAAGGAGGATTGGGATGGGGAAAAATGATGGAGTGGAGACTGATACATTAAGAGATCAGAGATGGCCTTATCTATAGTTGATACAATGGGAGTAGGCCAAGGCCAAGGGGGTAGTTGTGAATATGGGATGGGGAGTTTACTTGGAGGAGACATTAAGAGAAGATCACAGGATAGTGAACTCAGAGGAGAGAGAGCATGAAAAGTTGAGATGGATGTTGTTTGGTGCAGAAGCAGAGGAGTGAAAACAGTGAAGACATCTCAGTTAGAAAATTGCTTCGAAATGTGATTAAGCATGTTCAGTTGATAACTTTATATCATTCACTGAGTTGGAATTGGAGCCTTGAAACTTTCCTGACAACCAAAGATACCATTGTCTAGCGAGAGACCTATTCAGTCCTTCAGCTTCACGCCGTGTTCAACTAAACTGATTGATTGGTATCTAAGGTATGCACATTTGCTGATGCTTTTGTTCCTGAAATATTCCCACAGGTGCCTTTACATCAAATTCTGTTTCGAATGATACATTTTGAATGGGACTCTAGTGATACCACAGAGCATCTGGCTCCATAAAGATTTGTAAAATTTCACACTGCGATTTGTCTCTGAATGCTTTTGTGGTTCAAAATACGTTATATTTTGTGCTCCATTTGAAAGAAACTGTCAAGCTGAGGATCCATCTGTTTATTTCCCGACCAGCTAGGATTTGATTCTATGATTGCTACAGAGTTCAATCTGAGACTACACTGCTTTGTGCTCTTTGTAGTCAGAGTAATGACAAGGCTGGTGGTGTTCAGTATTATTTAGGGCCAAATGGTTCAGCAACTTCAGGCAAGAAGCAGATGTGTGATATAATGTGAATATACAAAAGTTGTTGCCCAAGTTTTGCTGCTTGGCTGTTAGCTTCATGAATATAATATCTCACCATTAAGCTCGCCACAGAAAGTTATGCCTAGTCATTAAAAGCCTAAGTACCCCTTATAATGACCTGATACATGCTAATGACTTTCAATCATCTTCTCTGGCACCAAAGATTAATTATTACAAGCATGGTTCTAATTTCTCCATCTTTTTGGGAGATTTTAGAAATGTCAAATTAAAAATTTTTAATTTGCTTATTACTTTTTCTTTCTATTGCTTTTTTTCCCCCTCTCAATCCAATCTTTCTTTGCTGCCCTCATTTTTTTCCTGTACCTGAATTGATGTTGAATTTACCTACTTTAATTCACCCTGTCTCTCAGTTGTTGCTGTATTTGTTTCCCAATCCTTCAATCTCATCAGCTAAGGAGATACCCAGTTAGCTATCCTATGCCTTGTTGCCCTCATTGTGCCATTATCAATTCGCGCTTCCAGCAACTTTGTGGGCAGAATATTTTCAGCTGAAGGATGCAGGGGTAAATTTAGCTAAAGCAGAGGTTGTTGGGTGCCCTGCTACAGAGACATCTGGTCCCTACATTAATCCACTGTTTTCTTTCTAGTGGCTTTAGAAGTGCTCAATGGAGTTGACTGCGCAGTCAGGATGTGCCTCCATGATAAAAGATAAGGCATAACATTTCTTATAAGCCTGATCACTAAAATAGTTCCTGTCAATCCTGTCATTCTCTTCTCTTTAGCTTTATGCTGCCCACTTCACATAGCTGTGAACAGATTTCTATATCCCCGTATGCCAAGGTGAATAATATTACTGTAGCTGAAACTGATGCCAGTCTACTACTTTATTCTTGGTGCTTGATGAATGAACGAGACCTGATTAAAATAATTCCCATCCATAAATCCCTTGAATTACAGTGGAGTATTGCGGGTGTCAGCAGTAGTTCAGTGGTAGCCCCCTTGCCAGTGTGAGATGGTTGTGACTTCAACCCCACTCTAGAGACTTGAGCACAAAATCTGAGCAATGCAGGAATGAGCTCCTGCTGAGTAACTTCTGGATGATATGTTGAACAGAGGCGCTATCTTCTCTCATGGGCATCTGTAATAGACCTTTGGCCCAAGTTTGAAAAGCAACAGTGGAACTCTCCACAGTGTCTGTGCTGATATTTATACCTCAACCAACATAATTAAAAACAGATTATCTGGTCATTATCACATTGCTGTTTGTAGGACCTTGTTGTTGCAAACTTGCTGCATATTTTCTATATCACAATCGTGACTACACTCCAAAAGAATCTCATGTTGCTGGGCTGGTAATCCAAAGATCTGGACTAATGACCTGAAAACATAAATTCAAAGTATACCATGGCAGCTGGGGAGTTTAAATTCAATTAGATGAATAAATCTGGGATAGAAAACTGATAAATGTAACTGTGACTGTAAATCTCCTGGAGTTTTATAAAAATCCATCAGGTTCACTAATGTCCTTCAGGGAAGAAAACTTGCCATCCTTACCAGACCTGGACTATCTGTGATTCCAGATCCTCAGCAATGGGGTTGACTCTTAATTGCTCTCGGCAAAGGTCTAACAAGCCGAATGCAAGGAGGTAACTTACTTCCTCAAGGGCAATTAGGGATGGGCAATAAATGCTGACCTTGTCAGCGATGCCCATTCCCCTGAATGAATAAAAGAAAGCACTTTTGGTTATGGTGAAAAGGGCTATATAAATAAGAGTATTTTATTTCTTTGGCCAGGATTTTCCATTTGTCAGGCGGGCAAGGGAATGGCCGGGAAATGGCCCACCGCCCGCTGTTGGCCTCAGAGCACGATTTCATGCTGGCTGGCCAATTAACACTGAGGAGCTCAGCACTGCCAGGGTGGGGGTGGGAGGAGCACGAGCGCAGAAGTCTGCACATGCACGGGGGAGAGCGCACTGAAAACTCCCTGAGGGCACAGAGCTGCCTCAGGTTGGCTTCTTGGCCTTTTCGCTTGCCCACCAACCGTAAGGTTGGATGGCCAGCGAAAAATTTGTTTCAATGACCTTGTTAATGGCCTTAATGGGCCTTTTAATTGTCGGTGGGCATTCTGCTGAATCTGGCGTGCCCGCCGACTGTAATATTGCACAAGTGCACGATGACATCGAGACACTAGCCTGATGACATCCACATCATTTTATGGTCGGTCGGGTTGGGTGTGCGCCCACCGGCCGAGCTAAAAATTCTCCCCCTGGAATTGAAAGCTAGTCACAGTAATGGTGACCATGAAACTATCATCGATTGTGTAAAACCTGATCTGGATGACTAATGTCATTTAGGGAAGGAAATCTGCCATTCTTATCTGGTCTGGCCTACATGTGACTTCAGACCCACAACAATATGGTTGACTCTTGGTGCAAATCTGGGACGATTCTACCCTAAGTGCGGTAGTGGGCCAGAAAAAGGACGTTTTACCTGCCGGCCACAGTGGCGGCTTTTCGCACCATATCATCCGATTCCCGCATTATTAATTATGCAGCTACAGGATAAACACCGTCTCACTGGCGGGCGGTCTCTGATTTGCCCTCCACACCATTACCTCGCCGCTTCCTCACACAGGGCGCCATATTTAAATTGCAGCTGCACGCACACTACTCAGTGCTTGCAACCCAGGAGGGCATTGGTGAAGACATGGTTCCAAAAGCCAAAAAGTGTTCTGCCCCTGATTCAGTCACACATACCTGGGAAGCCTTCTGAATGCCGTGGAGGCCCACCGCGATGTCCACTATCCCCAACCTGGGCGCAAGTGACCCATCAGCCTCACCACTCCGGCTTGGGAGGTGGTGGCAGAGGTGGTCAGTGCTGCTAATGGTGCACACGAGGTCAGCCATCCAGTGCAGAAAACACATGAATGATCTCATCCATGCTGCCAGTGTAAGGCAACCATCTCATCATTCTAAACTCACACACTCACAAGGCCATCACACATTCACTGGCACCTCACTCACTGCCAGCTTAAGGGGCATCACCACTCACTCTCTTACACAAACCCTCACATCTCCATCTGGCCTCATCTCCTCTGGCGACAGCTTCCTCAGCCCTCACCATCTTGAGGCCACTTGCACAAATAAACATGTTGCCCCCAAACACACCCTAGGATACCCCCCTTCCCAGTTCAGCCCTCGCCTTGCAACCTCTTCCCTTGCCTGAGGCCACTTCTCCCCCTTCCCCAACCAAGACCTTGCCCTGCAGCTGTTGAAAAGCCACCCCTGCCTTATGGCTGATCTGGTAGGTACAGACCTTCCTGTGAGCCCCTCCAAATGTGATGTACTGTCTGTGAAGCCTGGCGCTGATGACTGCAAGTGCTGCCAATAGAAAGGTAGGCAAACAAACCTCGAAGTCCTGAGCGAAGTGCAGCTCATCAGGTGCACATCACTATGTACAGTTGTGAAGCATGTCCGTGTGCAATCATGCCGATGTGCCTGGATGATGTGCCCAGTGGGGGGAATGATTCTGGCGAGCAGGGCTTATAAGGATATTAAAATGAAGTTCCCAGCATCCAGCGGCTGAAAAGGCCATTGATGGGTGGAGCGGACGATCGTAAACTGTTTTCACGATGGCATGAAACTGATTTTTGGCCTTCTCATCATATTGTCCACTTACGCCCACGATGTCATCCGATGCCAATGGAGAAGTTCTGGCCTTAACTGCCGTCTGAAATGGCCTCGAAAGCCACTCAGTTCAAGGGCAAATAGGGATGCGCAATAAATGCTGGCCTTGCCAATGTCACCCACATCCCATGAAAGAGTAAAGAAAAAGAACCTGCTGAGTTTTTCCAGCACTTTGATTTTATTTCAGATCTCCAGCATCTGCAGTATTTTGGTATTAGCATTGCCTGACATCTTTTCGGTTTCAAAGATTTTTTAGCAAACATGATAAATTACATTGATATCTTCTTCAGGAAAGGATATTGGATGTGCTGATTTATTGGTGTTTGGGCAACAATCATCAAATGTTGATGAAGGATATCCCAATATTAAATCATACTTTGTTTTCTTTGTTGGTGTTTGAAGAGAACAAGATTTGACAGTGAGTGACAGTGATTGTTTTCGAAGTCGTGTGACAGCTTGTATGTATTACACATGCTAAGATGTCATTGGTTCTCCGTCACCTTTTTCACCTGCCAAGTTCGCACGAGTGTTTAATGTCAACATGTCACCATGGAGATTATGCTGTCTTATTGAGCACTTCCATTTCCTAGTTTCCAGCCTTTAGCACGCTCAGAGCTGCCGATTTCTGCCTGTCATGGAATATTAATGAATGTGGTTTCTAAAGCCTTCAGAGTAATATCATTTATTTGCACAAATAATCCATCATTGTAATAATTACCCAGTTAAAAAAGGACAGCATCACCTTTGTCTATATTAATGAGCCTATATATATAAACTAAACTGTAATAGTTCTTTTTACTTGACATCCTGCTGACAAAGTATTCACTGTGTTATATGAACATAACCTACATGACAACAATTTTTGTGAAAAACAGCTGCACTGTTCTTTCTCTATCCCAGCAACTACATGATAGAATTCGGACTGAATATGTTCCAATGACTGCCATCATTAGAAACATAGAAACTTAGAAAATAGGAGCAGGAGTAGGCCATTCGGCCCTTCGAGCCTGCTTCGCCATTCATTATGATCATGGCTGATCATCCAACTCAATAGCCTGCTCCCGCTTTCTCCCCATACCCTTTGATCCCTTTCGCCCCAAGAGCTATATCTAATTCCTTCTTGAAAACATACAATGTTCTGGCCTCAACTACTTTTTGCAGTAGCGAATTCCACAGGCTCACCACTCTCTGGGTGAAGAAATTTCTCCTCATCTCAGTCCTAAATGGCCTACCCCGTACCCTCAGACTGTGACCCCTGGTTCTGGACTCCCCCACCATCGGGAACATCCTTCCTGCATCTACCCTGTCTGGTCCTGTTAGAATTTTATAGGTTTCTATGAGATCCCCCCTCATTCTTCTGAACTCCAGCGAATATAACCTAACCGACTCAATCTCCCCTCATATGTCAGCCCTGCCATCTCAGGAATCAGTCTGGTAAACCTTCGCTGCACTCCCTCTATAGCAAGTACATCCTTCTTCAGATAAGGAGACCAGAACTGCACACAGTGTGCAAGTGTGGTCTCGCCAAGGTCCTGTATAATTGCAGCAAGACATCTCTGTTTCTGTACTCGAATCCTCTCGCTATGAAGGCCAACATACTATTTGCCTTTACCGCCTGCTGCGCCTGCATGCTTACCTTCAACGACTGGTGTACAAGGACACCGAGGTCTCGTTGCACATTCCCCTCTCTCAATTTATAGCCATTCAGATAATAATCTGCCTTTCTATTTTTGTTACCAAAGTGGATAACCTCACATTTATCCACATTATACTGCATCTGCCATGCACTCAGCTTGTCCAAATCACACTGAAGCATTTCTGCATCCACCTGACAACTCACCCTCCCACCCAGCTTTGTGTCATCTGCAAATTTGGAGATATTACATTTGGTTCCCTCATCTAAATCAATATATATATTGTGAATAGCTGGAGTCCCAGCACTGATCCCTGCAGTACCCCACTAGTCACTGTCTGCCATTCGGAAAAAGACCCGTTTATTCCTACTCATTGTCTCTTGTCTGCCAACCAGTTTTCTATCCATCTCAATACACCACTCCCAATCCCATGTGCTTCAATTTTACACGCTAATCTCTTATGTGGGACTTTGTCGAAAGCCTTCTGAAAGTCCAAATAAACCACATCCACTGGCTCCCCCTCATCCACTCTACTAGTTACATTCTCGAAAGATTCCAGTGGATTTGTCAAGCATGATTTCCCTTTCATAAATCCATGCTGACTCTGTCCAATTCTGCCACTGTTTTCCAAGTGCTCAGCTATTAAATCTTTTATAATGGACTCTAGAATTTTCCCCACTACTGATGTCAGGCGGACTGGTCTATAATCCCCTGTTTTCTCTCTACCTCCCTTTTTAAATAGTGGGGTTACATTAGCTACCCTCCAATCTGTAGGAACTGTTCCAGAGTCTATAGAATCTATCTCGGAAGATGACGACTAATGCATCCACTATTTCTAGGGCCACTTCCTTAAGTACTCTGGGATGTAGATCATCAGGCCCTGGGGATTTATCGGCCTTCAATCCCATCAATTTCTCCAACACCATTTCCCTACTAATGCTGATTTCTTTTAGTTCCTCCCTCTCACTAAACCCTGTGTTCCCCAACATTTCTGGTATGTTATTTGTGTCTACCTTTGTGAAGACAGAACCAAAGCATGTATTTAGTTGGTCAGCCATTTCTTTGTTCCCCATTATAAATTCCCCTGTTTCTGACTGTAAGGGACCTACATTTGTCTTCACCAATCTTTTTTTCTTCACATACCTATAGAAACTTTTACAGTCTGTTTTTATGTTCCCCGCAAGCTTATTCTCGTACTCTATTTTCCCCTTCTTAATCGATCCCTTGGTCCTCCTTTGCTGAATTCTAAAGTACTTCCAATCCTCAGGTCTGTTGTTTTTTCTGGCCAATTTGTATGCCTCTTCCTTGGATCTAATACTATCTGTATTTCCCTTGTATTTTACTATTTTACTTTTGCGCCAGACAGGATTAAACAATTGTTGCAGTTCACCCATGCGCTCTTTGAACGTTTGCCATTGCCTATCCAACTTTAAGTTACATTCCCCAATCCATCATAGAAAGTCAAATTTAAACTCCACCAGCTGCCAGGTGGGATTTGAACCCATATCCCCAGAGCAGTGGCCTGAGCCTTACCAGTCCAGTGACATTACCACCATAAATCTTTTCATGGCCATCACTAGACTTTTAATTCCAGATTAAATTCAAATTTCACCATCTGCCATGGTGAGATTTGAACCCGGGTCCCCAGATAATTACCCTGGATATCACTACGCCACTGCTTCCCCTAAGAATTGGAGTGGACTCGCAAGTAGAGATTAGGCTCCCATCCCTAAAGGAGTAGTGAACCATTTGTTTTTTTTTTACAACAACCTAGCAGTTTTCCACAATCATTTTCTGGTGCTATCCCACAGTTATCAGATGTCACTTGCCTCTGTGGGATTTGAACTCACAAGCTCTGTGTTGTTAAACCAAGGCCATGCATAATCACTACGGTGGCTTCAAAGACTTTACTCACAATTTAACATGACAGGGGGGTAACACATGAGGGCTTGTACCAGGATTTGAACCCAGGACCCCCCCCCATAAACTAACTCGATCAGAACACTGAAGCAAGAATAATACCCCTTGACCATGATACCCTGAACCAAGAACTTCTGACTCAAAGGCAAGATTGCTACCAACTGAGCCACAGCTGACAATCAACATAAAAATTCAAATACTACCATCTGCTGTAGTGGGATTTGAACCTAGGTCCCTAGAGGATTATCTTGGATTGTCCAGTGACAATACCACTATACCATCACCTCCCCTATCCCTTACAATCAACCATGGTTTCATGGTCATCACTGGAGTTTTAATTCCAGATTTTATTTTCTATTGAATTCAAATGTGGCAGGTTATGAACCCAGGTCCCGAGAGTGTTACCCTGGGTTTCTGGATTATTAGGCCAGCAACAATACTACTACGCCATCACCTTCCCCTAATTCAGCATCTCAGCACCTCAGGGATAATCAATATTCTTCTGCAATTTTAAACTTGGGCATCCATAGATAAAATGTAAACTGGAAATAGTCTCTTGGTTGATAGCATTCAGAAGCAACACACTGAGCAGTGAGTGTGAATGAAGACGTGTAATGGTGGCCGTATGTTGGATCATGTGGGAGAAGGCCAGACAACCCAATTCTTGAGGCAGTGTTATGGAATGAATTGACATGCTGTCCACCAACCTGTGTCATTTGCTTATCACACAAGCTAAACACATTTTAAAAAAAATTTCTGACAAAGTTTCAATAACATAAAGATTAGGAATCAGAACAATTACTTATTCCTGGTCCACTATTATTATGAGCTGATTCCCTTCCCAGATGGCCGAGTGGGTAAAGTTTATTTATAAGATAGATAGACTAGCGAGTTTGGTTCTTACCTTGAGAAGCACTTAGGGTGCTGGTATTGGTCTCAGCATTCCATGGGGGAAGAGCAAAAATAAGGCATCTTCCTGTTCCTGGTCACTGTTCAGTGGCTCTAATGGATCATGGATATGTGTGGATTTTGAGTAACTGCAGGACTTAACAACACTGATAGCCTCCACAATGTGCTGACATGCAAAAGGTGAGAAGGGACATGAGTGGAGATGGAAAAGATGTGGCATTGCATCGGGTTGCTCATTATACACTTCACCCAACATTCAAAAGAACTGATTGCTGGGCATGTTGTAGAACGGCTGGAAAATGTGATCCTGTCTGTATTGTGGCCCTGCCCTTGTCTAATTTCACCTCCTGTAATGTTGAGGCTCACACAAGGAGAATGGCCACTTAGTACCTAAGAGCATATGGCTCTGGGAGAATCGTACTTTGGTTTGAGTTAGCATCAAAGCAGCCAGCAGAGCAGTTGATGGGGGAATCTGAATAACCACCATCATCATGAATATGGCTGTGTGGTGACCCTCTGAAGTTAGGATTGAGGCACACTGGTGTGGGTTGTAATCAGGGAACATTTTTTAAAAGTCATTCATGAGATGTGGGCATAGCTGGCAAAGCCAGCATTTTTTGCCTATTCCTAATTGCCCTTGAGAAGGTGGCAGTGAGCCACATTCTTGAACCACTGCTGTCAGTGTTACAAAGGTAACTTCCAAGGTGCTGTTAATTAGAGAGTTCCAGGATTTTGACCCTGCGCCAATGAAGAAGCACATATTGCCAAGTCAGGATGGCATGTAACTTGGAGAAGAGCTTACGGGTGGTGGTGTTTGCATGCTCCTGCAGCCCTTGTCCTACTAGGTGGTAGAGGTGTTTGTTTTGGGAGGTGCAGTTCAGATACCTGAGCTGTGTGTGGCACTGGCACAGGCATGTCCGTTCTTTCATAATATTCAAAATGTTCCACACAAACTTTTAAAGGTTCCTAAGGTATATGTGAGGCCAGCAGTAAATTTGCTACTAGCTACCTTTTTCTAATATTAAAAAAAACACATTCAAAAGTACATGTTACAGCAGGACTGCAGCTTTAATATCAGTCCCACTTTAGGATAGACAGTTGCAATTTTTTTGTTGTTTTGTGTTCAAATTGAGCGAATCAATTGGACATGAGTCCCCTATTCACAGACATCATAGATCAGGCAATAAATGTAACATATGCCAACATTAGGATATTGGCTACATAATATTACATTCATTAAAATGGAGGTGTGAAGCTGAAGCTAAAAATCAATGGGTCACTTGGTCTAAATTACTTTAAAAAAAATGTTTAGGGTAAGTGAGTATCTGGCAAAGCTGCAATTTATTGCCCATCCTTAGTTGTGCCTTGTTCTTGAACCTCTGCTGTTTGACAGCAGCAATATATGTCCAAGTTGGGATGGAGTGTGACTTGAGAAGAAATTGGTGGTGATGGTGTTCCCAAGCATTTTATCCTTCTAGTTGGGGAAATGATCAAACCTGGAATTAACTACCATGTGTCAATTACTCTTGGAGTCCATTGCAGAATCTGGGTAAATTAGTAACTTTTGTTAGAAACTATTTATTGCTGAAAAAAGAGACATGCTGTCAAAACTTTTCATCTTGCACTCAGCAGGACAGACACAAGAATGCCAAATTTCAAAGGGAACAACAATTTATATTGCATGAGAAAATAGGTGCTGATTGGTTGGCAAGTCATCTCTGATTGGTCAAGGCATTGCCATGGTGAAAGTGCAAAGTGTCCCCATACTTTTGTTTATTCAAAAAAGGTGCAACGCCATGGCAAATTATTTTTGCCTGCAGAGGACAGGTCCCTACATATGAATATATGTAGCTTTTAGTAAGTGTAAGTAACATTGCGAGCCCGACCGATGCTCTTAAATTGGTTATTTGTATAATTCTTAGCACACTTGGGATTGTTCAGGAAGTGGTGTCCAATCACAGAATCACATCTAATGCTGGACATTATGTTCTGAGTTTTGCAAGCAAGGGTTGGTTGAGTACGGTAAGTATTCTGTCTACTGCAAATGGCTGAAGGGATGTGCTGTTCGATTCAATCTGCCAGTTGTTGGGACATGGCATCGCACCGGCACTGAAATTCATATACCACACTTCTCATTTGTGTGCTAGGCAGTATGTCTTTTTGGCTTGATGGCAGCATCCTGTTAGTGAAACGGCTTGCTTAAGCTGTTGCTCAAATGTTTGTGACGTTTTATCCTTCCAAGGTAACTTTAGGTAGAAGGGTGCTTTTCAGGTCCGAAGTGATGACCTTTGGCCCATCTGTGAGTATGTGCAAGCAATGGTCTGATCAGGGTAGCCATACTCAAGTTCTGTACTAACAAGTGACTATTTATCTAAACTATTTATTATTGTGTAATTTCTGCTACAACCTCACCTCATGCTTATTATCCTTGTGCTAGTCTCTGGCCTCCTGCCACGTTGTCTGATTAAAATGTTGTTACCGCTGGCATGATCAATGTTGTTATTTGGGAGATCGTATGAAGAGTAATGGAAAGACTCGCAGGCTGATTAACAGTCTGCCAGGCCACAACATGAACAGTTTCACAACTCATACTTTGAGGAGCAGGCTATCTATACCCTCTGGACATGGATGTGCTGTAGGATGCCAACTCAGAATTCAATATCAGAGCTCTGACCTTTGTTCACAGGTTTATCTGTCGTGAAACATGCACATTCTGAGTCAAATGTAGGAATGCTATTACTAAGGCTAAGTTTTGCCCTATTAAAGACCACTTACATACACACCCATGAAAATATTGGCCAGGAAAAGGCCAACATATTGTCCATCAAGCCTGCTTCACACTCATGTTGCTGCTAGTATCACACCTAAGCACATGCGAGCCTCCCTTAGCCATGTGAGCTCAGATGCAGCTTGTTTTAATTTGTTTCAGTCAGGAACTCTGAGTAATTATTTTCCTCTATGTAAGGCAATTGTGAACCTGCACACAGCACATCTGATGGGATAGATTCCTTTGAATCTGAACTGCAGTCCAGCTCGAGCTTGCTGTGGTGAGGTGCCCCTACTGCTCGGCAAAGGTGCTTTTCACATTATGTGAGACCCAGCTCTTGCCCCTGGATTTCTGAGCAGCCAGTCAAATATAAAAGTGGCACAGCCCCTTGAGAGTGGCCACCAGGGGGATCTATTGTTTTAGCAGTTTCTCTGGGCGAGATTGAAGGTCAGAGTTGCTGCTTTAATTCATGTTGCTTGAAACAATAAGTTGAGCTGAAACTTATGCCCTCGCAAAATATTAAAGGAGACGGGGAATCTGGCATGACCCAGCAGTAGAGTTCACTGTCTGTTCCTGCGGCTCGAATTGAACTCTGCAGTTGTTTCCCTTGCATTGTGGTGACACCAAGTGCTTCCAGCATTCATCCTCGCTTTTTACTCCTGCTATTCATCAAGCCATGAAAGCTACTTTTAGTCAGTGGAAAATGTTTCAGCCCCTCTTTGGTGTGCCATACCTTGCTCAGTTGGTAGCATTCTCTCCTTGAGAGAAAACGCTTGTTGAGTTCAAGCCCCACTCAGGCTCATGGACTAGGTTGAAATTTTAAATGCCATTTTAATTGAATTGTGTTGCCAGAGGTGCAATCCTTTGGATGAGGTGTTAAAATTAGGTAGTTTCTGTCTCTCTCTCACCCCCTGCCCTCCCCCACCAAGCACCCCCAAATCCTGACCAAATATTCTCCTGTTACCATCAATAACAGGTTAGCTGATCATTTGTGAGATCTTGCAAGTGTCCACATGCGATAAACTTTGAGGATGCGACAAGGCACTTACATAAAGACATGTTTTGTTCCTTGTGGAATGTTTTGCCCTCAACTGCCTCTTCAGAAGGTCAGCATTTTGCTAAAGGAAGCACATTTTACCACAAGGAGAGATACAGTGCAGCCAGTTGGTGGAGGGAGAGCAGTGCATGACTTTTCAAAAACTCCACACATTGTGAAGTCCGTATCCTCCTATTCACCCACAGGACACCTAGAGACCAGCACAACTTTCAAAAAAGTCCAGTACTGTACAGCTAAGCTGTTAATTGCATTGAAGTAGGTCAGAATTGACTGGGGATTCCTGTATAAACAGGAACAGGCTGAAATTATGGTTGTTGAGTTCAGAGGTGTATGTTAGTGATGTGTATCTCTTGTAAATAAGTGCTTATAATAGACTGACTCTAGATCTGTCCTTCACCATCAGGCTTTCTGGAATATAACGTAAGTGGCCATTTAAATGGTGAACATTGGTTTTCTAACATTTTGGAATGGGTCTCAGAGAGCCAGGGGCTTTTCAGTGTATATCAGTACTTGCAGAAGGAATCCACCACATAGAAAAAATTGAAAACCACTGCAGTGGAACACACCTTTCACTTGTGCTAAATGCACACTGTCTCTCCACTCTACCAGAATAGAAACTGGCTTCCACTCAGGGATCTCTTGGACATATCTTTGGGGAGCCAATTTTGAGGTACAGTCCCCACCACTTGCATCCAGACATGTGATGTTAAAGCGATTTTCAGTATGCTAGTGCTAACATGATCTGCCCACTATAGGCGACAGTTTCAGCACCACTTTATATATAGTGGCATTAAAATGATTTGGCTACTGTAAACAGTGCATTAACATGATTTGATCAGTGTACATGGTGTAGTTAACATGATTTGGCCGCAATAAGCATCGTGTTACTGTGGGGCAGAATTTTATAATCCCCTGCCGGCAGGTTTGTAGGTAGGAGGGTAGCTGTAAAATTTCTTGGATGGCCTTCCCACTGGTCTCCTGCCTGCCCCAACCTCTCTGCAATTTTATGCTGGATTAGCCGAAGCCTAGGATGGCCCACTGCCCTTCCCCCAATTGAGGCTGTTAAGTGGCCACTTAATGGCCATTTCCCACACAGCCTCAGTTTTCAGGATGGCTGGAGAAGATTAAGTAACCCGGTTCAGGTTTTGGGAAGGGGCCGAGGATGCCTCCAACAGCCGCCTCCTTTTAACACCTGGCACTGCCATCCCCCACAAATGGACTTGACCCTGCAGGTCCTCCCAAGCCCCGGCCTCTCCACCAACACCCCCAACCCCCTCTGCCCACCCACTGGGGCTCACCTCCCCACCCCACCCTGAAAGCCCCAAAACCTTCCTGACCCTGGATTCCCAGGACTTAGTCTCTGGGGACTGCTTGCACTATCAGTCTGACCATTGCACCTTCCGGCACTGCAGGAACTTGATTGGCCGGCAGCTCTCTGAGGTGGGACTTCCTCCTGAATGAGAGGTGGAACACCCGCCTCCAGTGAATTAATGCCTCTTGGAGCGTTAAATGTCTGCAGGCAGGCAGTATTGGCGGGGATGTGTTTTCCGCCGGCTCCTCGGGTCCTCAGGAAACCTCGCTATCCTAAAAAACCCTGTCCATGGTTTGAACACTAGACATGGTCTTATTAATACAATTTGACTGCTATACACAATGGTGTTAACACAATCTGACTGCTGTGGGCAGCGCTGTTAATATGGGTGCCCATTATACATGATAGCCTTAACGCAATTTACAGACTATATGTGATAATTTTAACACAATTTTCCCCCTTTGCGTGATTGTTGCTCAACCCAAAAAAATGAAGTAATCGATGGCCTGGATTTTGAAATAAAACAACAGCAAGGCTAGCATTGCTAACAGCACTGTGGATGTACCCACACCACAGGGACTGCAGCGGTTTAAGAAGGCAGCTCACCGTTACCTTCTCAAGGACAATTAGGGATGGGCAATAAATGCTGGACCAGACAGCGAAGCCCACATCCCATGCATGAATAAAAAAAACATTTACATGGTGTAAATTGGACAGCAACTTCTGGCATCTGCGTTTACACAGTTAAGCATGGAAACCTGGCAGTTGTTATCAGAGATATCCCATTCCTGCTGCTTCAGCCCTCGTCATCAAAATTACTGCCACAGTGTGAACTTGGTGTGAACAGCTGTTTGAAATTGTCTGAAGATCGTACTATTCATGAAATCAGCAGGGCCTTTTAAAATGGGCAGTACGGGGTAAATACATATTGAACTGATAAAAATAGTGAGCACGTTTAATGCAACATAAGCAGTGCCTTTGGAATCGACTCCTATGGTTTGACAATTGTTGTCCCTTTTATCAAATGCCTCCATGACTTCACTCCTCCCTATATCTGTAATCTCCTCCAGTCCCATAATCCTCTGAGATAACTGTGCTCATCTAACTCTGGCCTCTTGACCATCTTCAATTTTAATTGCTGTACTATTGGTGGCCACACCTTCAATTGCCTTGGCCCCAAACTCTGGTATACTCTCCACCTCTCTACCTCACTTTCCTCCCTTAAGACACTCCTTAAAATCTACCTCTTTGACCAAGCTGTGATCTGGCCTAATGTCGTTTTACTGGTTCGGTGTCATACTTTGTTTTATAATGCTCCTGTGAAGCGTCTTGGGACATTTCATTATGTTAAAGGTACTTTATAAATATAAATATAATTAAATATGCTGTTGTTGTTGTTGGTAAGCAGTTAGCATTATTTGCTCATTGTAGACAGTTGCCCATGGTAACTGTGAATGCTGTAGGGGATGGGGAATGTATTCTCAACTTCTGAATATCTGACTTCAATTATTGAATCCGCAGTTGACTGTGCAACTTTCTGTTTTACTGGTGTTCTGACAAAAATTTGTCTCTCAACGTCACTGAAAACAAACGATCACATTGCTGTTTGTAAGATCTTGCTATGTGTAAATTGGCTGCCATGTTTCCTACGTTATAATGGTGACTACATTTCAAAAGTACTGAATTGGCTGTAGTGCGCTGGTACGCCTTGACTTTGTGAAAGATAGGTGTCTTTCTTCTAATGCTGGGCCGGTGATTATGTACTGAAGGGTTTATAATTCCTTGGACATTAAACGATTGTTTTGTGCCATTTCCACTGATTAACAGAGGGTATAGAAGTGTCTAAATTGAGTTTTAAATTACTGGATTAATTGGACTCAGTGGTGTAATGCATTACCTTGAATATGTGCATTTCCATTCAGTATAATAAATATTCGGGAACTCTTAGAAGCTCTCTCTGTATTTTATTGGAATGACTCTTGGGCACAGAGGGATTCATCAAGAGAATCATTAAAAAAAACCCCTCCTCAAACTTCCATCTTTGGCATTTTCTTCCCCTATGAAACATGTGCAGAATGAGATTGGAGGAAATGATTAGCTTTTGTCAAGTTGTCCCATTGACAAAGCTGTGCCTTTCTCTTTGCTGCCTCAAATTGATGGAGAACAGTGTTTCTGAAGAATGTAATGTACAGAAAATACTTACTTGACATAAGCTCTAGCAGGTTTTGAGATGGGAAGATTTGCCCATATATATTAAGCAGTCAGGTATTGCCCATGTGCAGTGCAGTGTGTTTGATGTGCCTTCACCTCTGTTCCAGCTCAGCCTCGGCTGAGGAAATGAATGTGCTTGTTCTCTGTCTCACTATCAGATAAGGGTCACGGCGGGAATGAGCTCCCATACTTATGCCAGATCTCCCAAGGGGCAGCAGTTCATGAGTCAGAGCTGCCCTGAATCCAGTAATTGCTATAAAGTCAGTTATCCTGTCACAAAGGAGGAGAGTTTTGGGCATAGGAATATCAGGCAGTTTCATATCTGGGAGATAATTGTCATACTTACGAGTTTGAGAAATCAACTCACAAGCAGCTTCACCATCAGCATTCCTTTCAAAGAATTAACACAATTTTAATTCCATCTGAGATTTTTTTTCAATTGACTGCTGGTGACAGGCTCAGGAGCAATGCAGAAACACAATGGTGTGACAGAGAGTAAAGGGAATAGGTGGAAAGGACAATTAGGAGAGGAACCTTTCACCATGTCAGCAAGGATGAAGACAGAAAAAAGAAAGTCTTGTATTTATGGAGCACCTTTCACAACGTCAGCATATTCCAAAACACCTTACAGCCAATTACATTTTAGTCACTGTTCTAATGTAGAGAATTGTGGCTGTTAATTTGCACCCATCAAACTCCCACAAACAGCAATGGGATATTGATCAGACAATGTTATTTTTTAGTGATGTTAAGTTGTGAGATAAATATTGGCTAGGACACCAGGGATAACTCCCCTGTTCTTCTTTGAAATAGCGCCATCTGATCTTTTATAATCTCCTGAGAGAACACACAGGATTTTGATTCAACATCTCATCCAAAAGATGGAATCTCTAACAGTACAACACTCCCTCAGCACGCTATTAGTTTGGCAGCCTGGATTTTGTTGTCAAGTCTCTGGAGTGGGACTTGGACCCACAACCTCCTGACTTGGAGATGAGAGTGCTTCTTTCTGAGCCAGGACTGACCCCTAACTCGTGTGGTCAGCCATTTAGTGGGAATAGGATCAAGAAGAGTGGAGACGGGGTCAAGATGAGCTTGGAGAGGGAATAAGTAGATATAGGAGAGAAATTAGAGACATGTGGCTTCAAGGCTAGGGCAAAGGTGGATCTTTGGTTTGGAGGTCAAGGGGAAGGGAATGAATGCCACAGAGGTAGCTGAATGGATGGTCTCAATCTTACTGGCAAAGAAGTCCACTTATTGTTGAAGCTGAGGGAGGAGGGGGTCAAGGTAGTGGGGTTTGAGGAGATGGCAGTGGACAAAAGAATTGAAGAGGTTATCTTTACAGTCCAGGAGAATCCTAGAGTATTGAGCACTTTGGCAGGTGAAGAATAGGAACCGATGATGAGGCCGCAGAACAGCAAATGAGTTAAATGACCAGTTAGTCGGCTTTCAGTTGAGGGAGGAATGCTGGCCGGTATTTTGAGCAAGTTTTCCTATCTTCTTCGAACAGTGCCACATAGTTTGGGATCTTTTGCATTCACATGAATTGATAAATGGGGCCTTGCTTCATTATCTGATCAAAATGTACTTACCCTTTGTGAAGGAGTAATAGCATCGAGAACACAACAAAGGTAGAACAAGAGACACCAGCTGAGTGAGATATGCAAACACAGTTAGAAATTAGTGTTTAGCCAGAAGATGGGAGCCGCAGGTGTTATGATGTGGCAGGTGGTGTGTGCCAGGCAGACCAAATCCACAAGGGAAACTTGGCCATGCTATGACAACAGTTTTGCAATTTGTATTTATTATGAGAAGATCTATGAACTGAATTCAGAAGTAATGAGCCCACAAACACATTTAGAGATTTAAAAAATTAAGTTAAAACATTTATTAACAAAAGAAAAGATTTCAAGCACATACATAGCATTACAGTTACTTAATACTATTACAAATCCCAAAATTCCTAATTAACCTGACTCCTAACTACAAATCCTCTTTAAGGCAGCAGTCCAACATAGATTTTAAATTTAGATAGGCAATCCAGCACATTTATCTCAGCACCCATTTGACAGTGGAATTCCAAAGGCCTTTCTCCAACTTTGGTTATCGGACACAGCAGGCTTCTACAAAAGTGGATGGAGGCTTTTTTCCCCAAGGCTGTTTTGCACGGTCCTTTTAGATCTTACATAGCACAACCCCCTCCCAACATAGCCTTCCATCCTTCTTTATATATGTTTCTCTCTCTTTAATCTGTAAGTTCCATTGTTCTATATGTCTTTGGAAATTTACTTTTCCCATAATATAAAAATCTTTCATGTTGCCAATATGGTCAGTACCTTTGGGAAAAATAAACATACTGCTTGGCCTTGCTTATTTTGTCAGTTGTAAACATCCCATCATCCCTTTGAAACCTAAACATCCCCTTCACGTATCTAAAAATGCAAATTTCCTTCATACCCTACATGCTGCCCTCACCCATGTTTGCTCATTAGCATTTCAAATACCTTTTACCCCTAACTTCTTTTGATAATTTCAACCTTGCAGTCTATCTGACTCCAGTTCAATTAAATCACATAGGCAGAACCATACACACTCATAAACCTACTTTACAATAAACCACAATGATATTATGAAAAATATGATAGTTTCATGACACAGGTCAGATTCTGTGGGCGGAATCATCCCAGATTTTCACTAAGTGCGGTAGCAGGCGGGAAAAAACACGTTTTACCCATTGGTTTTCATGCCTTATCACCCCATTGCCACCTCATTCATTATGCACCTCAGGCCTTTCAGTAATCCATATTTAAAGGCTGCCCCTGAACAGAGCTAGCACTCTTCAAGGGATAGGAAGCTGCTGGGTACTGATGGCTACCAAAGGCAGGAAACATGCTGCCCCCAGATTTAGCTAGGCCTCCCTCGAGCGCCTACTGGATGCAGTGAAGGCCCACCACAATGTCCTCTCTCCCTGGTCTGGGCGAAAGCCAGCAAGCAAGGTTACCAATCCAACATGGGAGGCAGTGGCTATGGTGGTCAGTACCAATGCCTGCAAAAGAAGACAACCACCTGGTGCCAAAAGAGGATGAATGATCTCCTCAGTTCCACCAGTGTAAGTCACTCTTCTCATCACTCTCAACTCAAACACTCATAAACCGATCACACATCCACAGGGATCTCAATTCAAGGGACATCACCATTCACTCTCTTAAACACACCTTCATCTGCTCTGCAGACTGTGGCCTCATCACATCCATGGCACCAGTCACCACCCATAAATGCCAGACATCCTTAGCATCTGGCCTGTTGGGCGTCCTGTTTATACTCTCTCCATCTGTATTCATGCAGGACAAGCTGGCACACAACAAAAGGGAGATGTCTCAAACTGGTGGAGGAATGCCTGAAATCAGGGTCCTCATGGACTTTGAAAATACAGTCATCCAGCTGGTCGGCGATGATCTGGACCTTTCCTATGCTGACGGTGAGGTTGATGGTGCTCAACCAAGTGAGGATCCAGCAGTGCAACATCCATCAGACAACCATGTTGTGAGACAGTTCCCCTGTTCTGTAGTCCCCTGTCATGCACTAATTATCTCTCCTTGCTTTCGCAGGCACATTTGGGAAGCAGCCTAGGGGATCCATGACCCAGATCCTCGACTCAAGCCCCAAAGAAACCACAGAAGAATCTGATGACACCCTCTGTTATGACCGATGCAGTTGGTAAAGCTGAGTTATTTAAAAATCCCAGAGGGAAATTTTAAACAACTGTCATAACCTATATTTTTAAGTGGTATGTTTGAGATGCAACTCTAAATTCAGGAATCAGACCATCAGTTCTCAAGACGTTTTATCTCAAAATACACGAGACATTTATTGGTTGACACAAGTTAAATATATACACATGGCTACAAATTACTACTATCGTAACTTTTAACAAATTCCCAAACTTACCTCCATTGAGGCAGCAGCAATCCATAGACTTTAAGCAGACACCAGGCAAAGCATTTTCACCTTATAAATTCAAAATGAGGTTCCTCTCACTTTGGTTCCTTTGCAGACAGTGGTAGGCTTACAGGCTTTGATGCTACATTGCCCCTGCCCTGCACACACAAAACTGCTATCAGTTATACCCAGCACATCTCTTTGAATGTAAATTCTCATTGTACCACCAGTCCTTTTGAACTCCACTGCTAACAATAAAACCCCTTCCATAGAACCAATTTTATTAGTAATATAAACATTGCTTACTCTCTGCAAGCTAGATGCCAGATTTCACTCTCCTTCTTGAATGCTCTATTCAACAAAATGCAACTACGCTCTACCTCTCTTACATCTCAAAACTACTATACTTCAAAGCACCCAGGCTAGCTGGCTTTAATCCAATAAAGCCACACCTCTATTAAGTAAACCTCTATTTTAAAATAAAAATAATTTCCAATAATATACATTAATAGCTTCATGACACCCTTATTGAAGTCCCATCACAGCGCTCACCCACATCCTCCACCAGAGCAGAGACACACACCTCAGTGGTACCTAGCTTTAGAGTAGCCTCGGGATCACAATCTGGTGAGCACATCGCACTGTCTGATCCGCAGCAGGCGGTGGTGGCAGGGACTTCCCAGGTCCCCGGCACTGGGAGGACTGCTGGAGGCCAGATATCTGCTGAGCCCGAGTCAAATGATGAGCATCTGGACATGGTCATGTCACAGTTGCTGGAGCTGCAAAGGCAAGCTCGGGAACATCAGGAAGGGATGTCTACTGCATTCCTCAGATTGCTAGGCATGATGCAGGACTCTGTCTGCCTTCAGTCTGAGATGATAGCGCCGACATGCCAATGCACTGAGGTCAAAACTGGTAGGATGGCAGCCGCCATGGAGACCTTGGTCCAGGACATCACTCCTGCACTGCTGCATGGGCTGAACTCCACCGCTAAAGCCATGGTTAACTTCCAACAGTGTCAACACGAGAAGGGTGTGGGGCAGCTCAATCTCACTCCAGCACCCCCTTCTCCTCAAGGAGTCAGGCAGGGCCCTCGGGCACCCATAGAGAGGAGGATCAGCAGATGCAGACTCTGGGGCTATCCACCCAGGTGACTCTGGGAATGTCCGGCCCATCTGAATACCTTCTTCCTGTCACCCCAGCAGCTCCAGCTCCACAGGGTGAGAAGGGTGCCATTACTGCACGGCAGGACTCGAAAAGCAGGCCGGGGCTCTCCAGGTCTTGGCCCTCCAGAGGACGCCCATCAAGGTCATCACAGGCAGGGTGTAACAGTCAGCAGGCTGCCTCCACCTCTGCTGTGGATGTCGGGGGAGCACCAAGATGTAGCCGCAGAATTAGGAAGGTAAACAAGATTAAGTTGCACAGTCTGGGCACGGGTGTTAATCACTTGTACAAACGGTTCATATTGTCAATAAACTCCCAAGTATGTTACCCTGCCTATGGCTCCTTGTTCTGATGAACAGTGTTCATGTCACTCAGATGTGAAACCTTAGTCCCTGCACTAGATAAAGGCAGCTGCCTCAGTCCAAGAGTTCTTCCCTGTGTTTTATGCAACCTTCCCAGCACACTGATGGTGCACCTTCACTGTCACTGGACACATCAGTCATGCCTGCACCTCGATGGGTTTATCATTGCTGCCAGAATGTCCTGGGCCGGCGGCACAGAGTCCTGTCATTCTCTCCGTGTGCTCCCAGCATCTGTGAGGTGTGGTTGGTCCCCATCTCATCAGCATCTGTGTCCGGGACCGTGTGGTCCTGAAGGGTTCAGCTCATGAAGGATGCAATAGGATCAGGTGCATTTAATGTTTCACGGCTGTGTCTCAGTGATATGACCCTGATCACAGAGCACAAGCGAGCTGCCCTCAGACAGACAGGAGTCAGACATTCACATAAGCTTTGTGAGGATCTATGGAGTGTCCCCACTGCATGTCATCATCATCCTCCTGGAATGTAGGGACTATGGGCATCTGCTGCGTCTCCATGACAGGAGCCTTATCACAGAGGGTATGTGCGCTGCCATCAGCCAAACAGGAGTCAAATGTTCACAGATGCAACATGAGGATCTATGGTGTCTCCTCACTGCATCTTGTCATCATTCTCCATGAATCTAGCAACTATGAGGGCCTCCCGAGCATGCCTGCCTCATCTGGCCACATCGCCGTCATCCTTGACTTTGAGGACCTCCTCACCCTCAACCCCAACGACGTCCTCCTCATTGGAGGAGATGTGCAGCTCCTCCATCTGCTCCTCAGCCAGCTCCTCCTCCGGTGCAGCGCCAGGTTGTGAGGGGCACAGCAGGTGACGACAATATGTGACAGCCTCTGTGGACTTTATTGCAGGGCTCCACCAGACCAGTCCGGAACCTCATTTTTAACATTCCAATGGTTTGTTCCATCAAAGTACGAGCTGCAGCATGAGCCTCATTATACCTTTTCCCAACTGCACCATGATACCATCGCACAGGTGTCATCAGCCATGGCCTCTGCGGGTATCCCTTGTCCTCGAGGAGGCATGTCTGCAGCCTCTGTGGGCCCTGGAAGATGACAGGGATCTGAGATTGACTGAGAATGTAGGAATCATGGACAATCCCTGGGAACTATGTGCAATCCTGAAGGATGCGTTTATGGTGGTCACACACCAGCTGAACATTCAGCAAATGGAAGCCTTTGCGGTTGACGTCGTTGACCGCTTGTTTCCACGAAGATCTGAGTGCCAACATGCGTGCAGTCAAGGGCACCCTGCACCTGTGGGAAACCTGAACTCTGTGCAAATCCCGGCTCTCTTGCTTCCTGGCTTCCCTGATCCCGGGCGAAATGCACAAAGTTGTGTGCCTTTACGAAGATGGCAGCCGTGACCTCCTGGATGCATTTGTTTGTAGAGGGGCTTGTGATATCCCTCAGAGGTGACCTGTGGAGCCCTGCCAGGAGCCACTGGTGTAGAAATTGAGCGCCACGGTCACTTTCACGGCCAGTGGCAGTGGATTCCCTCTATGTCCCCGTGGTGCCAAACCCTGCAGCAGCTGGCAGATGTGACCGACCAGCTCCCTGGACATGTGCAGTCTTCGGCGACACTGGTTCTTGATTATCTGCATGAATGACAAGTGCTGTCTGTGAACCCTGGGTCTAGCTAGGCGCCAACCAGCGACGACTCACTGTGGTTCTTCAGTGGCATGTGCGGGAGCCCCAGACGCCCCTTCTTCCTGAGGGTGCTGCTCCTCCCTCTGCCCAGCCAGGCACCTCCATTGCTTTCTTTTTCTTTGTCTCCACTCCCTGTCAGCCATGAGGCATACAGCTAAATCACCAGGCTCCATGCTCCTCATGTACTCCTCCTGCAGGGTGAAAGAGAGAGACACATGGGTTGGCATTGGTCACCTAGGGACCTCTCATGGTTACTTGCGCAGCTCCGGCTCTATTTCAAGGCCCCATAACACATCCCGGAGAGTGCTGGCCACCACTAGGGTGCCCAGAGATTAGTGCGCTGCATGGCTGCCTGAAACCCAACCCACCTCCGCCCCACTCCACCTGACCGATTGGCAGCAATTTTGCCCATTGGACTGCATGTTGTGCTCTCAGCTCAGGCACAGGCATTTTCCTAACCCGCACTGCAAGGCTGCACTGTTAGCTTGAACCATGGGGGAGACTGGTCCAAACCGGGATAATGACGTTGCAAGGGGCTGTGAGTGTCTCCAGCAGTGACTGCTCCATGGCGAGTTTTAACAAGGAGATTGTACAACATGCCCAGTTGTCCAATTGTTCATCAATCCACTAAAATGCTCATTAGCTTGCAGTCTGTGCCAGAGGGGTGAAAAGTTCAGAAGCATTTGGTGGCATTTTCAGGCCTCAGCGTTGCTTGAGTGGGCCGTGCTGCTGTCCCTCCCCACAACTCACCTCAGGCCGTGCTGCTTTGCCACCCCCAACTCACCTCAGACCATGCTGTCTTCCCCCACAACTCGCATCGTACCGTGCAACCCTCGCCCCGGCACTGCACCATCAGCCAGCTGGGAAAAAGCGACTTGTCTGACCCCTCGCCTGAATGCACGGCGTCTCAACCTTGAGGTCGAACGGTGACCCTCATGAGTGCTGCGCAAAGTTACTGTGCACTCACTTCTGATTTCCCCTTGAAGTTCAGCTTGCCAGCTGCACCCCCTTTAAACGCTGTTGTGAAACATTGCATGCCGTTGCACCTGGATGATCCAGCGTGGGGGATGATTCCGGTGGGCAGGGATTGGCATGATATGCTGAAGTATTAACATGACGTTCCTGACGACCGGTAGCGGGAAACACGGCCCGCCATTGACCGGTGGTGTGGACGATTGCAAACTGGTTTCACGACGTTGTGAAACTGATTTTTGGCCTTCCCGCCATATTGTCCGCTCACGCCCGCCATGATACCCAACACCAATGGAGATGGTAAATTCTGACCCATAGCTTTGGAATGTAAATATTTAGGGGCTCACTTGCACGGAAGCAAAAATATTTCTATATGTGGGCTGCATTATTTTTCATGTCCCACCACAGCAGCATTTCTGCACAAAGGCATTCTGTCTGGCTGCAAATGCATACGGCTCTTTTGCATATCTTGCTGTAGTTTCTCATCCATATAATGCTACCTGTGCTGTTGCCTGGAAGCAGTTTTTGTTACTTAAGCAAAGGATTTCAGCCAAGACTGGCATTTAAAAATAGAAAACAAAACTAGCTGTCCTCTGAATGAGGGGCAAGTCAAACACAAGAATATATTTGACAAGCGGCATCTAATGCTTGGAGGTCAAACTTGCTGGTTTGTATTAGTGGCTAGGTTCAGATTGAGTGACTGCAGGGTGCTGTTCGAATTTTACTTTCAAATTGTGGTTCCAGTCTTGCTGTGAACGAGTGATGGGGGAGATGATGAATGGAACAGTGCACATAAAATGGCCGTGCCAAACTGGGCAGTGCACCCATGCAACGTTGGATCTTGAATCATCAACTGATCACATAGGAATGGGAGTCAGTCTTTCAGCCAACGGATCCGTTCAACCGTTTGATTATATCATGGCTGCAGGATCTTCATCTGAACTCCATGTACTACTGGCCTTTTCTCACCAAGTGATCTCACGTGACAAAAGTCTACCGATCTCAGTCTTGAAAACTTTAATTTTAGGCGCTGGAGGGCACTGCACAGAGGAAAGAGAAATGGGTGACATACCAACTTTGTTAATGGTGCTAAAATAGTTAGGGATGAATCTGAAAGAGATCTAGAAGCCTTTGCAAATTCGAAAATCAATCTCATCTAATCAAAGCAGCAATCAACTAATGCAGTGTGGAACCACATAAAATATAAAAATGAGTAAGTGTTGATCAAGCTGTACTGTGCTCTGGTCAGACTGCACTTTGAGTACTGCATCCTGTTCTGGTTACCAAGAATGAGGGAAACATTCAAGTGCTGGGAACAGTGAAGAGAAGAGCTGCAAGGCCAAACCCTCGTTTTGGAGGTCAGAGTAATAATGAAAGACTGGGGAAACTCAAGCCGTTTCATTCTTAGAAATGGGTATACAAGACTGTAACCAGGAGATAAATCCAGAAAAATTACTTTAAATTGCGACAGTAAGAAAACAGAACAAGTTTATACCATTAAAAATTGGACTGATGTCAGCAAATCTTTCACGTAATGAATAATCAACACAATGAATGATCAACACAATGACAGGACTCCTGAATAAAATAGTGGAGACAAAGACCTTGGGAACCTCTAAGAATGAATTGGATGTGACATTCAGGAGGGAGGGCAGAAGTGGATTTTAAGATTTTTAAAAATTCTTTTACGGGATGTGGGCATCGCTGGCTAGGTTGTCCAACCCCAGTGGCCCTTGAAAAGGTGGTGGTGAGCCACCTTCTTGAACTTCTGCAGTCCATGTGAATTCTGAAATGGCTGAATGGTCTTCTTCATCACAATATTAGTGATAAGGCATCAAGCTGTTGTGATTTAGAAAGCTGCTCTTACACAGACATGTAAGTTCCAAGATATCTACAATAATGTTTCCTACAATAAAATTATGGATTTTGGAAAATCTCCTTCAGAGGTTTGTGTAAAATATGTGGCTGAGATTTGCAGCAAACTGTGTTGTGTTGTTCAGGAGGCGTGTAACAGTTTGAATAGAAATGAATAAGACAACCCAATCAATTCCTATGCAAAATTTTCAGTTGTCCTTCAGCACATCAATTCACATAAACAGTACTCATGAATAAAATGCAACTCAGAAGCTTCCGTTGACTTTCTTTGTTTCCCATTTTAAATGAATCGCTGTGTATACAATAGCAAACTTCAAACATATCCCCACAGCACAGTCTCTGTGCTGGGAGAAAATCATCTCAATGGGCAACACAGATTTTGATTTCATAGCTTCGAACAAGCATTCTCAAATTCAATAGGTTGGAAAGCAGTGACATTTTGAAATGATCTGAGGTTAATTTACTTCATAATGTTGTTATTATTTAGGAGGTGCCAAAAGACAACAGAAGGGGTGACGCCATGCAATGCTCAAGTTCTAGTTAGCAACACTGAATTCTTCCACAAGCCTCTTCAATTGCCCTCACTACAGAAAGCATTTAGTACCATAATAGCCAGAGAATAACATCTGCCAGGCTCTGCTTTGCTCTGTTTGGCTCTGCCAGGCTCTGTTTGGCACACCCAGTTCCAGTGATAGGTATTTCTATTTTTTTGATGTAAGGTTAACAAAACTGGATTTCTGTAGCCAGGAATTTCCTTGGGGCAGGGGCGGGGCAGTAAAATGCGATGTGCCATTCAAAAGTCCATTGACTTCGGCGGGACTGTAAAATCCTGCTGGTATAAAATTCCTCTTTTGGAGTAGTTCGCACTATTTTGTCCGAAAACCCATTTGTCTACGCATGCAAACTGGGTTCCTGATGAAGTTACAGCAGGAGGAGATGCAGCTCCAAGGAAATTCTAAGCTGTGTGTTTTTGAAATTCAGATGTTGATATGATAATAGAGAATGGAAAGTGTTGCCTCTAGGCTGATGTAGGGTGGCCACTGGCGGAGGCCAGGAATACCAATATAGACCATGTTCACGCATGTGAAATAGGTACGATGTAAGGCCTGGCTGGTTTGATGATCTAATTAATTAAAATAAGCACAAAGCACAGCTAATATATATTGTAATAACTAATATTAACAGTTTAAAGACAATACACACACCATCAGCTGGTTTTGCCCATTCCTGACAACATTCAGAAGTTTCTTTTTTATTAATTCACAGGATGTGGGCTTCGCTGGCTGGGCCAGTATTTATTGCCCATCCCAAGTTGCCCTTGAGAAGGTGCTAGTGAGCTGCCTTCTTGAACCACTGCAGTCCAAGTGGTGTAGGTGCACCCACAGTGCTGTTAGGGAGGGAGTTCCAGGATTTTGACCCAGCGACGGTGAAGGAACAGCGATATATTTCCATGTCAGGATGGTGAGTGACTTGGAGGGGAATCTCCAGGTGGTGGTGTTCCCATCTACCTGCTGCCCTTGTCCTTCTAGATAGTAGCAATCATGGGTTTGGAGGTTGCTGTCTAAGGAGCCTTGGTGAGTTTCTGCAGTGCATCCTGTAGATGGTACACACTGCTGCTGCTGTGCATCGATGGTGGAGGGAGTGAATGTTGTGGATGGGGTGCCAATCCAGCGGATTGCTTTGTCCTGGATGGTGTCAAGCTTCTTAAGTGTTGTGGGAGCTGCACCATCCAGGCAAGTAGGGAGTATTCCATCACACTCCTGACTTGTGCCTTGTAGATGGTGGACAGGCTTTGGGGAGTCAGGAGGTGAGTTATTCATCACAGGATTCTACCCTCTGACCTGCTCTTGTAGCCACAGTATTTATATGGCTAGTTCAGTTCAGTTTCTGGTCAATGATAAACCCCAGGATGCTGATGGTGGGGGATTCAGTGATAGAAATGCCATTGAATATCAAGGGATGATGGTTAGGTTCTCTCTTGTTGGAGATGGTCATTGCCTGGCACTTGTGTGGTGCCAATGTTACTTGCCACTTGTCAGCCCAAGTCTGGATATTGTCCAGATCTTGCTGCATTAGACATCAACTGCTTCAGTATCTGAAGAGTCGCGAATGGTGCTGAACATTGTGAAATCATCAGTGAACATCCCCACTTCTGACCTTATGATGGAAGGAAGGTCATTGATGAAGCAGGTGAAGATGGAACATTACCTTGAGGAACTCCTGCAGTGATGTCCTGGAACTGAGATGACTGATCTCCAACAACCACAACAATCTTTCTTTATGCTAGGTATGACTCCAACCAGTGGAGAGATTTTCCCCCGATTCCTATTAACTTCAGTTTTGCTTGGGCTCCTTGATGCCACACTCGGTCAAACGTGGCCTTGATGTCAAAGGCAGGACATTCAGGAGTGTTTTGTTCCCAAAGAGCTCAGAGGATGTCTTTGCATTCTTCTGAAAAACTATTGCAAATCTGGAGCTCTGCTTTCATGCTGTCCACTTCCAACCTGTTCCTCTCATTTCTCCAGTCAGTGATCATTATGCAGAAAACACGTCCTATATGAACACTGTTAAATGATATGGAGAATGTACAGAAGGTGGTTTTCTTCATGTTTCTGATTTTTGTTTCTGGGCTTTGCTGAAAAAATTCAGGTACCCCTCCTCGCTGGTCTGACAATGCTCCATCTCAGGGGAGGATATTCAATAATGCTGAATTCTTCATACAGCATGTCCATGCCAATCTCTTTAAGACTGCACACTGGAAAACCATCACAAAGTTCTTCAAGGGACACAGCATTTGCATGGGCTAATTTGGACATTCAGTTGTGAAATTGGATTGCCAACTGTGATTAAACGTATTCCTGGATGTTTCATCACATAACTTGCCCTTGCTCAACCCATTAGTCAGCTAACACATCCATCCTTGTAACATACTGCCTTCCTATGCCAATTGGAAAGTAAATAAACTCGTTACCAAATTGGATGGTGCTGGACTGTCGGCCTGGATGAGCTCCCACAACACTCAAGAGGTTTAACACCATCCCGGACAAAGCAGCCTGCTTGATTGGTACCTCATCCACAAAATTTCACTCTATCCACCACCGACACACAGTAGCAGCAGTGTGTACCATCTACAAGATGCACTACAGGAATGCAACAAGGCTCCTTCAACAGCACCTCCCAAACCCACAACCACTGTCGTCTAGAAGGACAAGAGCAGCAGATACTTGGGACCTCCACCACCTGGATGTTCCCTTCCAAGCCACACACCATCCTGAGTTGGAAAAATATTGTTTTTCCTTCAGCGTCGCTGAAGGATCAACATCCTGGAATTCCCTTCCTAACAGCACTATGGGTGTACCTACACCACATGGACTGCAGCAGTTCAAGAAGGCAGCTTACCACCACCTTCTTAAGGGCAAACAGGGGTGGCAATTAATGCCCACATCCCATGAATGAATTTTTAAAAAGATGTTTTTCCTCCATTTTCAATATTTTTATGTCTGGTAAAGAGAAGTACTCAAATAAAATGACAAAAAATATAATTTTTAATGTCCCTATGCTTTTTCTCCATGTTTGCACACAGCACCGTCCTGGAAATTGATCTTCAATTTTGGAGGGTTAGCAACCTATTGTGAAAGCAGTTTTCAGACAAGTTATATCTGTTACTCAAGTACTGCTTGACTCTTTTGGAACAAGTTAAAAAGCCTCTGTCATTTTCCTGCTACACCTGGTGTTAATTGCTTCAGTCTACCATTCATTGTGAACCTAAGGAACTCGTCCTGAATCCTTCTCTCCAGGCCCATGTCTCTCCATGTCATTCATCAAATCATACATTGAGAGGACATTGGATGACTTGGCCTCGAAAGCTTCAATACAGCTGGTGAATAGTTTCAGAACATTGCTGAGAATTAGAAAGTGAAGATCCACCAGGTCATTGGCCACCCCCTCGTCCCCGAAGCATCTCCCAAGTATTTTGGGGCATTCTTCCTCGCCCTCACTCTGAAAGTAGCATGTCACAAGTTTTAAGCATTTCAGCAATCCGCCAATAGCCAACAGTGGAGAAAGCAGTGAGCACTCTGTGAAACTCTTACATTCATCATTCAATACCATGTTTATAGGTTTATTCTGGTTGATTGATCGCAAGAGCTATTATCCATTTAACAAGGTGAATGAGCAGAGGCTATGTTTCTGGAAACTAAGACTTTCATATCAACTGGTGAAGAAGACCCTCTACACATTGGACCTGGCATTACCAGTGGCTTTCAAAGCGACTGCCCACCTCAACCTTTTGCCTCTAGATTTCTGCTGGAGACATATGGTAAAGTGGAGTGCTGTGCACCTTTAAGAGAATGCAGTTAATTAACCATGTGATTGTATCAACCAACAACGATACAGCGTGGGCTACTTGGGTAACTGTAAGTCTAGAGCTGGAGGTGATTGAAGAAGCACACATTATGTTAGTTCTCTGTTCTTAGTTCCAATAAACCACCAGTGTTTGTTCAGTTAATTGATCTCTCTGCCTATATTGTTTCAAGCACCAATTAATGTGTTAAGATCAAGGGTGTAGCTCGCATTCATTGGACAAAGCGAACCTGATAACCTAAATTATAAAACTGGCGACGAGGATAAACCACATCAATTGACGGCAACCAAGAAAGCCACCTGTAGGTAAGCCAGCTACATTACTTCGCCACTACCTTGAAAGCTGTTTGAAAGCGCAGTCTCCTTAGTCATCGAGAATGCCGTGGTTTGGGCATCTTGAACCATTCAACCCTGTTTTCAATGGCTGGTCTCATTACATCGAATGCCTAGTGTTCTTCTTTACCGCTAACAACATCGCAGGGGAGGACAAGAAGAGGGCGATTCTTTTGTCCACATGTGGGAGCAAAACGTATGAGCTGATCCGCAGCCTCACGTCACGAAACACCCCCGATACTCAACAAGTTAGTAAATATTGTAAAAACCACCTGAAGCCAAAGCCCGCAGTCACTATGCAGCGTTTTAAGTTCAGTTCAAGGAATAGGCTTCCAGGACAGACAATCGCTGGCTATGTAGCTGCTTTAAAGGGATTAACAGAATATTGTGAGTTCGGAACTTCAATTAATGACATGTTGAGAGACCAATTGATATGTGGAATCGGGGACGATGTTATTCAAAAGTGATTGCTACCTGAAACTAAAGTAGACTTCAGCAAGGCATTAGAATTGGCAATAGCCATGGAGAGTGCTGGTAGAGACTTGGAGGAAATAAAAAATACACAAAATGGTGCCGTCCATCTTGTAGGGCCGAAAGGGCCGGTAACAAAAGGCACAAAAGCGTCGGACTCTGCAGAAAGGTGGGAAACGCCCACTATGTACAGACCATTGGAGAACAACAGATCTACAGTGAAAACCCACGACATTAATGAGAAAAATGTATCCAGGCAGCCTGCAGGCGATTGATAGTTCAGAAATATCAAATGCTTTTTTCTGCCACCACAATGGTCACATAATGTGGCACTGTCAATATAGGTTGGGACAGCATTTTAAAAACAAAGGTAGAAATCACGAAATCTGTCTCATTCAGGAACCAGAGGAAGCAGAATCTGACATCTATTCATTACACAACCTGAAAGTGGATAGAACTGAGCCAAGCCAGGCAGCCATTAGAGTCAATCAACAACCCATCAAGACAGAGGTCGATACTAGGGCATCAATGTCTGTCATAGGAGAGCATAGGGCCAGACACTTGAATAAAGGAGTCCAACCTTTAAGTTTGGAAGAATCGGACACTAAATTAAAAACTTATACGGGTGAAGAATTAAGAGTTAAATAAAAGGGATATATCAAGTCCTGGCGCAGTATGGGGATCGGTCTGCAAACTTACCACTTATAGTAGTAGCTGGGGCGGGCCCCAGTTGAATTGGTTGCAACTGGCTCAAAATGATTAAATTGCAATGGGCTGAGATTTTTAAATCAGAACAAGAAACTTACAGGAATTGTTACAAAAGTAGGCTTCCATTTTCAGTGACGAAATAGGAAGGATTTGTGGGCTACAAGCAAAAATCCACGTAGACCCTGACGCAACCCCTAGATTCATCAGAGCCAGACCAGTCCCTTATTCTCTATGGAACAAGGTTGAAACCGAGATAAACAGGCTGGAAAAATTGGGAATCTTACAACTGGTGCAATTTTCTGAGTGGGCAGCACCCATAGTACCCGTGCTGAAGCCAGACCAAAGTGTTCACTTATGCAGTGACTATGGACAGAGTTGTCTAACTTGATAAACATCTGATACCAAAGATTGACGAATTATGTTCAAAATTGGCAGGGGGCAGCACATATTCAAAATTCAACATGAGCCACGCCTACCAGCAGGAGTTGGAAGAAGGCTCTAGGGAGTTTGTGACTATCAATACACATCGAGGGTTGTATCAATATACTCGACTACCCTTTAGGGTCTCATTGGTGAGTGCTATTTTCCAGTGTACCATGGAAAATCTGCTGCAGGGGCTGTCACATGTCATTGTTTATCAGGACTAACTGACGAAGAACACTTAGCTAATTTGAAGGAGGTCCTGAAACACTTCTCACAAGCAGGGGTGTGCTTGAAATGAGAAAAATGTATTTTCCAGGCCAAAGAGGTTTACTTGGACCATAAAGTCGACACACAGGGTCTGCATCCTGTGGAAGAAAAGGTCGAAGCTATTCGCAAGGCACCTGCATTGAGAAACACTACAGAACTAAAGGCCTTCTTAGGCATGATAAACTACTATGGGAGATTTCTGTCAAATCTATCAACTATACTGGCTCTGTTATACACATTGCTTAAGAAAAACCATAAATAGATTTGGCAAGCTCCGCACCAGACGTTTCTGAAGGTAAAGAAATTGTTAAGATCATTGGCCCTACTGGTCCACTTTGACCCAAAGAAAGAATTGATTTTAACTTGCGACCCATTCCCTTATGGAGTAGGAGCTGTACTTTCACATCGGATGGCGGATGGCTCTGAACGACCCATTGGTTATACATCTCACACGCTCAGTGCTGCAGAGCGACGATATTCCCAAATTGAGAAGGATGGCTTGTCTGCTGTGTTTGGTGTTTGAAAATTCCATCAATACCTTCATGGTCGCCATTTTCTCACTATGTCTGACCACAAGCTTCTGCTGGGATTATTTGGAGAGGATAAGGCGATACCTCCCCCCCATCGCATCTGCTCACATCCAGAGGCAGGCACTGATATTAGCTGCTTACGAATACACTTTTATTCACCAATCAGGAAGCCAGATTGCACATGCTGATGTGCTGAGCCGCCTCCCCCTGCCAGATAACAACACGAAGGTTCCAATTCCCCAGGAACTTTTAGTACTAAATTTTTTGGATTTCTCCCCTGTCCAGGCCAAACAAATACGTGAGTGGACAAGCCGAGATCCACTTTTATCTCACGTCCTGGAGCAGGTCTTGAATGGATGGCTATGAGAGCCAAAGTCTGTTGACATGAAGCCCTATTTCAATCGCAGATTTGAGCTCACCTGCCAGGACAGTATGTTGCTCTGGGGAGCAAGGGCTATCGTGCCCCCAAGAGGGAAAAGGCCATTACTGGCCGAATTACATAGCTCTCACCCTGGCATTAGTTCGATGTAGATGCTCGTGTGCAGCTACTTGTGGAGGCCAGGGATGGACGCGGGCATTGAAACCCGAGTCAAAAGTTGTCTTCAATGCCAGCAGGTACAAAAAGCTACATCCCTTAGCTCCATAGCACCCCTGGGAATGGCCAGGGTTGTCATGGGTGCGCCTCCACATCAATTACATGGGACTCTTCTTGGGCATGATGTTCCTTTTACCAATAGATGCCCACTCCAAGTGGATGGATGTCTATGAAGTCTGGTCACCTATGTCTGCTGCCACCGTAAACCATTTGCAACAGAGTTTTGCAGTGCATGGGTTACTGGAGGTGTTCGTGTCAGACAACGGGACTGCATTTACCAGCGGGAAGTTCCACAGGTTTACAACCCTCAATGGAATAACTCCTCTCAAAACCTCTCTTGACCACCCTGCCTCTAATGGTTTGGCTGAGCGGGCGGTCAAACTTTTAAGTCTGGGATCAAAAAGATGGACGTGGATTCCATCAGCACCAGATTGTCATGGTTCCTGTTCACATACCGGATGATGCCACACACGACCATTGGTGTTGCCCCCGCAGAATTACTAATAAAGAGACGACTCCGCATCCATCTAACTCTTATCAGGCCGAATTTAGCAAGGAGTGGGGAGGGAAGTCAGGAGGCCCAGAATACCAGACATGATGGTTATAATCATGAAAGAAATTTCATGGTGGGAGACACAGTTTTCATGAAGAACTTTGGAGATGGGCCCAATTGGCTATTAGGCAAAATGAGTGCCGTGACAGGATCTCTCTCCTATAATGTATCAATAAATGGCCGAATAATTAGACAACACAATCATCTCTGGAGAAGAGAGACAGTTGCACAAGAAGTAATGCAGTCATCATTTGCATTTGAGTCTGCACCACATGTAGAAGAAATGTCACATGATTTGGAAGTACCGATGGGGCCTGTTGGATCCAAGAGGGTCGAAAGCACAAACTTGCCCATTTCTGCCGAAGAGTCTGGTGGACAGTTGACCCCTGAGGAAGGGGTCTTGGATAAACCAGTCAAGGCCGTTGAGCTATGACGCTTGACACATCTGAGGAAGCCTCCTGAGAGACTTGACTGTAAATAGTTATTCATGTAAATAATTGGGATGTTGTGAAGCTTGTCAATTGTACTTTTAAGTAAATGGGGAGAGATGTGGTTAAATGGAGAGCTATGTACCTTCAAGAGAATGTAGTTAACTGACTACATAACTGTATCGACTAATCGCTGTGCAGTGCGGGCTACTTGGGTAACTGTAAGTCTAGAACCGAAGATGATTGAAGAAGCACACATGGTGTTCGTGTTCTGTTCTTAGTTCCAATAAACCACCAGTTTATTGTTCAGTTAATCAGTCTCTCTGCCTATATTGTTTCAAGCACCAACTAATGTGTTAATATCAAGGGTGCAGCTAGCATTCAGCGGACAAAGCGAACCTGATAACCGAAAACATGAAAAGACATATTCATGATTTCCCAGTCAGCAGCCCACAAATGCATAAGGCAGGCACTGATGGGCTGTTTTCCAGAGGCAGCAGTTATGTGAACTTCGTCTGTGATGATGCCAGTCAGAATGGGCAGGCCCTCAAGTTTGCATCTCTGATTGGTTTGGCTGAGTTATCGGGTGCTAACAACTACACAGATGTGGCAATTGACATCCACCCCACCACCTCACCCAGATTAATTAGGATTATCTGTCAACCACGGGGACTTCCACTCCATCAATACGCAGTTGGTGTACAACCACAAGAGAAGGGATGCACTATATTTCCAAAGAGCTTCCATGATGCTTTCAACTTGCGGCAGTCCAAGCTCCAAACTCTTTGGATATGGAAGCAGACTTAAAGGGTGGCTGCTAGGAGACAAGAGGTATTCCTTCAAATTTAGATGATAAGACCCTTGGGAAACCCAACTGACAAAACCCAAGAGCTGTACAATGGAAGCCATATGATCACCAGATATTTAATTGAGGAAGCAATCAACATGTTCAGGGTGCATTTCCTGTGCCTTGATAGATCTGGAGATGCCTTTCAGTACCAGCCAGCCATGGTCTCTGGAATAATCATGGTGTGCTTCCTCCTGTACAACATTGCACAGCAGTGTGGATTAGAGCTGGAGGTGGGATGAGGTGCTGAATCCACTTCACCTGCAGACAAGTTGAGGTTGAAGGAGGATGAAGATGGTGACGCTTATGCAAGCACCCACTGCTCACATTGCTGCTCAGAATACCAGTGATTCCATTATGGCTGGAAGGTTCAGTTAGTTACCACCACTGGACCAATGTAAGAACAACATCCAATGGTCACTCATTGGTCAATAAGCAGCGGAAAAGGTGATTTGCCACCCAGCAGCCAGGAATGGGCAACACGAGTAAGTGGTATAAAGTAATAAAAGAACACATGAACATGTGACTTAGGAGCAGGAGTAGACTATTCAGCCCCTTAAGCCAGCAATTCAATAAGATCATGGTTGATTGGCTGATCTCATTGTAGCCTCAACTACACTTTCTGCATAATCCTTGATTTCCCTGTCAATCAAAAATCTAACTCAACCTTGAATATATTCAATGATCCAGCTTCCAGTACTCTCTGGAGAAGAGAATTCCACACACTAATGACCCTCTCAGAGAAAAAAATTCTCCTCAACTCAGTCTAAATAGTAGGCCCCTAATTTTTAAACTGTGTCCTGTAGTCTAGACTCCCCCACAAGGGGAAACATCCTCTCAGTATCGACTTTGCCAAGTACCCTCAGGATCTTATATTTTTGAATAAGATTACCTCTCATTATCCTATACTCAATTGGGTATAGGCCACCTATCCAATCTTTCATCATAAGATAACCCCTTCATCCCAGGAATCATTCAAGTGAACATTCTCTGAGTTGCTTCTCATGCAATTATATCCTTTCTTAAGTCAGAAGAGCAAAACTGCACACAGTTGTCCAGATGCCACCTAAGTAAGGCCTCCTACAGCTGTAGCAACATTTCCATACTTTTATATTCAGTAACCCCCCAACGATTTCCCCCCCCAACCGACCCCTCCCCCGCCCGCTTTTGGGCCCATCAGTGAGAGTACCGCCCCCCCCAGCCCCACTATCCCTCCCCCTACCCCCATTGCAATGACCAAATCCAGTCCAATTTTGGGGCCGTGTTTACAGTCTATCTCTTAATCAGCTTTCACTTGCTCAAATACCCTATATCGACACATACACATCATCACTTAAACACCAAATATTATCAGGAATAAAATTAAACGAATCTGATTTTGTTTTCATACTGAATAACCAGACCTACCTAGGTTGGGAAAGGGCCTTGTCTGATTTGACCCCAGTTGGAGGTCTGGCAAAATCTGGAACCTGGTGTATATTGCAGACTCTGCTTCTAAATATCATCGGGCTTAAAACAAAATCAACATTCCTGTCCTTCCGTGTTTCCCTTTCAGTCGCTTTGTTCAATGAAAAATTCGAATCAGATCAAGAAATGAAGAACAAAAAGTCTTGTTTTGCTCTGTGAATTTAAGGGCCACCTCCCAAATTAGAAGTTCAACACAATTTGAATAAAATATCAGAGTTAAATGTAGCAGCTCTGTGGACCAAGGCTAAGGCTGATGTTGAAGGGACATTCAATCTGCTGTCTTTTTAAAATAAGAATCGTTATTTCTTTAAATGTGAAAATGTTGGCAGTTGAATCAACTGCATACTGCTAAATATCTCTGGTGCTCTGACCATTGATTATGAACTGTGAGGGAATTCAGCTTCCAGCAGTCACATTACTTCTGCTTCATGCATTCTCTTCCGGGAAGGCTGTTATAATTACAGACAGTGTAATTCCCAAATACAAATCTCTTTTCTTCTATTCATAAGCTTGGAGAATGAGCATATTTATAGCCAAGCTGGTAGCAGTAATAATCATCCTGTGATAAACCACAGATTCAAGAGGTGAAGGAATATTCCCTATTCTGGAATGCAGCATCTATAGAATCAGATAGTTCTGATTAGTTGACCTATGCGGCAACGACTGCCAATCAGGTGACCAGCCGGTTGGAAAGCACTTTGGGACATCATTATCATTATTCAAGTGTTGCTGAAAAAAGGCATTTTGTCAAAGCTTTTCATCTTGCACTTATCAGGACAATCACAAGAATACCAATGTCAGAGGAAGCAACAACTTTATACTGTATGAGAAGAGAGTGCTGATTGGTTGGCAAGTGGACTCTAAATGGTGGTGGTGTTGCCATGGAGAATGCACCAGTTAATGGTGATTGAGAGTTGACTGCCAAGCATTGTTTGAAATTTAAATCAGGCAGCTTGACTCTGATTGGTCAAGGCATTGCCCTGAGGAATGAACCACTCATTTTGTTTAGCTGAAACAGGTGTATACATGTTCTTTCTGGCTGCAGAGAACAGGGGCCTTTGTATTAAGATATGTAACTTCCAGTACACACAAATGTGCTACACTGCAAGCCTGACTGTCAGTTACCATTAACTGGTGCATTCTCCATGGCAACGCCTCTACCAATTAGAGTCCACTTGCCAACCAATCAGCAGTATAAAGTTGTTGCTTCCCTTAACATTGGTATTCTTGTGACTGTCCTTCAGAGTGCAAGATGAAAAGCTCCGACAAAATATCTTTTTTTCAGCAATGCTCAAGTTCTGTGCTACCAAATGACAATTTGTTATTTCTTATATTTATATGCATGATTTAAAGAAGGTCCACCAGAGAGAGAACTGAGTGATGCAAAGGCACGGGGCTCAATTCCAGGCTTGTTAGTGCTTGTTTTCTGTACAGTCTGAGTGCCCTGAGCTCCAGAGTAATTTCCACAGCAAGTATGTGTGCATCCTTGTGGTGCCAGTCACCATCAGATGTCATTTTGATGGGGGTGTTAATGTATGCGCAGCGACTGTCTGCTGAAAGCACCCAGAGCAAACAGGTCATGATTTCAATCAGTGTGTGGCTCTGATTTGATGTCAGCAGTGATATTTTGGAGCTCAAGCTAGTGCCCTCACTTAACCTCACGTTGCTGAACTACGTTTAGTTATCGTTGCAAGTTATAGGGAGTCGTGTGACAGGTGCTGAAGGACATTTTGCTGACTTCAAAGCTTCTGCACAAACCAGTTGCTACCAGACATGGGTGCAGTAATCGGCATTCTCTTTGGAATGTAACATCGCTTGGAGAATAAACAGAGGTCACACAGAGAAGCACAAACTGCTGAAAGAGGGAGGAGGGGGAGAAGGGCTTTCAGCAGGATCAACCGAGGATATTTATGGAGAAAAGCTGCTACCTGAACCTCAGAGGGGAACAATAAATGAGATGTCTGTGCTTCAGTAAGGACATTCTCACTGAAATCAATCACTTGCTACAGCCAGGACTGCAACCTCAGAATAAGGCAGGGATTGCATTGCCAGTGGCTGTGAAGGTGACTGTGGGTTATGTTTTCTTTCAGGCTTGGGCTGGAGTTATTTGCAACATGTTGCCATCCATTGCTGTATAGAGGAGGTGACTGAGGCTCTCTATTTAATGAGAGCTAACTACACTTAATTCTTCTTTGCTGGGGACAAGCAAGTAAAGTGAATCAACAGTTTCCGTAGGATTGCAGGTTTCCCCATGCTGCAGGGTGTCATTGACTGCGCACACATCACTTTGTGGATGCTACATCTCAACTTTGCTCTAAACCAGAAGCAAAAGGGATTTCACACCCTCACCATCCAGCTGCTGTGTGACCATAGGCAGTGAATCATGCAGATCAGTGCCCAGTGTCTTGGCAGCAGTCATGACACCTCCACTCTGCGGGAGTTGGCTATGCCAGCTGCATTAGATCCACAACATTAAAGCGAAGACTGACAAGGGCTATCTGCTGGCCCAATCATCTTCAGCTGCTGCATCAATGACCTTCCTTCCATCATAAGGTCAAAAGTGGGGATGTTCGCTGATGATTGCACAATGTTCATCACCATTCGCAACCCCTCAGATACTGAAGCAGTCCATGTCCAAATGCAGCAAGACTTGGACAATATCCAGGCTTGGGCTGAAAAGTGGCAAATAACATTCATGCCACACAAGTGTCAGGCAATGACCATCTCCAACAAGAGAAAATCCAACCATCGCCCCTTGATGTTCAATGGCATTACCATCGCTGAATCCCCCACTATCAACATCCTGGGGGTTACAATTGACCAGAATCTGAACTGGACTAGCCATATAAAATTGGTGGGTACAAAAGCAGTTCAGAGGCTAGGAATCATGTGATGAGTAACTCACCTCCTGACTCCCCAAAGCCTGTCCCCCATCTACAAGGCACAAGTCAGGAGTGTGATGCAATACTAAAACAGAATTACCTGGAAAAACTCAGCAGGTCTGGCAGCATCGGTGGAGAAGAAATCAGTTAACGTTTCGAGCCTTCATGGCCCCACTTGCCTGGATAAGTGCAGCTCCCACAACATTCAAGAAGCTTGACACCATCCAGGACAAAGCGGCCCACTTGATGGGCACCACATCCACAAACATTCACTCCCTCCACCACTGACGCACAGTAGTAGCATCTACAAGGTACAGTGTAGGAATTCACCAAGGCTCCTTAGACAGCCCCTTCCAAACCCACGACCACTACCATCTAGACAAGGGCAGCAGATAGATGAGAACACCACCGCTTGGAAGTTCCCCTCCAAGCCATTCACCATCCTGACTTGGAAATATATTGCCGTTCCTTCACTGTCGCTGGGTCAAAATCCTGGGACCCCCTTCCTAACAGCACTGTGGGTGTACCTACACAACATGGACCATAGTGGTTCAAGAAGGCAACTCACCACCACATTCTTAAGGGCAACTAGGGATGGGCAATAAATGCCGGCCCAGCCAGCGAAACCCTCATCCCGTGAATGAATTTAAAAAATATAGCCGATAACTACAGCGTGCCTGTCTTGAGTGCCTTTGCCTGTTGTAGTGCTCTTAAACAGTGCTACCCCAGTGTCTGGAACCTGGCTGATGGAGGGTTGGTAAATTTTAATGGTGAAGACTGCACGTGGTTTTGGAAGGTGACATTGATCAGCATTGAACCTAAAAAGCCCAGCTTTGGACTGCACCATTCCATAAGGCAGGCAACAGTTAGGGCTGTCTGGATGATAGGCAACAGCAAGGGCAGTGACGGAGTGGAATTGACAGGAGACAAATGGTGTCTTCCTGAGAGAGGACAGCAGGCTCATGCTCCATGGAGACCCTGCCATTTCCCCAGGGCAGTGCCTCAGCAATCTCAGTAATCTTTTGAAGGACTGATTGCTAGATTAACACCCTACTGTCCGCTTTACACATTGGAATCCGCAACCATGATGGCAGCAGTCTGAGCTTTCACTGCAGCACTCACATGTTGAGTGGCTGCTGCTTGTGCCACAATGGAAGTTAGAACATCGGCCATAAGACACTGCATCATGGTTGGACCCATGTGTGTAAATGGAGTGGGCCAGTTCCATGCTGGAAAGGATGTGCAAGGAGCTCACCAAGTTGGTGCTGGTCTCCTCCATGCTCCTTGCCATTCACTGCAGGCTTCCCAATAGACTAAGCATTTAGTTGTGAATACACATCAGTGTTCTTCTGAAGGCTGCCCGTGAAAGTGCTCATCTGTTCCTTCTAAAGCCGAAACTGTATAGGATCTCACAACCAATGAGTTGGCACCTGCACCGTCCTTGCCCTCTGCCCACATGCAGCCTGCCCATGGCCAATCTCTCTCACCACAAGCAGATCCACCTCTCATCTATTTTCTAAGACATGTGCAGTGTCAGTATCTGAGCTGGTGACTGAGTGTGAAATCACATGACGGTGTCATTATGCATGCTTACACCATCTGCAGCTTGTAAATCTGAAACACATATGGGACGAGGGGAGGTGGCATGTGAGAAGGAGGATTAGGTATAAGGTTATGATCATCTTCGAAGGTTTCAGCTGCATCACTGGCCAAGGCCTCAGAAATGAGCATCCAATAACGATAGCACCATTTCCGCCAGGGGGTTTAGTACATGTATGTTTGCGTGTTCCCTTCTAGCTAGATCCCACTTCATGTGGTCAAGCGTCACATTGCCCTGCAGGAGAAAAGGAAATGTATCAGTGAGTGTGGTGCAATCTATCTGGGCTGTCACAGTTGAATAGCTGTCAATGTGTGTAACCTGTGAGATATAGGTGTGAGGTTTGCAGCGTTGCTAAGTGTGTGAGAGTGAGACAAAGCTATGAATGTTAGCTATTAGTCCTGATTGATAGAGATTGTTGGTAGGTGAGCAATGCATTGAACGAAGTGTGAAGCTAGTAGTTCAGCTGGTAGGATATGGCATTTGAAGATGAGTTCACTTACTTTGACCTCTCACATGAGGTCATTGAACTTCTTGTGACACTGAATCCAGGTCCTCAGGGTTTGAGTCCTCACATTGACATCCATCATTATCTGGTCCCACTGCCTTTTGAGTTTGTGTCTGGAGCACCTCCTGGTTTCCTGCAGATACAAGAAATCTCTCCTCAATCTTAACTTTGTTACTGACAGACAAATAATGCAAACAGGCAAAAGCAGAGAGTAATTGTTTTGCCCTGTACTCTCACTTCTTGAAGGTAAAGAGGAACATCTCCCCACAGAGAGAGTACAGGGCAGAACAATTACTCTCTGCTTTTGCCTATTAGCATTATTTACCTGTAAGTAACAAAGTTAAGATTGATCTGCTAGACCCTGTCGAAAGCAAAAATAACAGGAGAAATTATTGTGCTCCTTGTATCTCATTTGAGCAATTTTGTTCATCAGTTATAAAAATATTGGAGAAAGGAAAAAAGATGATTTGGCAGTCTAAAACCAGCCAATTGGTTAATGATCACTCTGCTCACTTTCCAATTGGCTGGTTAAGAAAGTAACGTGAAGATGGATATGTCGGGCAACCAATGGCAGGAGAGTTGGAGGCAGGGCAGTTGGAGCCAGGATGTCATGTGACAAAATCTACAGGGAACTTCCAGGCAGAGTTGGCAATCCGATGTAAGGAGCTCATTTAGTCTTTAAACATTCTGGTGTGTGTCTGGAGGTAATCTCAGGACAAAAGGCCAATCATTTAGGACTGAGATGAAGAGAAATTTCTTCACTCAAAGGGCTGTGAATCTTTGTAATTCTCTATCCCAGAGGGTTGTGAATGCGCCATTGTTGAATATATTTAAGGCTGGCATAGACAGAATTTTGGTCTGTCAGGGAATTAAGGGATATGGGCATAAAGTGGCATTCAGCCATGGTCATTTTTTTACTCATTCATTGGACATGGGTATCACTGGCTAGGCCAACATTTACTGCCCATCCCTAATTGCTCTTGTTGAGAAAGCAATTAAGAGTCTCTGGAGTCACATGGAGGCCAGGTAATGTCCCTAAAAGACATTAGTGAACCAGATGGGCTTTTACAACAATTGACAGTGGTTTCGTGGTCATCATCATCAGGCTTTTAATTCCCCATTTTTATTGAATTCAAATTTCACCATTAGCTGTTGTGGGATTCAAATCCGGGCAGGGTGAATGGATCCTGGTGGAACACTGCCAACTTTCTCCGATCAGTTGTTTTATTTATAACAATTAGAGTGGTTTATCCAAACGTCTTCTGCAAAATGTCATCTCATTAACATAGATTGAAATTTAAAAATTAAAAATAAACCTTCTTGTTCAGGAATAGCCCACTCTCAGTTCATTTTAATAATTTAATACTTCCGTTTATTTAATGCCTTCACATGTAGAAGGTCTCAAAGTGCTTCACATAGTGAAGCATCTTTGCAGTGCCAATACCTGTTGTTATGTTGGCAAGTACAATCGCCATTCTGCACAAGCTAGGCCCTGCATACAGCAATGAGAAGAATGACAGGTAAGTGGCGTTTGGTTGAGGGAGGAATGTTGGCTGGGAATTGGGAAAATACCCTGCTGTTCTTTGAATAGTTTCATGGGATCTTCTACATAAAGAGGCAGAATTTGGCCTCACTTTAACATCTTATCCATAGGATGATACTTCAGTTCCCCAGTATTATACTAGCATAATTTATAAATGTTTGCTTCCAGCTGTCACATTGCTTGTTTTCCACATAAAGTTATTTTCAGCCATCTAAGTGCCCCGTTGCACTCACAATGGGGCAGATCTTGACTTTGTGCCATTGTGTAACACGTTTGATAGCTCAGAAGGTTTTGGGTTCAAATCCCACTCTGGAGACTTCAGGGCAAAATTTAGGCTGACACCCCAGCGTATTGCTGAGAGTGCTTCACTTTTGGAAGTGCCTGCTTGCAGATGAGACATTAAACTGAGGCTCCATTCGCCCTCTCAGGTGGACATAAAAGATCCCATGACACCATTTTGAAGAAGAGCAGGGGTTTTTTCCCCAGTGTCCTGGCCAATCTTTATCCCTCAATCAAAGTCATTAAAACATATTATCTGGTCATTGCCCTTTGTAGGAGCTTGTTGTATGCAAATTGGCTGTCACGTTTCCAACATTACAAAAGTATTGGTTGTAGAGCACTTTGGGACGTTCTGAGGTTGTGAAAGATGCTATATAAATCTAAGCCTTTTCTATTGTAAATCAGCAGCCTGTATACACCTTTTCCAATTTTTATTTCCATTGAAATCACTAATGTCCTTCAGGTCACTGCTCAGACTGGCCTACATGTGACTGCTGTCCATACTGCATAATTCACTCCTAAATTAATGTGTTAGGTGATAAATCCTTTCTCATCAATGTCACCTACATCCCAAGAACTATTTTTTTAAACAACATCAATTATCAGTTAGCTTTAGTTTTATAGAAATTTAATATGTAGCACCATTTGTTAAAATTAAGTATGCTTCCTCTCAGTGGATGCTGGGACAATTGAAAATGACAAGACTGAGATCAACAGATTTTTTTTTCCCTGTAAATTCTTTACCCTGATTTGGAAACCATCAGCCTGTTATTTAATTTTCTTCTTTTGTCCTCTATCTTCAAATTTCTTTTCCAGATCAATGGGTCTGGATTATGCAGTTAGCAGTGAAGTTTGAGAGCAAATCCAGTCCAAAATAAGAATGTTAAAACTTAAACGAAGCCAATTACAGAGGTATGAGGAGAGAGGTGGCTTGGGTTGATTGGTAAATAGACTAAAATTTCTGGCAGTAAAATAAACAGTGGTAGACATTTAAAGAAAGAATTCAAAATGTTCAACAAAAAACACATTTCATTAAAAAACAAAAACTCAGCAAAGGAAGATCCAACTGGGAGGCTTACATAAGAAGTTAAGGATAGGATTCGATTTTAAAAAGGGGCTTATTGTGCGGCAAAGAGTAGTAGTCAGCCTGAGCATCAAGTGTTTTAGGAACCAGCAAAGGACCACCAAAAAGTTAATATAAAGGGGAAAAAATAGAATATGTGTGTAAACTAGCCAGGAATACAAAACAGATTGTAAGAGGTTTTACATGAATTTTAAAAGAAAGATAAGTAGCTAAAGTAAAAGTTGGTCCCTTAGAGACAAAGACAGACAAAATTCTCATGGGAAATGAGGAAATGGCAGCATCATTGAGCAGATATTTTCACTGTAGAAAACACATATTACATATCAGAAATAGAAAGGAAGTCTTAACAATGCATTAAAAAAATCATAGTATGATCAGACAGAGTCAACGTGGTTACATAAATTTGCTAAAGCTTTTTGAGGATGTAGGGTAGCTAAAGGGGAACCAGTAGATGTAATATACTTGGATTTCTAAAAGGTATTTGATAAGCTGTCCCTCAACAGGTTAATACACAAGATAAGGGCTCATGGGGTTGGGGATGATATATTAGGGTGGATAGACGATTGGTTAATGGACAGGAGAAGAGAATAGGGATAAATGGGGCATTTCCAAGTTGGCAAGCTAAGACCAGTGGACTGACACAAGGATAAGTGCTGGAGCCTCAGCTATTTCCAATCTATATCAATGACTTAGATGAAGAGACCGAGAGGAATGTATGAAAGTTTGCTGACAATATAAAGCTGGGTGGGAATGTAAGCTGTGAAGAGGACACAAAGTGGCTTCAAAGCGATATAGGCTGATTAAGTGAGTGGGCAGCAAGGTGGCAGATGGAGTATAATGTGGGAAAGTGTGAAGTTTTTCACTTTAGTTAAGAATAAAAAAAGAAGAATTTTGCAAAGGTGCAAAACTTGTAAATGTTGATGTTCAGAAAGCCTTGGGTGTACTCATGCAAGGAATATACAAAGTTAGCATGCAGATGCAGGAAGCAATTACAAAGGCAAATGACGTGTTGGCATTTAATGTAAGGCGATTGGAGTACAAGAATAAGGAAACCATGCTACAATTGTACAGGACTTTGCTGATAGCTTACATGGAATACTGCATTCAATTTTCATCTCCATATCTATGGAAGAATATACTTACATTGGAGAAAGTGCAGCAGATTGGTACCTGGGACAAGATGGTTGCCTATAATGAGAGGCTGAGTAAATTAGACCTATACTCTCTGGAGTTTAGAAGAATGAGAGATGATCTCATTGAAACCTACAGGATACTGAAAGGGCTTGACAGGGTAGACACTGAAAGGTTATTTCCCCTGGCTAGGGAATTTAGAACACAGGGGCACAGTGTCAGGATTAGGGGCTGATCATTTAGCTCTGAGATGAGGGGAAATTTCTTCATTCAAAGAGCTGTGGATCTTTGGAACCCTCTATCCCAAAGAGTTATGCATGCTCCATCATTGGATACAGTTAAGGCTGAGATAAACAGATTTTTGGTCTCTCAGGGAATCAAGGGATATGGGAAGTAGGCGTAGGAGGTAAGGCCATTGATCAGCCATAATCGTATTGAATGGCAGAGCAGGCTCAAGCAGCAGTATGGTCTACTCCGGCTTCCATTTCTTATGTCTTATGTTCAGTGGGTGCCTGCTGTTGAACTCAAATAAAGTTGCCCACAAAGGTCTGTGATGTGGATTTTCCCTTTCCCAACTGCAGTTTGAATCTGGTGCCATCATTGGAATCTCTTGATAGCAGTGATGTTGTCAAGCAGGGTAAGAAGCCAATCACATTGAAGCATCATCACAGACTGCAAACCAGGAAGTAAAAACCACTGTATCCCCTTCAGTTTTTAATATCATTTTACAGAGAGTGCTATAAATGATTGAGACATACAGATGGGATTTAGGTAGAAGCTAAAATACAATTAATAAGCTTTTAAAAATATATTATTTTTAAAATATATGGCATTTCTTATTATAATGGAGATATTTGACATTCCACAAATAAAAAACTTACTTTCAGTTCCGGTGGGGATGTTTAGCAGTAATTATGAGCTTAGTATCCTGTTAAAATCCTAGTTACACCTCATTTAACAGGGTGCAGCTTTTTCCACAGACTTTTACTGTGAGACTAAAAGCTTAAAAGGGCAAGTTCTTGTCAATTGCAAGATGTCTAATTGATTGCAACCTGGAGGGTCCTCAACAGTGCACCCTATGGGGAAGTGTAGAATTACTGACAGCAACTTCTGGATCTCCATGTTTGACTGCACATGTGCAGACTCCAGAAGTTGCTGGGTGGGATTTTACGGTCCCATCCGCGACGGGAATTTTAGTAGGCAGGGTGGAAAATTTGACAGACTGGCCAAAGGTCTGTTGCTTTTGGGTGGGAATTTCCAGTCCTGCAGAGGATGGGGTCGGAAAATCCCATTCATTGTCAATTTCAGAGGCATAATGACAGTGAACTCTATAGTTTCACCACCATTACTACTGCTAATCAAGGCCAACATTGATGGGTTATAAGAATATTACTGGAATTATGGGGTTGGGTGATTGCCTGAGGGTTTTATTATTTAGCTATCTGTAACAACACAAAGTGTCTATTAAGAACAAGGGTTCCATGCTGCCAAGCTCAATGTCTGGCTCTTGCTATTATCACAAAATGGATGCACCCAGAAAAGCAGCATGACACAGTTGTGTTATAACAGAAGAACACAATGCTGGCCAAACGGCCAGGCATTTTTAGGGGGAACCACCATGGCAAACATTTCCTCATTGAGTGATCTGACAGAAGCAAAATGTAGGTTATAGAAATATTCTGTGCCAGTCAGTAACGAAGGAAAGGAAGTCCAGCAGAAACAATAGATGACGGCTTACTTCAAATTGGTCGATGGCCCTAACTCTGATTTGTAATTGCTCTCGGTAAAGGTTGTCATGAGCGGCTTGGGTACAAAGTGTACATGACATTGGGTAACATGGGGGTGCTGATGTAATGATGAGGAATACCGGTGCATTATGTGTGAATAAGCTGTCTGGGCTTGTCTCCACTCAACAATCAGCACACCCAGAGACACACACTCACCACACCCAGAGACACACACTCACCACACCCAGAGACACACACTCACCACGACCAGAGACATACACTCACCACACCCAGAGACACACACTCACCACACCCAGAGACACACACCACGACCAGAGACACACACTCACCACGCCCAGCGACACACACTCACCACACCCAGAGACACACACCACACCCAGAGACACACACCACGACCAGAGACACACATTCACCACACCCAGCGACACACACTCAACATGCCCAGAGACACACCTTCACCACACCCAGAGACACACACCACGACCAGAGACACACACTCACCACGCCCAGCGACACACACTCACCACACCCAGAGACACACACTCACCACACCCAGAGACACACACCACGACCAGAGACACACACTCACCACGCCCAGCGACATATACTCACCACGCACAGAGACACACACTCAACATGCCCAGAGACACATACTCACCACACCCAGACACACACTCACCAAACCCAGCGACACACACTCACCACGCCCAGACACACACACTCACTACACCCAGAGACACACACTCACCACGCCCAGCGACACATACTCACCACGCCCAGAGACACACCTTCACCACACCCAGACACACACTCACCAAACCCAGCGACACACACTCACCACACCCAGACACACACACTCACTACACCCAGTGACACACACTCACCACACCCAGGGACACACACATTCACCACATCCAGACACACACACTCACCACACCCAGGTACACACACTCACCATGCCCAATTACACACATTTACCACACCAAGGCACACAAACTCACCACACCCAGTTACACACACTCACCACATCCAGGTACACACTCACCATACCCAGGGACACACATTCACCACACCCAGGGACACATACTCACCACACCCAGAAACACACACTCATCACACTCAGGTACACACTCACCACACCCAGGTACACACACTCACCACACCCAGGTACACACACTCACCACACCCAGGTACACACTCACCACACCCAGGTACACACTCAACGCACGCAGGCACACACACACCAGGTACACACCCAATGCACGCAGGCACACACACTCACCACACCCAGAGACACACACTCACCACACCCAGAGACACACACTCACCACACCCAGGTGCACATACTTACTACACCCAGGTAAACACTCACCACACCCAGAGACACACACTCACCACGCCCAGAGACACACACTCACCACACCCAGAGACACACACTCACCACACCCAGGTACACACAGTCACTACACCCAGCGACACACACTCAGCACACCCAGCGACACACACACACTCACCACACCCAGGGACACACACTCACCGTACCCAAGGGACACACTCACCACACCCGGATACACACACACTCACCACACCCAGACACACACACTCACCACACCCAGGCACACACACTCACCACACCCAGGGACACACACTCACCGTATCCAAGGGACACACTCACCACACCCAGACACACACACTCACTACACCCAGTGACACACACTCACCACACCGAGGGACACACACATTCACCACATCCAGACACACACACTCACCACACCCAGGTACACGCACTCACCATGCCCAATTACACACATTTACCACACCAAGGCACACAAACTCACCACACCCAGTTACACACACTCACCACATCCAGGTACACACTCACCATACCCAGGGACACACATTCACCACACCCAGGGACACACACTCACCACACCCAGAAACACACACTCATCACACTCAGGTACACACTCACCACACCCAGGTACACACACTCACCACACCCAGGTACACACACTCACCACACCCAGGTACACACTCAACGCACGCAGGCACACACACACCAGGTACACACCCAATGCACGCAGGCACACACACTCACCACACCCAGAGACACACACTCACCACACCCAGAGACACACACTCACCACACCCAGGTGCACATACTTACTACACCCAGGTAAACACTCACCACACCCAGAGACACACACTCACCACGCCCAGAGACACACACTCACCACACCCAGAGACACACACTCACCACACCCAGGTACACACAGTCACTACACCCAGCGACACACACTCAGCACACCCAGCGACACACACACACTCACCACACCCAGGGACACACACTCACCGTACCCAAGGGACACACTCACCACACCCGGATACACACACACTCACCACACCCAGACACACACACTCACCACACCCAGGCACACACACTCACCACACCCAGGGACACACACTCACCGTATCCAAGGGACACACTCACCACACCCAGATACACACGCATTCACCACATCCAGACACACACATTCACCACTATATTATTATTTAGTTAGACATTGGGCAGTTTTGTCCACATAAACTGTAGTAATTATGGTTTTATTTAGTGTGTAATGCACCTTTAAGAATACTACTTTTAAGGAAGATCACATGATCTGTAGTAACCAATAGGAGAGTAGCGCGGGCTACCTCAGCAGTCAGTGTAGAGATAGGGTTGAAGTTGAAAGCATACACATAGTCGCTGCTGAGTATATTGTAAATAAACTTAAATTTCCACCCATGAAGTGTCTGCAGATCAACTCTATCATTAATAGCACAACTTTGCCACCCTACAACAAACTGGTGATGAGGATAATACAGGATTGAACAGAAGAAATCAAGTTAGAAATAAATCGGCACTGTGCCTCGCCCAGTGAGTGTAATTAGCGAGCTCCGTTAGAATTGGAGAAGTTATCCCCTCTCAAAATGCCACAATTTGGGAGCATTGATTCTTTTGAACCAGCCACAGATGATTGGTCTCAATACATTGAATACCTCACGTTCGAGATTACAGGGGAAGAGAAGAGGCCAGCGATCCTCTTGAATACTTGTGGGAGTAAAACCTACAGCTTGATTCAAAGTTTTATGGCACCCGGTGCCCCAGATTCAAAACATTTTGATGAATTGTTGAACAGTGTGAAGGGTCACTTTCAACCCAAACCCTCAGTCATGATGCAGATGTTCACGTTAAATTCGAGAAACAGAGCCCCGGGTGAGACAATTGTGTGCTACGTGGCAAATTTGAAACCGCTAATGGAGCATTGTGAGTTTGGTATGACTCTGAACGACATGCTCAGAGATTGTTTAGTGTGTGGTGTGAAAGAGGACACTGTTCAGAAAAGATTATTGTCCAAAGTGAATCTGGATTTCAAAAAGGTTCTAGAGATAGCTTTGGCTGTGAAAAGCACTGTAAAAGATTCAAAAGCAATACAGGGTGCACAAAATGGTGCTGTCCTCCACATCGGGTGGGAAACCTCAGCCAAAAGAGGCATGAAAAAGTGAGACTCCACCGAGCAACGGGAAATAACCCACGCTAGCCGAAGAATAAAGAAAAATAGCTTAGCAGCAAAATCAAAGAATAATTTTAATAGAATTTAATAGAAACAATCAGTCTTTTAGTGATTGGCAGTTTAAAAAAATTGAATGCTACTATTGTCACAGAAATAGACATATGATGAGGCAGTGCAAGGAAAGATTCAAGCAGGCTTGTAAACAAAAGAAGAAGCCCAATGAAACCTACAATGTAGAAGAGCCTGAAACAATAAATTCTGATATTTACTTGTTGTTTAATCTGAAAGTTGGAAAGACAGAACCAATATTTGTCACAACGAAAGTAAATGGCAAACCTGTTAGAATGGAAGTGGACACGGGAGCTTCCACTACAGTAATTGGGGAACATACCTTCAGATATTTGAATAATGGCGAACATCAATTAAGTTTAGAAGAAATAGATGCAAAGCTAAAAACATATACGGGTGAAGACATTCAAGTAAAAGGCATAAGCAGAGTAATTGTCCATTATGGAAGCCAGTCAGCACAGCTACTCTTGATGGTGGTAGCAGGTGAAGGGCCAAGCCTCCTTGGGTGAAATTAGTTAAAGGAGATTAAGTTCGAATAGTCTGAAATGTTCCAGTTGAGAGCAAGTTGCTTAGAAACCATAGCTGCTTAGAAAGTTCGCCACTGTCTTCAAGGACGGACTGGGGAAAATCCAGGACTTGCAGACCAAGATTTATCTGGATCTGGAAGCAACTCCTCACTTCATGAAGGTGAGACCGGTGCCACATGCCCTGTGAGGAAAAAGTCGACATTGAACTGAACAGACTAGAGAAACTAGGCATTATACAACCTGTTCAGTTCTCAGAATGGGCAGCACCCATAGTCCCCGTCCTTAAACCCAACCAAAGCGTCCGAATTTGTGGAGACTACAAACTGATGGTTAATAAAGTAGCAAAGCTAGACAAGCACACCATTCCAAAAATCAAAGACTTGTATGCCCAGCTGGCAGGAGGGACATAATACACAAAGATTGACATGAATCTTGCTTATCAACAACTAGAGTTGGATAATGCCTCCAGGGAATTTGTCACAATTATTACCCACAAAGGGTTGTACCAATGTACACGATTGCCTTTCGGTGTCCCCTCATCTTGTGCCATCTTTTAGAGAGCAATGGAAAGCTTACTGCAGGGATTACCCCAGTTTGTAGTCAATTTAGACAATGTATTGGCGTCAGAATTCATTGAATAAGAGCATTTGTCAAACTTAGAAGAAGTTTTAAAATGTTTCTTGCAAGCTGGAGTGCATTTACAAAAAAGAAAAATGCACGTTCCAAGTGAGGGAGGTGATCTATTTGGGTGTAGTAATTATGGTTTTATTTAGTGTGTAATGTACCTTTAAGAATAATACTTGTTAAGGAAGATTACATGATCTGTAGTAACCAATAGGAGAGTAGCAGGGGCCACCTCAGCAAGCAGTGCAGAAATAGAGTTGGAGTTGAAAGAACACACGTAGTTGCTGCTGAGTATATTGTCAACAAACATAAAGTTTCCACACAAGAAGTGCCTGCAGATTAACTCTGTCATTAATAGCACAACTTTGTTACCCTACAACAAACTGGCAATGGGGATAAAACAGGATTGAACAGAAGAACCCTCAGTCACGACGCAGATGTTCAGGTTTAATTCATGAAATAGAGCCCAGAGTGAGACAATTGCATGCTACGTGGCAAATTTGAAGCAGCTAATTGATCTGAACAGATTAGAGAAACTGGGCGTCAGATGAGCTGTTCAGTTCTCAGAATGGGCAACACCCATAGTCCCCATCCTCAAAACTCGACCAAAGCATCCAAATTTGTGGAGACTACAAACTGATGGTTAATAAAGTAGCTAAGCAAGACTTGCACCCCATTCCAAAAATCGAAGACCTGTATGCCAAGCTGGCAGAATCACAGAATCACACAATGCAGAAGAGGCCCTTCGGCCCATCGAGTCTGCACCGACACGTGAGAAACACCTGACCTACCTACCTAATCCCATTTACCAGCACTTGGCCCATAGCCTTGAATGTTATGGGCTATAACATAGCCCAAGTGCTCATCCAGGTACTTTTTAAAGGATGTGAGGCAACCCGTCTCCACCACCCTCCCAGGCAGCGCATTCCAGACTGTCACCACCCTCTGGGTAAAAAAGTTTTTCTTCACATCCCACCTAAACCTCCTGCCCCTCACCTTGAACTTATGTCCCCTCGTGACAGACCCTTCAATTAAGGGGAACAGCTGCTCCCTATCCACCCTGTCCATGCCCTTCATAATCTTATACACCTCGATCAGGTCGCCCCTCAGTCCTCTCTGCCCCAACAAAAACGACCCAAGCCTATCCAACCTCTCTTCATAACTTAAATGTTTTATCCCAGGCAACATCCTGGTGAATCTCCTCTGCACCCCCTCCAGTGCAATCATATCCTTCCTATAATGTGGTGACCAGAACTGCACACAGTACTCCAGCTGTGGCCTCATCAAGGTTCTATACAATTCCAACATGATCTCCCTGCTTTTGTAATCTATGCCTCGATTGATAAAGGCAAGTGTCCCATATGCCTTTTTCACCACCCCACTAACATGCCCCTCCACCTTCAGAGATCTATGGACACACGCGCCAGGGTCCCTTTGTTCCTCAGAACTTCCTAGTGTCATGCCATTCATTGAATACTTCCTTGTCAAATTACTCCTTCCAAAGTGTATCACCTCACACTTTTCAGGGTTAAATTCCATCTGCCACTTATCTGCCCATTCGACCATCCCATCTATATATTCCTGTAGCCCAAGACACTCAACCAGGTTATCCACCCGGCCAATCTTTGTGTCATCCGCAAACTTACTAATCCTACCCCCCACATAGTCATCTATGTCGTTTATATAAATGACGAATAATAGGGGACCCAGCACAGATCCCTGTGGTACGCCACTTTACACTGGCTTCCAGTCACTAAAGCATCCTTCTGTCATCACCCTCTGTCTCCTACAGCTAAGCCAATTTTGAATCCACCTTATCAAATTATCCTGTAACCCATGTGCATTTGCCTTCTTTATAAGTTTCCCATTTGGGACCTTGTCAAAGGCTTTGCTGAAATCCATATAAACTACATCAACTACATTTAGGGACATACATGTCCCTGCAGGAGGGACATAATACACAAAGATTGACATGGGTCATGCTTATAACAACTAGAAATGGATAATGCCTCCAGGGAGTTTGTCACAATTAATATCCACAAAGGGTTGTACCAATATACACGATTGCCTTTCGGTGTCTCCTCAGCTTGTGCCATCTTACAGAGAACAATAGAAAGCTTACTGCAGGGACTGCCCCAGGTTGTAGTCTATTTGTACAAAGTATTGGTGACCGGATTCACTGACAAAGAACATTTGCCAAACTTAAAGAAGTCTTAAAACGTTTCTTGCAAACTGGAGTGTGCTTAATAAAAGAGAAGTGCACGTTCCAAGCGAGGGAGGTAATCTATTTGGGTTACTGGGTAGACTCACAGGGCCTCCACCTGGCTGAGGAAAAAGTGAGAGCCAGAAGAGAGGCACCTGCGCCAAAGAACACCTCTGAGCTCAAATCATCCTAGAAATGATCAACTATTATGGGCGGTTCTTACCCAATTTGTCTACAGTGCTGGCCCCCCTGCATTCTCTACTCAAAACCAACCAACGTCAGTTTTGGGAGGCGCCCCAGAAAGAAGCTTTCATAAAGGCGAAACAATTGTTGCACTCGTCCAATCTATTAGTGCATTACGACCAGACGAAAGAATTGGTACTGACGTGACGCATCTCCCTACAGAGTGGGAGCAGTGCTCCCTCATTGGATGGACGATGGTATAGAATGGCCAATAGGTTATGTGTCAAGAACACTCAGCACAGTGGAAAAGGGATACTCGCAGATAGAAAAGAAAGCCTGCCCATCATCTTTGGTGTCAAGAAATTTCAACAGTACATATACGGCCATTTTACAATCATTTCGGACCAAAAACCATTGTTAGGATCATTTAGTGAGGACAAGGCTATACCACCCATAGCCTCATCAAGAATACAAACGATGGGCTTTAATTCTGGCAGCATACAAATACACTTCGTACATAGGCCTGGCAATCAAATCGCAAACACTGATGCCCTTAATCGTTTGAAAATGATGAGCATGTCCCAGTTTCAAAGGAACTTGTTTTACTGTTAAATTTTGTAGATTCCTCAACGGTCTGTGCTCGAAAAATCAGAGACTGGACAAGTCGGAATCCAGCGCTATCTCAGGTACGAGAACAAGTGCTACATGGTTGGTCACAGGAGCCCGTATCTGACAAAATGAAACCGTACTTCAACAGAAGACATGAAATAATCAGCCAGGATGGCATCTTATTGTGGGGAGCACGAGTGATAGTTCCTCCAAAGGGAAGGGAGAAACTTTTAGCTGAACTATAGGGTGCCCATCCAGGAATATCCCGAATGAAGACCATAGCATGCAGCTATCTATGGTGGCCTGGGATGGATGGCGAAATAGAGAGTTTAGTAAAGCACTGTGTGTAATGTCAGCAACTGCAAAAGTTGCAAGTAACAGCTCTGTTACACCCATGGGAGTGGCCAGGTAGACCCTGGGTGCGGTTACACAGGGACTATGTTAGACTTTCCTGGGAACAATGTTTCTACTCATTGTCGATGCCCATTCAAAATGGTTGGGTGTATATGAGGTAAAGTCACCAACGTCGGCCACTACAATTGAGAAACTACGTCAGAGTTTTGCCATTCATGGACTACTAGAAGTAGTCGTTTCCAATAATGGCACAGCATTTACGAGAGCTGAGTTTCAACGGTTTATCAACCTCAAAGGTATCACATGTGAAAACTGCACCGTACCACCCTTCCTCAAACAGACTAGCTGAAAGGGCGGTTCAAACATTCAAGGAAGGCATGATAAAGCTAATTGGTGATTCCTTGGCAACCAAGCTAGCACGCTTCCTTTCTTATTACAGGACTACCCCTCACACAACAACAGGTGTCACACCTGTGGAATTATTGTTGAAACGCCATCTCAGGACGAATTTAGAGGGAAGGTGGAAAGGAGTCAGGGAAGCCACAAAACTAGACATAATTGGCATAGTCGTGAGAGGAAATTTGGCATGGGAGAGCCGATATACGTGAAAAACTTCGGGGAAGGGCCAAAGTGGTTACCGGGTGAAATAGGTGTGGTGACTGGACCTCTATCTTACCAAGTGGAGGTGGAAGGCCGGATCATCCATAAACATGTGGACCATTTAAGGAAGAGAGAGACAAATCCCCAAGGGTTGGTTCCACCAGTGTTCATGACCGGGTCTGCGTTTCCTGTTGAGGATACTCAACCCAGAACTGACGTGTCTGATGTTCCTGTAAGAGTTGAGGATACAGAACTGCAAGTGCCCACCAAAGCACCTAATGTTCAGGCAACTCTGGGAAAGGAGGTTCCTGACAAAGAATCTGAAGTTGTGGAGCTGCAACATTCCACACGTACCAGGAAACCACCTGAAAGACTGAACTTGTAAATTCCTTACCCAGTGTAAATATTATGTTGCCTTGGAAAATATGTATTTATAAATATAATCTGTATAGCAGAGTTAAAGGTGGGGGGGATGTAGTAATTATGGTTCTATTTAGTGTGTAATGTACCTTTAGCAAAGGTAAGGATGATCAAATGGTCCGTAGTAACCAATAGGAGAGTAGCGCGGGCTACCTCAGTAGATAGTGTAGAGATATATTTGGAGTTGAAAGCACAGGTGTAGTTGCAGCTGAGCATATTGTAAATAAATTAATGTTTGGTGAGGGTGTGGTGATTGTGGAGATAAGCAAGCAGTGATAGGAGCAGATAATCAAAAGATGTCACAGACAAAAGAATCAAAGAGGTGTTGAAGGTGGTGATATTTGTCTAAGAAAAGTGCTAATTAAGAATGGAAGACAGGACACTCAAGGTACAGCTCTAGTGGGGGTGGGGTGGAAAGACTAACAAGGTTTTAGTTTTAGATTTAAAAATAATGGAAATAGGTGGGAAAAGAAGAATCTATATAAATTATTGAAAAAAAAAGGGGAGGGGGGAGAAACGGGGTGGGGATGGGGGGAGGGGGAGTTTAAGATCTAAAGTTGTTGAATTCAATATTCAGCCCGGAAGGCTGTAAAGTGCCTAGTCGGAAGATGAGGTGCTGTTCCTCCAGTTTGCGTTGGGCTTCACTGGAACAATGCAGCAAGCCAAGGACAGACATGTGGGCAAGAGAACAGGGTGGAGTGTTAAAATGGCAAGCGATAGGGAGGTTTGGGTCTTTCTTGCGGACAGACCGCAGGTGTTCTGCAAAGCGGTCACCCAGTTTGCGTTTGGTCTCTCCAATGTAGAGGAGACCGCATTGGGAGCAACGAATGCAGTAGACTAAGTTAGGGGAAATGCAAGTGAAATGCTGCTTCACTTGAAAGGAGTGTTTGGGCCCTTGGACGGTGAGGAGAGAGGATGTGAAGGGGCAGGTGTTGCATCTTCTGCGTGGGCATGGGGAGGTGCCATAGGTGGGGGTTGAGGAGTAGGGGGTGATGGAGGAGTGGACCAGGGTGTCCCGGAGGGAACGATCCCTACGGAATGCCGTCAGGGGGGGTGAAGGGAAGATGTGTTTGGTGGTGGCATCATGCTGGAGTTGGCGGAAATGGTGGAGGATGATCCTTTGAATGCGGAGGCTGGTGGGGTGATAAGTGAGGACAAGGGGGACCCTATCGTGTTTCTGGGAAGGAGGAGAAGGCGTGAGGGAGGATGCGCGGGATATGGGCCGGACACAGTTGAGGGCCCTGTCAACGACCGTGGGTGGAAAACCTCGGTTAAGGAAGAAGGAGGACATGTCAGAGGAGCTGTTTTTGAAGGTAGCGTCATCAGAACAGATGCGACGGAGGCGAAGGAACTGAGAGAATGGGATGGAGTCTTTACAGGAAGCGGGGTGTGAGGAGCTGTAGTCGAGGTAGCTGTGGGAGTCGGTAGGCTTGTAATGGATATTGGTGGACAGTCTATCATCAGAAATTGAGACAGAGAGGTCAAGGAAGGGAAGAGAAGTGTCAGAGATGGACCATGTGAAAATGATGGAGGGGCGGAGATTGGAAGCAAAATTAATAAATTTTTCCAGGTCCCGACAGAATGATCTCCTCCGTTCCGCCAGGGTAAGTCACTCTTCTCATCACTCTCAACTCACACACTCACAAACCCATCACACACCCACAGGGCCCTCACTCACTGCCAGTTCAAGGGACATCACCATTCATTCTCTCACACACACCTTTATTGTCCTCATCCCGTCCATGAGACCATTCACCACCCACACATGCCAGGCAAACTTATCATCTGGCCTGGCAGGCATCCTGCTTACACCCTCTCCATCTCTATTCATGCAGGACAAGCTGGCACACAACAACAGGAAGAAGTCTTAGATTGGTAGAGGAATGCCTGAAATCTAGGTCCTCACAGACTTTGAAAATAAAGCCATCCAGCTGATTGGTAATGGTCTGGACCGGTCTTGTGCTGATGGTGAGGTCGGCGGTGCTCTACCAAGTGAGGATCCGGCAATGTAACATCCATCAGACAACCATGCTGTGAGTAATGTGTCCTGTTTCACAGGCCACTGCCACACACTAATTATCCCCCCTTGCTTCCGCAGGCACATCTGGGAAACAGCCAAAAGAGTCCATGTCCCAGGGCCTCCTGTCAAGCCTTGAAGGCACCTTGGAAGAGGAATCTGGAGGCACCCTCCTTGAGGCGTTGTCATAGCACTCACCCACACCCTCCACCAGAGACACACACCTTGGTGGGACCATCAGAGTAGCCTCGGGATCACAATCCGGTGAGCACATCGCACTTTCTGATCCACAGCAGGCAGAAGCAGGGACTGCCCAGGTCCCCAGCACTCGGAGGACTGCTGGAGGCCAGAAATCTGGTAAGCCCAAGTCAGATGATGAGCATCTGGACATGGTCACATCACAGTTGCTGGAGCTGCAAAGGCAAGCTCGGGAACATCAGGAAGGGATGTCCACTGCACTCCTCAGATTACAAGGCATGATGGAGGAGTCCGTCCACCTTCAGACTGAGATGATAGTGCCGACGTGCCAATGCACCGAGGCCAACACCGGTCAGATGGCGGATGCAATGGAGACCTTGGTCCAGGATGTCACTCCTGCACTACTGTGCAGGCTCAACTCCATCGTTGATGCCATAGTTGGCCTCCAACGGTGTGTACGCAAGAGGGGTGCAGGGCAGCTCATCTCGCTCCAGCTTCCCCTTCTCCTCAAGGAGTCAGCCTGGGGCCCTCAAGCACCCATTGGAGGAGGATCAGCAGGTGCACATTCCAGGGCCATCCACTCACGTGACTTCGAGAGTGTCCGGCCTATGCGAGCCCCTCTTCCTGTGACCTCAGCAACTTCAGATCCACAGGCCGAGAAGGGTGTCACTGCCACACAGCAGGACCCGAAAGCAGGCTGGGCCCTTAAAGTCTCGGCCCTCCAGAGGACTTCCACCAAGGTCATCACAGACAGCAGGCTGCCTCCAGCTCTGCTGTGGGTGTGCAGAGAGCACCAAGGTGCAGCAGCAGGGTTAGGAAAGTTAAGAAGAATTAATTGCACAGCCTGGGCACGGATGTTAATCACTTGCACATAATGTTCACTATTGTCAATAAACTCCCAAGAATGTCTCCCTGCCTATGGCTCCTTGTTCTGATGAGCAGTGTTCGTGTCACTCCGATGTGAAATCTTTCTGCACAAGATAAAGGCAGGTGTCTCAGTCCAGGGCCTCTTCCCTGTGCTTTGTGCAGCCTTCAGACCAAAGTGATGGTCCAGCCTCACACTCACTGGAAACATTGCTGATGCCTGCACCTCAGCGGTGCTGGTCATTGCTGCCAGAATGTAGTGGGCAGGCATCACGGAGTTTCGTCATTCTCTCTGTGTGCTCTCAGCAGCTTTGAGGTGGGGCTGGCCCCACATATCTTCAGCATCTGCGACCAGTGACGCTGTGCTCCTGAAGGGCTCAGGTGCTGGACGTGGACAAAGGATCAGATGCTTCTAAAGTTTCATGGCTGTGTCTCTATGATATGACCATGATCATAGAGCGCAAGCGAGCTGCCCTCGGCCAGACAGGAGTCAGGCATTCTCAGAGGCTATGTGAAGATCTTTGGAGTGTCCTCACTGCATGTCATCATCATCCTCCTGCATTCGAGTGACTATTAGGGAGCATTTGAGTGACTATTAGGGACTCCACTGTGTCTCCATGACAAGAGCATTCTCAGAGAGGATATTCACGCTGCCATAAGACAGACAGGAGTCAAACGTTCATAGATGCAATGTGAAGATCAATGGGTTCATCTCACTGCATCATCCTCCACAAATCTAGCAGCTGTGAGGGCCTCCCAGGCATACCTGCCTCATCTGGCCAGTGCTAGGGCCTCATCCCCGTCATCATCGCCTCCGAGGACCTCCTCACCCTCATCCCTATCGACATCCTCCCCATCGGAGGAGATCTCCAGCTCCTCCATCTCCTCCTCAGCCAGCTCTTCCCCCCCGTTGCAGCGCCAGCAGGCAATGACGATGTGTGACACCCTCTGCGGGCTGTATTGCAGGGCTCCACCAGACGAGCCCAGGCACCAGAATCTCATTTTCAGCATCCTAATGGTCTGTGAGCTGCAGCATGAGCCTCATTATACCATCGCTCTGCTGCAGCCTGAGGCCGCTGCACAGGTGTCATCAGCCACGGCCTCTGCGGGTAGCACGTGTCCCAGAGGAGACATCCCTGCAGCCTCTGTGGGCCCTGGAAGAATTCAGGGATCTGTGACCAACTGAGGATGTGGGAGTCATGGACACTTCCTGGAAACAGTGCGCAGACCTGTAGGATGCATTTCTGGTGGTCACACACCAGCTGCACATTCAGTGAATGGAATCCCTTGCGGTTGATATAATTGACCGTGTATTGCGATGGAGATCTGAGCACCACATGAGTGCAGTTGATGGCACCCTGCACCTGTGGGAAACCTGAGATCTGGGAGAATCCAATCGCTCTTGCACCCTGGCTGTCCTGGTCCCGGGCGAAATGCACAAAGTTGTGTGCACTCGTGAAGATGGCAACCGTGACCTCATGGATGCATTTGTGGGTGGCGGCTTGTGAGATCCCGCACAGGTCACCTGTGGAGCCCTGAAAGGAGCCACTGGTGTAGAAATTGAGTGCCGCTGTCACTTTCACGGCCACTGGCAGTGGATGCCCTTCATGTCCCCGTGGTGCCAAATCCTGCAGCAGCTGGCAGATGTGAGCGGCCGGTTCCTTAGACATGTGCAGTCTTCAGCGACATTAGTCCTCAGTCATCTGCAGGAATGGCAAGCTCCATCTGTAGACCCTGGGTGTCGCTAGGCACCGACCAGTCACTGCTCACTGCAGCTCTTGGACAGCGTGTGCAAGAGCCCCAGCCACCCCTTCTTTTTGAGGTTGCTGCTCCTGCCTCTGCACAGCCAGGAACCTTAGTCACTCTCTCCTCCGTCGTCATCGCTCTCTGAAGGCCATCAGGCATACAGCTAGTTCACCAGGCTCCATGATCCTGATGTACTCCTCCTGCAGGATGGAAGAGAGCGACACGTGGTTAGCAAGGGTGTACTAACAACCTGTCCTGGTTAAGTGTGAAAAGGCCCCTTAATGCATCCTAGGGAGTGCTGGCCACCATTTGGATGGCCAGAGATTAGTGCGCTACATGGCTGCCCAAAACCCCACCCACCTCCACCCCACACCACCTGACCGATTGGCGGCAGCTTTGCCCATTGGACTGCATGCTGTGCTCTCAGCTCAGGCACAGGCATTCTCCTAACCCACACTGCAAGGCTGCACTATTAGCTTGAACCATGGGGGAGACTGGTCCAAACCGGGATGATGACATTGCAAGGAGCTGTGAGCACCTCCACCAGTGACTGCTCCATGGCCAGATTTAGCAAGGAGATTGTATAACGTGTGCAGTCATCCAACTGTTCTGCAGTCCACTAAAATGCTCATGACTTTGCAGTCTGTGCCGGGTGGGCTTGGGGAGATTAAATGCTTCAGAGAATTTGGTGCCACTTTGATGCCTCTGTGTTGCTTGAGTGGGCAGATAAGCTAGGAGCCCGACTCCAATCATATCAATGTGGCCATGCCTAGGCTGTCTCAGCTGCAGAGGAATGGTCACTTTATACAGGTTTTCGTAATGCGTGGCCGTTTCCCTCACCCACCCTACTCCGCACCCTGAATGCTTGTGCGCTATATTCAATGGCAAGGCTGCCCTTGCCCACCACCACCCTCACCCCCCCCACTCATCCCTAAGTCGCATCAAGGCCAGGGATTTGCTTGCACCCCCCTCCTCACAAGTCGCCTCTACAGCAGGGCTGCCCTTAACCCCAACCCCGCAGTGCCTCTCAAGCTTGAAGTCCATCAAGCGACCCTGGCGAGCGCTGCGCAATGTTACTGTGCACTCACCTCCGAGTTCCCCTCAAAGTGCAGCCCGCCAAGTGTACATCACTCATGTGCTGTCGTGAAACACGTCATTGTGTTCTCCCGCCGATGTGGATGGACGATCCGGTGTTGGGGGGGGCGTCGATTCCATGGGTCAGGCCTATTAATGACACGCTGATGTATTCCTATGGGGTTCCTGACATCCGATGGCGGGAAATGCGGCCTACCATCGGCGGTCTGAGCGGACGTCGCAATTTGGTTTCATGCCGTCATACAACCGATCGTGCCGAATTGTCCGCTCACGCCACCGAACACGCCCGACACCGGCGGGCACGGTAAATTCCGCCCAAAGTTTTTGTTGGACTGTGTTGTCAATTTTGAAGTAAATGTAAGCTGATTGCAATCACGAGTCATTCACAATTTCTTATCGAAACAGAAAGCAAGTCAGGGAAAGAAAAATCAACTGAGTTTGATCATGGTAAGTGTCTTCTCACCAGGGCAACCGTGGCTTCTATTTTCAATCCAATTGATAGAGAGGGAGAAAAGGAAGGGCATTTCTGTGCTAATATCAAGTTTTAATTCTTGAGTTGTACAGAAAAATAATTGAAAATTCTCAATGGCTTATATATTTTCCTATGTGTTATAGTGCTGCTAAGAATATGGGCAGAATTCTCCAGTCCCGCCCATGGCAGGAATTGTGGCAGGCCACAGTGGAAAATTCAGAATGGGGCCAAAGTTGGATTTCCGCCAGCAGGAAAACAATGCCGGGTTTTCCCATCAGGACTTTCATGGTGGCCGAATTGCGGGTTGGCGATCCTGCTGATCCATATTGACAACTCCATTTGCATGTATTAGCATATTATGAATGCTCATTAAAAATCACAACTCACCAGAATCACGTTGTCCCTCTTAATTACGTGCTATGCCAGTGGGAAATTAGGCCGGTCTGATTCATGACCAGATATAAGTGGCACACACATGCCCACCTTCACTTCACTCGTGACTTCGAGCTGCGTACAGCATTGCAAGCCTACCTGAAACAGCGCTGCTGCCCTCTCTCACCATTGCTGTGACTCCTGACCACTGGCAAAACTACTCTCAGGCGGTATTTGGGATTCACAGGCTGAGCTGTTCACACTGGATGCTGCGGGGCACAGACAGGGCTGTTCACACTGGGCGCTGTGGGGCACAGGCAGGGCTGTTCACACTGGGCACCACGGGGCACAGACAGGATTGTTCACACTGGGTGCTGCGGGGCACAGGCAGGGCTGTTCACACTGGGCACCACGGGGCACAGACAGGATTGTTCACACTGGGCGCTGCAGGGCACAGACAGGACTGTTCACACTGGGCACCACGGGGCACAAGCAGGACTGTTCACACTGGGTGCTGCGGGGCTCAGGCATGGCTGTTTATACTGGGTGCTGCAGGGCACAGACAGGGCTGTTCACACTGGGTGCTGCAGGGCACAGACAGGGCTGTTCACACTGGGCGCTGCGGGGCACAGGCAGGACTGTTCACACTGGGAGCTGTGGGGCACAGACAGGACTGTTCACACTGGACGCTGCGAGGTGCAGAAAAGACTGCTCATACTGGGTGATGTAGGGCACAGGCAGGGCTGTTCACACTGGGCGCTGCGAGGCACAGAAAAGACTGCTCATACTGGGTGCTGTAGGGCCAAGGCAGGGCTGTTCACACTGGGTGCTGCGGGGCACAGACAGGACTGTTCACACTGGGCGCTGTGGGGCACAGACAGGACTGTTCACACTGGGCGCTGCGGGGCACAGGCAGGGCTGTTCACACTGGGTGCTGTGGGGCACAGGCAGGACTGTTCACACTGGGTGCTGTGGACTGCAGTCTGGGCTGTACTCTACCAACAGGGATCGCCCCATGGGGTTGGGTGTAGATTAGGCAGAGCCATGAGTGTGACGGGTACACGGGAGGTGGGGAGGATGGGTGGCAGGCAGAGGGATGGCTAGGGGGTGGGGGAGAGCTGCAGCCCAACATGGAATTAGTGCATGTAGTCTCTAGAGGGGATTGGGTGGAGTGAGTATGGCACAAGAATGAGGGGGTGCATACATCCTCTAGACTGGGGGAAGGGGGGTTAGTGTTTCACAAGAGGGAAGGGGTGCATGCAAGCTTATGACTGGGGACGTTAGGGTAGCACTAAAGGGAACAGGTATACAGAGACTCATAACTAGTAGGGAGGGGCTGGAGATGAGTCCTGAAGGAAGCAAGGGGATGATGTCAGACAGGCATAGTCCTGGGACTGAGGCCAAATGTTCAGGGTGACAGATTAAAGGCAATCCTGGGGCTCTGTGGACCACATTGTCGGAGTGAGAGATTAAAGGCTCACATGGGGCTTTGCAGGTCTTGCTACAGGATGATGCATGGCACACATGTCATGGTCCTGGTCCAGGGAGGGGCTCAATGAGAGTTGTCCACACCATGGTGTTAAGGGTGTGGTCAGTGCCTCAAATATGATGGTCCTGGGGCAGGGTGGCTTACCACTGGGCTTTCGATGGAATATTCTTGGTCAGGGGAGGCAATTGCAGCCTGTAAATGGGTAAAACATATTAAAGGGGAGGGTATTTGAAGCTCTCATGGGTGGGGTGGCCTCTGTATGTGACCATACATACAGCCTCATGATGGGAAAGGGTGAGGTCCACATGAGACATGGGGACATCCGCAGTAATGGGTTCAGGGTGGAGGGCAGGAATGTCCACAACAATTACTATGGGCTCCAGGGTTACTGGAGGAGGCTGGAGAGTGACTGGAGGGAGGTTATCCTGCACATTGTGGGCTTCCAGGGTGTTTGGAGGGATGTGAACAGTGACAGGGGGAGTTGAAGTTGGTCTGGAAGTAGAAATGCAGCACCATCATGTTGAGACCCCGAATCAATGATGCAGCTTAAAAATGAAACTAGAAAAAATGGCCAAGGGAAGGGTCTGAGGCAGTGTGGGAGGAGTCATGGCCAAGGGAGGGGTCTGAGGCAGTGTGGGGGGAGTCCATGGCTGGACTCCAGGGGCCTTTCACGGGGTAATCTCAAACTTATTAGAATTTCAACATGGAGATGAAGGCTCAGCTGAGAGAACTCATGAAGACTTTATTGAAGAGTTGGAACCAGCAACTCATGGTGCCCTTTTACGTTATACTACAGTAGGCTTTGGGATCACATAGTGTTCTCATTGAGCATTTAACTATCAGAGGAATGTGAGAAGAGAAGGGGCAGCCAGCCATTAAGGGAGCATAGCTGCTGGATATATGCAAGAAGCTCTATCAAACCCAACAAACTGCACTGCCCATTTGACACAGGGCACAAGGCATCTAATTTTTCCTAAAGCACAAGGCAGGGTAATCTCAAATCCAAATTGGACAACATATTGGTGTCTTTAATGAGGCTGAAAATTACATGGCTGTGCTCAACCCTCTTGCATCCTATACAGGATTGAGATGTCAAGTTGTTGGGTGGCTTCTTACATCTCCTATGATCTGTGAGGGTGTATCTCAGCTACAAGGCTGGAACAGGGAAAGGCAGGTAGTGCAAGCACAGCCGAGGGCATGACAGTGGCTTTCTGGCTTGGAGTGGGAGGCCTGTAATTACTGGGTGCGATACATTCATCTCTTGGATCTATCTGTCCACAGGAAGAAGGAGGATCTCAGAATGGAGGCCGCGGTCAATGCTGCCTTCTTGATGGCAGTGCTCAGATTAAGGAGGAGAAGAAGGGCCCGACACCATCTAGCACAGCTTAGAGAAGAGCCCTGACCTGAGGTACATGGTCCAGGGGGGCCCCAGGAAATCCCAGAGGCTGAAGAGGTCAGACCCATCCCACGGAAGTGACTGGCACGACCAATGGTATACTGATGACTCCTCTCATATTTGGAGATAAGTGAGGAACAGTGCCGTGCACGTCTACATTTGTCAAGAGATGTGGTGGCTCTTATTTATCACATTCTGCAGGAGGATCTAACACCGCATGGACTGGGAGGCTGTTCCCTGCCAGTGTCCCTGAGCTTGCTGCCGCACTCAATTTATTTGTAAGCGGATTGTTCTAGGGATTCACATGGAGCATATATGGCATCACTCAGGCCTCAACACGCAAATGTATAAAGGAGGTGATGGATGCCCTCTACAGTAATTCTCATCATTATATAAAGTTCACAATGGATTATGCTAGCCAGGCTGCTAGATTTCTCTGGTTTGTAGCGATCCTAGGCTTCCTCAGAGTGCAAGGTGCCATTGATTGCACACATGTTGCTTTAAGAGCTCCCTGGTAGCAGCCCCTGACCTTCATTAACAGGAAAGGGTTCCACTCCCTGTACATTCAGCTGGTCTGTGATCATCAGAAGCAGATCATGCACATCATTGCCAGGTACCCTGGGAGTTCGCATGATTCCTACATCCTGAGTCACTCCCAGGTGCCACAGATATTAGAGGGGCTGTAGTGCTTACAGGATTGGCTGCTGGGTGATAAGGGGTACCCACTGAAGAGATGGCTCATGACACCCGTGTGTCATCCTCAAAGTGCCTCAGAGGAGAGATACAACATGGCGCACTCTGTGACATGGTCCACCATTAAGCAAATCATTGGCATCCTGAAGATGTGCTTCTGTTGTTTGGACCGTTCAGGTGGGGCTCTGCAATACTCTCCACAGAGGGTGTCCCATATCGTTGTGGCCTGTTGTGCCCTGCACAACCTGGCACGTCACAGGGAGATTACTTGCCACAGGGAGACTTGGAGGAGGCAGAGATGTCCTCAGACGAGCAGGAGAGGAACCTGAGGTGGGTGATGATGGTCAGCTTCAATGTGAAGGTGTCATCACAGCAGCACAACATGCAAGACCTGCCCGTGATACACTGATAGCCACTAGGTTCCAGCAGGACTAGGGTCTAGGCAAGGGGACATGAGCACATTTCTCCTGTCCCTTAGCGCCATGCCAGCAATCAGAAAGACCTTTACAAGCAGTGACGACGCAAGCAAGGTCAGCATTTGGCCTTAGACCTGTGACCGTCAAGGATCATGAAGCCCTCATTCTTGGATAGGTCAGCACCCAGAGCTGCATATAGCCAGTGTGTGAGGTGAAAGGCAGCACATCTGCATGCACCCTGCATCAACTACACATTGGACAGCCATTGCCATCTGAAGGCGACACTCCGAGTGGCCACAGAGATTTGTCCATGGTTGTAGAGACGTAATGACTCCAGGTCATGTGCTTTCACACTCACAATGAACACAGCTCAGTGTTGATGATACAACATTACATTTAACTCCAAGATATATGAACACACATAATTCTATGGTGTGTTGCAAGGCTTAAAGGATCAAATCTCAATGTGCAGTCACTTTCAGGATGTGGCTTGACACATCTCCCTTACATGACACAGGGAGTGAGTCTGCTAAACATCACATGTATCTGAGCACACAAAAGGAGGCAATCATGGAGTGGGAGCCTGGGTCACCCGCACAATAAGAGGGCACATAGATTCATATGCAAGAGGCATTCATATGATGAGACCATTGTCATGAACTCAAAATGTATTTACAAAGGTGCATGATAAATACAGTGAATGAACATCTGTGCCACCAATGTGCTCTCAGTATTTCTTATTTTTCGTCCCCTACCGCTATGTGTAGGTGCATCCCCAACTACCGCAGCAGAAGTGGGGCAGCCTGCTGACTGCTATGCCTTGTTGCCTGTGATGATGTTGGCGGGCATCCTCATGAGGACTGAGGCCTGGAGGGCCCTGGCCTGCTTTGGGTCTCCTGCTGTGGGGCCAGTGCACCCTCCATGGCATGTGTAGCTGGAGCTGATGGGGTTTTTTAAAATTCATTTTTTATGGGATGTGGGCTTCGCTGACTAGGCCAGCATTTATTGCTCATCCGTAATTGCCCTTGAGAAGGTGGGGGTGAGCTGCCTTCTTGAACCGCTGCAGTCCATGTGGCCTAGGTACACCCAGAGTGCTGTTAGGAAGGGAGTTCCAGGATTTTGACCCAGCAACAGTGAAGGAACGGCGATATATTTCCAAGTCAGGATGGTGAGTGACTTGGAGGGGAACTTCCAGGTGGTGGTGTTCCCATGTATCTGCCGCCCTTGTCCTTCTAGATGGTAGTGGTCATGGATTTGGAAGGTGCTGTCTAAGGAGCCTTGGTGAATTCCTGCAGTGCATCTTGTAGATGGTACACACTGCTGCTACTGTGCGCCGGTGGTGGAGGGAGTGAATGTTTGTGGAAGGGGTGACAATCAAGCGGCTGCTTTGTCCTGGACGGTGTCAAGCTTCTTGAGTGTCATTGGAGCTGCACTCATCCAGGCAAGTGGAGCAAATTCCATCACATTCCTGACTTGTGCCTTGTAAATGGTGGACAGGCTTTGGGGAGTCAGGAGGCGAGTTACTCATCACAGGATTCCTTGCCTCTGACATGCTCTTATAGCCACAGTGTTTATATGGCTAGTCCGGTTCAGTTTCTGGTTAATGGTAACTCCCAGGATGTTGATAGTTGGGGATTCAGTGATGGTAATGCCATTGAATGTCAAGGGGTGATGATTAGATTCTCTCTTATTGGAGATGATCATTGCCTGGCACTTGTGTGGCACAAGTGTTACTTGCCACTTGTCAGCCCAAGCCTGGATATTGTCCAGGTCTTGCTGCATTTGGACATGGACTGCTTCAGGGTCACAGGCAGAGGGGATTGGAGTATCCTGGGTAGATGGCCCTGGAGTGCCAGCTGATGGTCTTTCTCCCATTGGGTGCTCAAACGCACCTGCCTGACTCTTTGAGGAGTAGGGGCACCAGGAAGAAGGTTGAGCTGCCCTGTTCCCATCTCGCCTAGCCACTGATGGATCCCATCTCTGTCTAGAGGCTGCGGAGGTGTATCAATGGGGCGATCCCCAGAATGTGACCCTGAGCCTAATCTAGATCTAGGACCCACCGCACTGTGTGTCTCTGCGCTGGTGGATGGTGCAGTTGAACGCAGTAACGGGTCTTCCTCGGATGGATCCTCATCTGAGGCGGGCTGCATGTTGGAGCTGATGATATGGCTGGACCTGTGTGTGGTCCTGCTGGTGTCTGTAAGAGATAGATTTAGTTCATGAGCAGGCAGAATGCAACACTGCATGTCACTCACTGTGAACTCACAGAGGGCTCATCCATACTAGGTTGCTGGGAGAGGCTGAACCTGCCTTCACCACAAGAGCAATCCCTGTCCTCCCCTGCCAACTCGGCTGCCTCCTCCTCGAGAGGATTGAACTCCTGGATGTCCGCCGTCCCTTCTCCCGTCTGCGATCTCTCCCTCCTGTTGTGGGCCAGCTTAGCCTGCATGAAGACAAATAGATGGAATGTGATGAGAAGGGATGGAGGAGAGGTTGGGAAGCATGCATGTCTCCTGTGTGTGCTGAGCCCTCCCCAGTAAGGGCTGAAGATGCTGTCTATACAGGATGATGAGATGGTGGTGATGTTAAGGCCTGTGTGAGACATTCAGTGCTGATGTCTCCTCTGCTAATAGTGTGTGAGATCACTGTGGAGTGTAAGCTGCTGAGCGCCTGAGGGTGTGACTCTGGAGTGAGCAGGAGGTCGACTTACCCTGGCGGAGCAGCTTAGATAATTCATTCTCTTCCTGCAACGCAAGGCATTTCATTTTTGGGTCCCAGCGGCATAGACCTCCTCTGTGACCCCCTTCCAGGTCATCGATGTGATGTTGGTGGACCTCTTGGTTCCATCCCTCAGGAAGAGGACATCAGGGCATTTGTGGACAGCATTGAAGAGAACCACCAGGGAGTGATGGCTGAATCTGGGAGCACTTGGCTTCTTTATCCTGGGCACCATCTCATCATGAGATTCAATGCCTTTTCACACACTCCTTTCAATCAGTGCAGCCATGTCCAGTCAGTGAGCTCTCAATGATTCAATAACATTATGAAGAAGGATAAGTTAATGCACCCAAGATACATTCAAACTGTCATTAAATGGAACACTTAGAAAACCTTGCTGGGTTTGAAGGATGTGGTTAGCGATATTGGCTTTAATGGTGGTTTATTGAAGCTTTAAGCTGAAGGATGAAGCAAGTTTGTAAACCATCCATTCTGTGCTGAACCTACACATTTATTTATGGGATTTGTTATTTTTTCAGTGATCCTTCTGAGGAGAGAGCCTCAGAACAGAACGAAAACATCACCCATTGCCTCGGGTCGTAGTAGCAAGTTAGTTGTGAAAAAGATAGTCTTTCTAATTTCCCTGAAACTGTGCTCCCTCCTCCCCTCCTAGCTCTGTCCCTCTTCATTTTCAGCTACTCACTCTCTGTCTTTCTCCCATTCTGTTTCTATCTGTGTTTCTTCTCAATCTCTCTTTCACTTTATCTTTTTCTGCTTCCCTTTCGCTTTGTGCTTCTGCCATCTATGCTCTCTCTGACTCTCATTCCCTTCCTCATCAGTTATTTCTCACACACCGTGTCTCTGTCACTGTGTCTCCTTCCTTCCTTCCCTTCCTTCCCTTCCTTTCCTTTCCTCCTTTCCTTTCCTTCTTCCTCCCTCTGCCTCAGTCTCCCTGCCTCAGACTATCTCTCTGCTATCTTTCTCATTTTCACCTCCTTCTCATCCAGTCTTACCCTGCCTCTGCTGTTAACTGTGTCTTCCTGCCTGCTGGACTCTCTCCATGTGTACGACTCATTCTTCTTTTCTTTGTCTTCTTATCTCTATTTTTCTTCTTACTCATCTCAAAGTACTCTCTTGTTCCTCCTGAAGTCCAAAACAGTGCACTACAAACACATTGTCTTGATTCTTTTTGTATCCTTGCTGTACTGAGAGTAAGACACCACCTTCTACTCTAGTTAGTTCTTTCCCAAAACCTCAAACTGTATAGTTTCTTCCCATCCTTCCTATTTCTCCCATAATCTATTGGATTGAAATCAGTTGCTTGGCACAGCTTGATCATTTTCCCAGTTACCTGTCCCAGTCTTACCTGGGATTATTATCTAGTTGGTTTTACACAGACCAAGATTTTCCGACTTCTCACTGGTTGTGAATTGATGATTCCAATGCATGACCTGGTGTACAGAAGTGTATTCACGTTATTACCAGTTAAAGGAGTGAACAGGTAAAACTGACAAAAATTGAGTTCAAGCAACTTCAATGAGAAACTTAGGGAAATGGTGTTCATTTATGCTTTCCAACCAAGGAATGTCATATGCAGAATGAGGCTGAATTTATAAATGTGGGGTACCAGTGGAGAGCCACATTGGGTGATCAGGCATATCAGATTCTTTTATGTACTCTTATTCAAATCTTAGAAATAGAAGCCTATATGTGAATACTTGAATAATAGGGAAAGCAAAGTCGGCTTTCACTTTTAGGGTAGGAACACAGGGGGGCGGTCTTGTGGTGCAGGGGTAGCATCCCTATCACTGTGCCAAAAATTCTGAGTTCAAGTCCCACTTCAGGATTTAATGACATAATGTGGCCAAACAGGTTGATTATCAACCTGTAAATCCTTCCAATACGCCTGATGGCAGGCAGTAAGAGTGGAAGAATTTCCTAGTCAGCTGTACTGCAGAAGGCAATTGCAAACCACTGCAGTACTTTGCCAGGGTTAATCATGGATGAATCCAATGGAAGTCCATGATCATCAACACCCTCTCTGGGGCATGGTACCAGAAGGAGGAGAGCGAACTTAGAAATAGAAGTAGGCCATTTATCGGTTTTGCGGCGTAAAGCCAGGTGGTGGTTGTGCGCTCCGGCTGTCAATGGCAGGCCACGTTTCCTGTCGCGGCACATCAGGAATGTCGCTCCAATACATTTGCATTTCCTTATAAGGACTCCCCACTGGAATCATCCCTCCACATTGGATCATCCGGGCACATCAGCGTGCAATTAGAACAATGTGCTTCGCAACAGGATATAAGCGACATGCGCCTGGTGACCTGCACTTTGCCCGTAACTTCCAGGTTAACTCGCCTACCTTGCATTGTGCAGCATTCACAGCAATCAGTGCCAGGCTTCGCAGGCAGCACCACTTCACTTTCAGGGGGTTGTCATGGGCACGTCTCTAGCTACCAGACCAGCAATTAGGCCGGGGTGGGGGGGGGGGGGGGGGGGTAGCGTCTCATCGGCTGTATGGCTAGGCTTGGGGAATGGGGTCAAGTGATCTCACACAGGGGAAGGGGCTGCAGGGCTAGGGCTGTACTGGGGGTAACGAGTGGGGAAGGTTGCACTCAGACACATGACTGATGGGAGGGTGAATGGGGGTTAAAGTTGAACAGTGTAAGTGGCCTCAACATGGGGATAGATGAGGTCCAGACGGGCCATGGCTGCATCCACTTCAAAACGTCAGGAGCTAATGAACAGACATGCTGCAGAAGTACGATGGGATCAAGAAATGCAGGGAGTGGATGGGGAAGTCTGTGAGACAGGGAACTCTGAACATGAAGCTTCTTCAGGGTGATGGGAGGGGTTTCCACACACACACACGGAGAGTCCAAGCTGGTCTGGCAGTGAGACCTCAGCAGCACCATCTTCCAACCTATAGCGATGGTGGAGTGCAGAATTAAAATGAGGAGAAACCCTGCTCTGTGGGCGGACTGGAGGGCAGCAGCATGCACTGGGAGAGCTGATTACATTGTCACGCAACTGAGCTGTGCATTTTTAAATGAGGAGAGAGGCACAGCTGAGGCATGTTAGGAACCTGTCAATGACAATGCAGGGAATCAGCAAAGTGAAGCAATGATGCCCATTTATATGAGACTAATCCTGCAAAGTGGCTCTAATCAATCTCGTTGTTTTAACCCTTGTACACAACGTGGAAACTTTCCAGAGGAATAATGAACTCCTTAGCAATTGGGTGACTGGTCAAGCTCCAGAAGCCTGTTAGGACGTTAGTGCTGGATGGTTCACTGAAGAGAAGACTCAGGTCCCCCTCAAATAATCTCATTTCCTGAAAGAGCATTTACCATCATGTTTATTCCCAAGACTGTGGTATTAGAGTGCAGTGAAGGAGGCTCCCAGTGCCTGGGCTAGAAGCAGCACCTGGCCAAAGCAATCTCACAGCAGCCGGTCATGTTGGGGGGGGCGGGGGTGGGGAACTCGATACTCATCCCGCACTGGCCATCATTTCAGGGGAGAGTACACTCTGGCACGGGAACAAAGCCCTTGAACCCTGCCTACTCCTGCCTGTCTGTCCATGCCAACTGTATAATGGCCTGGGCAATGTAATATTTTGGTCTTTTGGCTTGGTAACAAGCTCAATTGAGCATGAATTATTTATTTAAAAATAGTGGGTGGACTACCAACTTTGGTGCAATTTATGATGCATGAAAAGAGACTGCTGATTGGTTGGCAAGCGGACTCCTCTTGGTGGAGGTGTTGCCATGGAGAATGCAGCATGGAACAGTTAACTGCCTAGTTTTGTTCAAATTCAAACTGGGCAGGTCGACTCTGATTGGTCAAGGCATTGCCCTGGGGATTGAACCAGGGATTGACTGTTCCCTGAGCTTCTATTTAGTTGAAAAAGGTGCAATGTCTGGATATGATCCTCTTGGTCACAAATGGCAGGACCCTGTATGTGAATTATATATTAATTCAAATGTTCATTTCTTGTCATTAAATGTATTTTCAACTTGTTTATAAAAGATATTCTGTTGCCAGTCCTGACTTTTAATCCAGTGTGTTTTGCATTTAAAAACTGCCAGTCATCCACACCAGCTTGACGGGGTCAGCAGTTCCTGTTACATTCTGGCCAGATGCCTCAGGCAGACCCAAATGGTTTACTGGTAGCTTGGAATACAAATGAAATCAATGTTAGATATCACAGTACTTGAAGAGAACTGAATACGTTTCAAGTCAATAAAAGCACAACTTTCCCCGTTGGGAGATGGATTGACAATCTGCAGGTGGATTGGCTGTAAGAAAATGGCAAAATAAAGAACTTTGATTTTTGTAAAAGTGCTTGTGCTGTCAACTTGTATCGGCGCCCGTAGAGTCTGACTAATAGTATTCAGGGAGTGATTTAGGATTAAGTAGAGGAAGTTTGAACATTTCAAAGTTTGGTAACCATGTTATTGGTGCTGCAGGCAAGAGAGATCTCGTGACCAAGTTGAGGCTGGTCTTTAGAATAATTTACCTCAGTGCAGAATTCTTATATTTCTATCATGTGCAGATTTTGTTTGGTGTCCAAATTTCCTTTCCAGATGTATTATGAGCCACCAAAGTCCTTCACACAGCTTGTTCTCAAAACTTCAATGCACTCCTAAGGAGAGAGAACTTATGAGAGAAATTGAAAGCTTGTGGACAGGACCCCCCTAAGGAATGGGGCAAAATGGCACTCTGGTTGGTTACTGGAAGCTTTTAGCTATAAATAGCACCTAATCCAATTGCGATATTTTATCTGACAGCTATTGTACTCCAATCAAGGTGCAATTTTAGTCGGACTGTAGCAGTTTAACTCATCGTACCTTATATTAACCTTGAATATTGTAGAAAGTACCAAAACTGTTATGTATTGAATGTCTTGTTTAGCTTGCTGCACTTTGCAAGCCAGTTGTTTTGTTAGTTCTGTTACTGCAGTAGAATAAACTAGAGCTGCAATGTTCAATCACCTCCACGCCTCCATGACTATCGATTAGTCTTTAAAAGGTTATCAACTGTACCAATATTAAAACATAACAAATTGGTGATGAGGACAATGGACCTTTGTGGTAAGGCCACTCGGAAAGTGAAACAGCTAGTGAAAGGAAATTACTAGTAAAGAAAGTGCGCCTACTCTCCTGGAGCGCTCCCAAATTTCAGACAAAAGTGATCTGCAAGGCAAAGATAAAAAGGCAAAAAGGGAAGAAATCGCTGCTTTGCTTCTCTTAACAGGAAAGAAGTTTGAAAAAAAAAAGCTTACAAAAAAAGCGAAACAGCCACGTTTGCCCAAAAAAAAGGGGCCCACAATTGCAGGAATCCCAAGAAAGCACGGGAAAAATACAGCGACAGGGCCGGCGGCTGCAGACAGCTTCCGAAGTTTCAAACATAAAGAAGATGTAGGGTTCAAAAAGAAGACACACAGACAAGAATGTGCTGCCATTTTAAAAGAGTTTAAAAACTTACAGAAAGGGAAGGTCTGCATTCACTGCAGAACTCGCCAAATCCCGAAACGTGCGGGAAAAAGCACAGAGATATAACTGGCAGCTGCTGTCAGCCTGGGTTTAAAAAAATGGTAACTGTCTTAAAATGCTAACAGCATTTAAAGTGGTAACTACAAAAATAAGGAAGCAACAGTAAACAAAAAGTAACTGACGGAGAAGAGAAAATAAAAAACTGGAAAATGACTACACTCACCAGATTTATGGGACATTTCAATGAGACTGTGGAACAGTGGAGCTCCTACACTGAACACTTTGAGTTTTTTGTCCTTGCAAATGGAATTGAAAATTATAGAAAGATGGCAACTTTCTTAAGTGTGATGGGAGCTAAAATCTTTGGCTTATTAGGAAGATTGGTACAGCCTGACAAACCTGGCACAGAATCATATGAGGACGTTGTAAAAGTCATAGAGACGCATTCTTCCACTAAGCCATTCATCTTAGCAGAAAGATTTAGGTTTCACAAAAGAAACCAAGAAGATGGAGGAAACAATTGTCAATATGTTGCAGTACTTAAAAAGCTTACTTAACATTGTGAATTCAAAGAAGTGTTGAATGAAACCCTCCGTAACAGGTTGGTCTGTGGCCTTCAAATGAAGCAACCCAGAAACACCTTCTAACAGAGGCTAATCTCACTTTGCAGAGAGCCATAGAGATTGCAATTTCCATGGAGCTAGCTACAAAAGAAGCACAGTAGATGAGTGCATCAACTCAAGTGTATAACGTGACAGCTGAGAGAGCACACAAGATAGCCAGCAGCTGAGATTGTTACCATTGTGGAAAGCCTGGTCACCATCCATCAGAATTTTGGGGCAGAGGCATTGAATGTAGTCAGTGCGGCAAGAAGGGAGACTTTGGGCTGAATTTTTCTGTCGGCGAGCAGGGGGCGGGGCCCGCTCACCGACGCGAAAATAACGCGGGATGATGTCGGGGGGAATCCACCCCATTTAAATCTTCAGGAAGGTGGGGGTACAGCACAATCAGCTATCCGCCCGCTGACCTGTCAATGGCCAATTGAGGCCATTGACAGGATAATTAAAACAATTAAACGACCTGCCCGTCCAACTTAAGGTTGGCGGGCAGGCCAGGAGCCCCAGTGGGCTTCTGAAAAAAACATGAAACCTCATCCATCAGCGGGATGAGGTTTCATGTAGGGTTTAAAAAAGCTTATTAAAGTTTCAGTGAAATTTATTAACATGTCCCATCTCGTGTGACATTGTCACATGAGGGGAACATGTTAAGGATTTTTAAATTTTTCTATTTTTAAAGTTTATAAAACTGTCAGCGATCTCCCTGAGGCAGCACTTAGCCTCAGGGAGATGTGCGCTCTTTCACGTGCATGCGCAAAAGAGCACACTCTCACTTTTGGGGAATCCCCCCCCACCCGCACAGGAAGTGCACAGCGCTTCCCGCTGGGTGTCACGCTGGGCAGGCCTTAATTGGCCCACCCACTTAAAATGGTGGCAGGGCCCACTTCTCCGGTGGGGATCAGCTCCCCACCCACTGGAGATTGGGTCGGGCCCGCCCGCCCGACAGGCAGAAAATTCTGCCCTTTGAGTGTGCCTGTAAAAACAAAAAAGTAGCAGTGAATCAGAAAGACAAACCAGAGGAAAACCAATCTGCCATCTGGCGTAACAAGAAGAAAAATCTGCATGTCATACAGCAGGACCAGGTGGACCAGAGTGACACTGAGTCTGAAGAAGAAGGGCCCCTCCACATCTTGTCCATGGCAGGTGGTCCACAGGGTTACTGGGTAACACCACTGCTGGAGGGCCAACCAATACGTATGGAACTGGATTCAGGGGCAGCAGTTTCTCTGGCCCCAGATGCTGTGTATAAGTAGAAACTTAAATATCTTCCCTTGACCCCTGCAAAAATCATTCTGCAAACATATACAGGGCAATCTGTACCTACGATGGATGGAACGGAAGTTAAAGTGGAACTAAATGGACAGACTGCTAAGCTACCACTGTTTGTGGTGAAAGGCAACTACCCAGCTTTAGTTGGACGGTCATGGCTTGAGAAGATCCGATTAAACTGGGCAGATGTACACAGCATTGCAAAAGAAGAAGCTGGCCTGGCAGCTGTTATTAAAAAAAAACATGCTGTTGTTTTCAAAGGAGATTTGGGAAGCATGAAGGGAATCACCGTAAAATTGAATATCAAGGCTGACTCTCAACCAAAATTTCTGAAGGCCAGAACCGTGCCTTATGTCATACGACCAAAAGTCGAAGGTGATCTGGAGCATCTGGTCAAGGTGGGAGTCTTGGTATCTGTTTCCCATAGCGAATGGGCAACACCCATCATTCCAGTGCTCAAGAAAGTCAGCTCCAATCACATCTGTGGGGGTTTCAAGGTTACTGTTAACCCCGTGTTGTGTGCTGAACAATATCCACTTCCCCATGTTGAGGACCTTTTTGCTGGCTTGGCTGGTGGACAAAGATTCAGCAAAATAGATCTATCCCAGGCCTACTTACAGTTGCATGTTGATGAGAAGTGATAAGAATATTTGACCATCACAACACACAAGGGGCTGTACCAATGTTGCCATTTGCCTTTTGGAATAGCATCATCACCAGCCTCGTTCCAGAGGGCCATGGACCAGGTTCTGTTGGCTTGCCTGGAGTTCAGTGCTACCTTGGTGACACCTTGGTAACAAGGAGGACTGATGAGGATCATCTCAAGAACTTTGATGCCACCCTACAAGGGCTAGCAGAGTATGGCCTATGGGTTCACAAAGACAAATGTGAGTTTTTTCAGCCCTCTGTGGAGTCTTTGGGCTGCAACATTGATGCTGCTAGGCTTCACAAAGCACCCCTCAAGGTCAACACTATTATGTATGCTCCAGCTCCTCAGAATTCCAGCCAATTTCGCTTGTTCTTAGGGCTGCTGAATTATTATCGGAGATTTATTCCACAGCTGGCAACCCTGCTGAAACCCCTGCGTGAGCTTCTGTGTCAGAGCAAAGCCTGGAAATGGACAGAAACCTGTGATGTTGCGTTCAAGAAGGCTAAAGCAGCGCTGACAGATTCCCAGGTACTGACGCACTGTGACCCCTCCTTACCTCCACAAATTGCATGTGATGCATCGCCTTATGGAGCTGGGGCCGTTGTTTTACATATAATGCCCTCAGTTGTGAAGAGGCCCATGGCATTCGCTTCATGGACTTTAAGCAGCGCAGAGAGCCAATACGCTCAAATCAAATGCGAAGCACTGGGAATCATTTTTGGAATCTGGAAATTTCACCAGTACCTGTGTGGACAGAAATTCACTTGCTAACTGATCATCGACCATTCACCTCAATATTCGGTCCACACACAGGCATCCCTTCTTTAGATGCAAGTAGGATGTAGCATTGGGCATTGACATTGAGTGCTCACACATGACATCAAATATCAAAAATTTACCTTGCATAGCAATGCGGATGGCCTTTTGAGGCTGCTGCTACCAGTCAGCCATGTGGACACTGCTCAGAAAGACATTTTCTACTTTGCACATGTGGAAAACACACACATCACTTCAGTCCAAATCAAGAAGGCCACTCGAGTGGACCCAACATTGTCCAAAGTCATGGACCTTATGATGCATGGCAACTCTTCCCCAAACTTCCGAGTCTCACCTGACCTTCATCCTTACGCTCAGGAGGATGGAGTTAACAGTAACTTTAGGGTGTTTGCTTTGGAGCATGCGAGTTATTATTCCACCAACATTGAGGAAACCAATGTTAGACCAATTGCATTTTGGACACTGTGGAATAGTTTGCATGAAAGAAATTGCAAGAAGCTACTTTTGGTGGCCTGGCCTGGGCCAAGACATTGGAACCAATGCAAGATCTTGTCCTTCATGTCAGAGTGTGAGAAGTATGCCTCAGTTGGCAGCGCTCCGTCCATGGGATTGGCCGGAAAACCCTTGGCCACGCATCCATGTCGATTTCACTGGACCATTTGAAGGAACAATGTTCATGATGGTCGTGGATGCTCATTCCAAATGGCCAGAAGTTTCAGTGATGTCCTCTACTACAGCTGAAAGTACAATTCAAAGGCTAAGAGAAATAATCAGTCATTCCGGTTACCAGAACAACTTGAGACCGAGAATAAACCTCAGTTTGTCTCGCAAGGGGTTTAAGAATATTTTGAAAAGTAATGGAATTCATTACATCACCTCAGCACCATACCACCCATCCACCAATGGATTAGCTGAGACATTTGTTCAAACCATGAAACACGCTTTAAGTTCAGCATGAGGACATTCCTTCATTCAAAAGCGTCTGGACACATTTCTGCTGACATACTGAAACATGCCACATGCTATGACTAAAGCAACTCCAGAATTCCTACTAATGGGATGGCAACTGCACACTTGCTTTGATCTACTGAGACAAACAAAAACATGACAAGCTGTACAAGATCAACAGCACAACCAAGTGGAGAGAAGAGCACAAAGATGAAAGTCAAGGATTTTCTGTTCTGGACAGGAAATTCTAGCTCATAATTATGCTGCTGGAGCTAAATGGGTTCCGGCTACGGTGATTGCCCAGACAGGACCTGTTTCGTACGCAGTCCAAACTGCTAATGATCTCACCTGGTGGAGACATGTTGACCAACTGTTGCCAAGTCAAGCACCATCTAAGGATACACCTCTTATGGAACAACCATCTCCAAGTTAAGGAATGCCGACTCCAGTCTCACCTCCTCAGTCCAGCTCAACTGAAGTTGAAGTCTTCTCGCCTTCACTTGCGTTAGACACAAGTTCAGGTTCAGCTACAAGTCCTAACTTGCCATCAGTCTCTGACGAACATGATCCTGTAAAAGCACCAGAAGTCCACTGTAACCCACACTGGGAAAGAAGACCTCCTGAGTGTCTGAATTTATGAAGTCAGAGACTTGAGATGGGTTCAGTGGAAATATAGGCAGTCTACCCTCTTTCCCTAGTTCAGAAAATGTTTTGTCAAACTGACATTTCCAATAAGGGGGAGGAACATGCTATGTATTGAATGTCTTGTTTAACTTGCCGTACCTTGCAAGCCAGTACAATATGGGATTGCAGAATCCATGTTGTATTGTCAGTTCTGTTACTGCAATAGAATAAATGAGAGCTGCAATATTAAAACTTAACAAAAACAGGATCTCTTTCTTTTTACAAAATACTCCTTTAGTGTCTTTGTTCATATTCAATAATTCAAGAAAGGGGTCATCAATTGTATATTTTCATGTTACACTATTTTAATAAGGCTACAATCCAGCTGCAGACAGAATAATGAAACCTGTGTTAACTTGTTACAAAAGGATCGAGTCACTTTTCAAAGATTCACAACATCAACTGCATCTTGCATCCAGTCCTTTAGTAACAGAGAAAGGGGAATATCATAGTCTCTCACTGACAAACCATGGTAGCTTGGTGTTTAATCATGAAGTTGGTGAAATTTAAAGCTCCATTTACAATAAAATTTAAGAAGTATATTTTCCTGTTGAACAGCACCGTTGCTCAACAAAGTTGTATGCCAACAAAATGATAATCTCTTGCCTTGGTAATACTTATCCCCCAAAAAGCACTCTAATGACCAAATTTAAAGCTGCATTTTCTGGCTGTGAAACAGACAACATGACATCAGCAGAAATATATATGAATAGAATATTGTGCAGGAATTATGTAGCAGTGTCTTCCTGTTGGACAAATAGCATATTAATTTGATGTCTAACATACATCTTCTGGGGATGCTGTATTTTGCTTTTATACATCTTCTGGGCCCTTAGACTGAATTCTGTCTCCTTCTTTTGGCCTTACTGGAAATCTCCATAAGTGTTAATGGCAATTTGGTCTCCAGTGAGTTCCATTTTTGTACTAGATCTGTATCCCAGCCTTAAGCATGCTGTTGGAAATAGATGGTGAGAGAAGGCTGTGCATTTCCTGAAGCCTGGGCAGCAATAGAGCAGTGCCAGTATTCATAAGCTGAATGCTGGTTTGCTCAACCAGGAGCATTGTTCTGGTGAAGGGAGAGTCCAATAGAGGGGAATAACGCATAACCTAAGAAGAAAATATTCCCAATTAAAAGTAAAGATAGACTTGCTGAACATTTGGTCATTCTACAATAATATTGGTAAGGGAAAGATGGTAATGGTAAGTTCACTATCTTATTACACGTGACAGATGGAGGAGGAAATCTTCCCCAAAAATTCACAAGAAAGTTGTGGATGAAAAAGCCCCTGTTTGGTCTCACTCTGTGTTGGAATTTACCAGGTTGAAGAATATGTGTAGGGGGTACATTTTCTGAGTTTGTAACACCCACAAGGGGTCTTGCCTCACTGGTCAGCTCTTGTGGGAAATTATAGGTGCATGGCCTATAATTTTCCATCCAATTAAATCCTAAATTTGTCCTGAACAACAGTATTGGTTCACTCTATTTTTCTAAGCCATGGGCAAAGTCACATCAATCCTAACTCTGAAGTTGTTTCAACTCTCTGCGCACGTAGAAAAGGGACTGCGGCATCTACTACAGAGGGTGGGGGTGGGCGTGTGGGCGGAGGGGGGTGGCTTGGTGCACAGTCAGGTTCAGGAGTTGGCTCAAGACACTTTAGAACTGATAACTCACACCCACAGGAGGAGCCCGCTTTATATAAGGTGAATATTTGATCGCAGACTTTGTTTCTTGGAAGGCACTCTGCTTCTCTCACTCTCTCTTTCTACATGTGTGTGGGATATAATGACGCACCACATCATCTTTCCACCCTGATAATAAAAACAAGCTACAAAAGAAGAATCCGTGGTCACATTCACATTTTCTTCAGATTTTGGGATTCGTGGCCTTGTCTCTAGGGAGCAGACTCGGAGGGACGAGCACCAGAGCGGTGACCTCAGGGCACAGAGTAACTGAAGACAAAACTGAAAAAGTGACGTCACAGGAAAGCTGTGACCTGATTGGTTGGTAGGAAATCTGCACCAAATTTGAAAAAAAAACACTGCAAAGTTAATTAATAAATTAATTATCTAAGTAGAGATGGCTGGGCAGGTGATGTGCTGTAGCTGTATGATGTGGGAGCTGGCAGATCCCATTGCGAGCCGCAGTGACCACATCTGCAGCAAGTGTTGGTTGCTGGAGGAACTCCGGCTCAGAATTGATGAGCTGGAGTCCGAGCTCCGGACGCTGCGGCACATCCGGGAGGGGGAGAGTTACCTGGACGCTTTGTATCAGGAGGCGGTCACACCCGGTAGATTAAGTACCTCAAGTCCGATCAGTGGTCAGGGTCAGCAGGGTGTGACTGCAAGTGAGGCAGGTAGAGGGATCCTGTGTTCAGGAACAGAGGAGCCTCAGCTCTTGACCTTGTCCAACAGGTACGAGGTACTTGCTCCCTGTGTGGATGAGGAAGAGGGCTGTAGGGAGGATGAGCCAGCTGACCACGGCACCGTGGCACAGGAGGCCATTCAAGAGGAGGGAGCAAAAAGACAAGTGGTAGTTGTAGGGTATTCTATAATTAGGGGAATTGATAGCATCCTTTGTAAGCAGGATCGAGAGTCCCGCATGGTATGTTGCCTGCCCGGTGCCAGGGTGAGGGACATCTCTGACCGGCTTGAAACGATATTGGAGAGGGAGGGGGAGGATCCAGTTATTGTGGTCCACGTCAGGACAAATAACATAGGTAAGACTAGGAAAGAGGCCTGTTTGGGGATTATCTGGAACTAGGAACTAAATTAAAGAACAGGTCCTCAAGGGTTATAATCTCCGGATTACTACCCGAGCCACGTGCAAATTGGCATAGGGATGCTAGAATAAGGGAAGTAAACACGTGACTAAAGGAGTGGTGCGGGAAAGAGGGGTTCCATTTCGTGGGGCACTGGCATCAGTATTGGAACAGGAGGGATCTGTATCGTTGGGACGGTTTCCACCTGAACCGATCTGGGACCAATGTTCTAGCGAAAAGGGTAAATAGGGTGGTCAACAGGACTTTAAACTAGAAAGTGGGGGGGGAGGGAAGGGTAAAACTCCAAGAAGTATGACTAATGGGAAACAAAGCAGCAGATTAACATGTCGGGGGAGGGGGTGGATTCAACTTCATGGAAAATTATGAAAATACTGAAAAGAAAGGAGAGCCCAGGAGAGGCTATTAAAGTCTCCAGAACACAAAATAGGACAGAGTGTTTGGAAAGGGCTAGGAATCTAACTTCAAGCACATCAGATAAAGGGATGACAATGAGAAAGGGGACAGGAAATACAGAACTGAAGTTGTTGTATCTGAATGCACGCAGTATACGAAATAAGGTAAATGAGCTTGTGGCGCAGTTTGAAATTGGCAGGTATGATGTGGTGGGCATTACGGAGACATGGCTGCAAGGGGATCAGGACTGGGAGCTAAATATCCAAGGATATACATCCTATCGAAAAGATAGGCAGGTTGGCAGAGGGGGTGGGGTTGCTTTGTTAGTAAGAAATTAGATTAAATTGATAGCAAGAAATTATGTCGGGTCAGATAATGTAGAATCTGTGTGGGTAGAGTTGAGGAACCGCAAAGGTAAATAAACCATAATGGGGTTATGTACAGGCCTCCGAACAGTAGTCAGGATGTGGGGCACAAGATACACCAGGAGATAGAAAAGATGTGTAAGAAAGGCAAGGTTACAGTGATCATGGGGGATTTCAATGTGCAGGTAGACTGGGAAAATCAGGTTGGTAGTGGATCCCAAGAAAAGGAATTTGTGGAATGTCTACGAGATGGTTTTTTGGAGCAGGTTGGAGCCCACTAGGGAACAGGCAATTCCAGATTTAGTGATGTGTAATGAGGCAGATTTGATAAGGGAGCTTAAGGTGAAGGAACCCTTAGGAGGAAGTGACCATAATATGATAGAATTTACCCTGCAATTTGAGAGGAAAAAGCTGGAATCAGATGTAACGGTATTACAGTTGAATAAAGGCAACTACAGAGGCATGAGGGAGGAGCTGGCCAGAATTGACTGGGAGATGAGCCTAGCAGGAAAGACAGTGGAACAGCAATGGCAGGAGTTTCTGGGAGTAATTTGGGAGACACAGCAAAAATTCATCCCTAGGAAGAAGAAGCATACTAAACAGAGGACGAGGCAACCATGGCTGACAAGGGAAGTCAGGGACAGCATAAAAGCTAAAGAGAAAGCATATAATGCGGCGAAGAGCAGTGGGAAACCAGGGGATTGGGAAACCTACAAAGACCAACAGAGGACAACTAAAAAAGAAATAAGGAGGAAGAAGATTAAATATGAAGGTAAACTAGCCAGTAATATAAAAGAAGATTGCAAGAGTTTTTTTAGATATATAAAGGGTAAGAGAAAGGCAAAGGTGGATATTGGGCCACTGGAAAATGACGCTGGAGAAGTAGTAGTGGGGAACAAAGAAATGGCGGAGGAACTTAATAGGTACTTTGCGTCAGTCTTCACAGTGGAAGACACGAGTGACATCCCCAAAGTTCAAGAGAGTCGGGGGGCAGAGGTGAGTATGGTGGCCATTACCAAGGATAAGGTGCTAGGAAAACTGAAAGGTCTGAAGGTGGATAAATCACCTGGACCAGATGGATTACACCCCAGAGTTCTGAAGGAGATAGCTGAAGAGATAGTGGAGGCATTAGTGGTGATCTTTCAGGAATTACTGGAGTCAGGGAGGGTCCCAGAGGACTGGAAAATCGCTAATGTAACCCTCCTGTTTAAGAAGGGAGTAAGGCAAAAGACGGGAAATTACAGGCCGATTAGCCTGACGTCAGTCGTTGGTAAGATTTTAGAGTCCATTATTAAGGATGAGATTTCAGAATACTTGGAAGTGCATGGTAAAATCGGGCAAAGTCAGCATAGTTTCATCAAGGAGAGGTCATGCCTGACAAATCTGTTAGAATTCTTTGAGGAGGTAACGAGTAGGTTAGACAAAGGAGAGCCAATGGATGTTATCTACTTGGACTTCCAGAAGGCCTTTGACAAGGTGCCGCACAGGAGGCTGCTCAGTAAGATAAGAGCCCATGGTGTTACAGGCAAGGTATTAGCATGGATAGAAGATTGGCTGTCTGGCAGGAGGCAGAGAGTGGGGATAAGGGGTCCTTCTCAGGATGGCGGCCGGTGACTAGTGGAGTTCCGCAGGGGTCAGTGTTGGGACCACAACTTTTCACTTTATACATTAATGATCTAGATGAAGGAACTGAGGGCATCCTGGTTAAGTTTGCAGATGATACAAAGATAGGTGGAGGAGCAGGTAGTATTGAGGAAGCGGGGAGGCTGTAGAAGGATTTGGACAGGTTAGGAGAATGGGCAAAGAAGTGGCAGATGGAATACAACGTGGGGAAGTGTGAGGTCATGCACTTTGGTAGGAAGAATAGAGGCATAGACTATTTTCTAAATGGGGAGCAAATTCAGAAATCTGGAGTGCAAAGGGACTTGGGAGTCCTAGTCCAGGATTCTCTTAATGTTAACTTGCAGGATGAGTCGGTAGTTAAGAAGGCAAATGCAATGTTGGCATTTATTTTGAGAGGACTAGAATATAAAAGCAGGGATGTGCTGCTGAGGCTTTATAAGGCTCTGGTCAGACCACATTTAGAATATTGTGAGCAATTTTGGGCCTCGTATCTCAGGAAGGATGTTCTGGCCCTGGAGAGGGTCCAGAGGAGATTCACAAGAATGATCGCAGGAATGAAAGGCTTAACATATGAGGAACATTTGAGGACTCTGGGTCTATACTTGATGGAGTTTAGAAGGATGAGGGGGGATCTGATTGAAACTTACAGAATACTGAAAGGCCTGGATAGAGTGGACATGGGGAAGATGTTTCCATTAGTAGGAGAGACTAGGACCCGAGGGCACAGCCTCAGAGTAAAGGGAAGACCTTTTAGAACAGAGATGAGGAGAAACTTCTTTAGCCAGAGAGTGGTGAATCTATGGAATTCATTGCCACAGAAGGCTGTGGAGGCCAGGTCATTGAGTGTATTTAAGACCGAGATAGATAGGTTCTTGATTGGTAAGGGGATCAAAGGTTACGGGGAGAAGGCGGGAGAATGGGTTTGAGAAACTTATCAGCCATGATTGAATGGCGGAGCAGACTCGATGGGCCGATTGGCCTAATTTCTGCTCCTATGTCTTATGATGTTCAATAACATGAAATCACTACAGAGATCCTCTCAGTGTATCAAAATATTACATTTTTACTCTCCTGCAAACAGGTACAAACTCAAACATCACAATCATTTTTAAACTGGGACGTGACCAATTTCATGATAAGCAGTTTCCTTCTGTGTACCATCGTGGTTGCTTCCCTATTTATTTCCACTACTCTAACCATCTCCTGAAACTATTGACTCATGCAGGGATGGGTTTCCACATGCACCAGCCACACTGTCGTGTCTCATTTCAGCAAGCATGGGGACAGATCAGGGATGTCAGCAGTGGCTCAAAAGAAGCACTCTTACTTCTGAATCACAAGGTTCTGGGTTCAAGTCCCACTCCAGGGTTAAAGCTGACACTGGTGCAGCCCTGAGGGAGCACTGCACTGTCGGAGATGCTGTCTTTCAGACGAGATGTTAAACCTGCTTAGGTGGGTGTAAAGGATTCCATGGTGCTATTTCAAAGAAGAGCATGGGATTTATCCCTTATGTCCTGGACTAATATTTATCCCTCATTCAATATCACAGATTATCTGGTCATTATCATATTGTTAAGCATTTTCATAAATGTTGGCGAAATATGGATGTTCGTCTGTGATGCCGATACAACCAAACCAGAAGCCTGGATTAGGGAGAATGGTTAGGACAGTCTGTGGCCAGGTTTGCCAGAAGGATGGAAGCAGGCTATTTGTATGATAGGGAGAACAATGAGGATGGGACTGGTAACTTGTCAGGGCTGACAAAGAGTGAATGACATGGACCATTTAGAGCTGTGGTAAAGTAAAGGATAGGGACTGCTCAGGCTGAGAATGGGGGAGAAAATAGGGAAAGTTAGGGCAGGACTGAAGGGAAGGATGGGGACAGATGCAGGTTGGGATTGGATGGGGTCATGTATTTCCATGTAGCATTGTTTTTGAGTGAAATTGTCCCAAATTTGCCCTATGTGTGGTTGCGGGCAGGTCATCTTACCCGCCGGCTGCAAAGTTAGCTTCTCACGCTGTATCATCTCAATTCCGCCGCCTTAATCATACATTCCCAGGAAACACACAGTTTCAATGGCGGGGGGCCTTCATTTCACTTGCCACGCCATCGTCTCACCGCTTCATCATGCTGCTGCCATGTTTATAGTGCAGCCACGCGCACACCTCTCAGTGCTTCGAACCGAGGACTGCTGCAGGAGACAGGATGGCTCCGAAAGGCAAAAGGGCTGCAGTATCCAATTACATGTCCCTCGAGCACCTTTTGGGTGCTGTGGAGACCCACTGTGATGTCCTCCACCCCCACTCTGGCCGCAGGAGGGGCAGTGGCATCACCAATCCTCACAGACTTTGAAAACAGAGCCAATTAGCTGGCCGCTGAGGATCTGGATCATTCCTGTGCTGACAGTGAGGTCGGCGATGCTGTACCAAGTGAGGATCCAGCAGTGCAACATCCATCAGACAGCCATGCTGTGAGTGATGTGTCCTGTTTCACAGGCCACTGCCATGCACTAATTATCCCCCCTTGCTTCTGTAGGCACACGTGCCAAACAGCCGACAGAGTCCACGACGCAGGGCCTCCAATCAAGCCCCGAGGGAAGCTCAGAAGAGGAATCTGCTAAAACCTTCCCTGAATACCACATCATAGCACTCACCCACACCCCTCCACCAGTGCAGAGACACACACCTCGGTAGGACCTAGCTCTAGAGTAGCCTCGGGGTCACAATCTGGTGAGCACATCGCACTGTCTGATCCACAGCAGGCAGAGGCAGGGACTTCCCAGGTTTCCGGCACTCAGAGGGCTGCTGGAGGCCATAAATTTGCTGAGTCCAAGACAGAGGATGAGCCTCTGGACTCGGTCATGTCACAGTTGCTGGAGCTGCAAAGGCAAGCTCGGGGACTTCAGAAAGGGATGTCCGCTGCATTCCTCAGATTGCAAGGCATGATGGAGGAGTCCATCTGCCATCAGGCTGAGATAAGAGCGCCGGCATGCCAACTCACCGATGTCATCATTGGCAGGATGGCGGCCTCTGTGGAGACCTTGGTCCAGGATGTTGCTCCTGTACTGCTGCATGGGCTTAACTCCATCACTAAGGCCACAGTTGACCTCCAACAGTGTGTAAGCAAGAGGGGTGGGGGGGCAGCTCGATCTCACTCCAGCTTCCCCTTCTCCTCAAGGAGTCAGCCAGGGGCCTGTGGGCACCCATAGGGAGGAGGATCAGCAGGTGCAGACCCCGGGGCCATCCACCCAGGTGACTTTGGGAGTGACCGGCCCATCCAAATCCCCTCTTCCTGTGACCTCAGCAGCTCCAGCTCGTGGACACCAGACCAAGGAGGGTGTCACTGCCACACATCAGGGCCTCAAAGCAGGCTGGGGCCCTCCAACTCAGTCCTCCAAAGGATGCCTGCCAATGTCATCACAGGGAATAGCAGTCAGCAGCCCTCCTCCACCTCTGCTGTAGATGTCTGGGGAGCACCAAGCAGAGTTAGGAAGGTGAAGAAGATGTAATTGCACAGCGTGGGCATGAGTGTTAATTGCTTGTGCATAATGTTCACTATTGTAAATGAACTGTCAACAGACAGGAGTCAGACATTCTCAGAGGCTATGTGAAGATCTATGGCGTGTCCTCACTGCATGTCTTCATCATCCTCCTTCAATTGAGGGACTATTAGGGCCAACACTGTGTCTTCATGACAGGAGCAGTATCACAGAAAGTATGTGCGCTGCCATAAGCCAGATTGGAGTCAAACGTTCACAGATGCAATGTGAGGATCTATGGGGTCTCCTCACTGCATGTCGTCATCATCCTCCACAAATCTAGCAGCTATGAGGGCCTCCCGAGCACGCCTGCCTTGTCTGGCCAGTGCAAGGGCCTCATCCCCGTCATCGTCACCTTCAAGGACCTCTTCACCCTCATCACCATCGATGTCCTCCTCATCGGAGGAGACCTCCAGCTCCTCCTCAGCCAGCTCCTCTCCCCGTTGCAGTGCCAGGTTGTAAAGGGCGCAGCAGGCAATGACAATGCATGGCACCCTCTGTGGACTGTATTGCAGGGCTCCACCAGAATGGTCCAGGCACCAGAACCTCATCTTCAGCATCCCAATGGCCTGCTCCACCAAGGTGCAAGCTGAAGCATGAGCCTCGTTATAGTGTCGCTCTGCTGAAGTCTGAGGCCGCTGCACGGGTGTCATCAGCCACGGCGTCTGTGGGTAGCCCTTGTCCCCGAGGAGCCAACCCTGCAGCCTCTGTGGACCCTGGAAGACGTCAGGGATCTGTGACCAACTAAGGATGCAGGAGTCGTGGGCACTGCCTGGAAACCATGTGCAGATCTGCAGGATGTGTTTGTGGTGGTCACACACCAGCTGAACATCCAGAAAGTAGAAGCCCTCGCAGTTGACAAAGTGAGTGTAGTCGATCGCACCTTGCACCTGTGGAAACCCCAGATCTCAGCAAATCCAATCGCTCTTACATCCTGGCTCTCTTGGTCCTGGGCGAAATGCACAAAGCTGTGTGCCTTCATGAAGATGGCATCCATGACCTCATTTGTGTGTGGAGGCTTGTGAGACCCACAGAGGTGACCTGTGGAGCCCTGAAAGGAGGCCCTGGCATAGAAATTGAGCACCGCTGTCACTTTCACAGCCACTGGCAGTGGATGCCCTCCATGTCCCCGTGGCACCAAATCCCACAGTAACTGGCAGATGTGACCAACCAGTTCTCTGGACATGTGCAGTCTTCAGCAGCAATGGCTCTCAGTCATCTACAGGAATGAAAGAGGGTGTCTATAGACCCTGGGTTTAGCTAGGTGCCAACCAGCAATGGCTAACTGTGGCTCCCATGGCGTGTGCGGGAGCTCCAGCCGCCCCTTCTTCCTGAGGGTGCTGCTCCTCCCTCTGCCCAGCCAGGTGCCTCCGCCGCTTTCTTCTCCGTCGTCTCCACTCGCTTTAAGCCACGAGGTATACAGCTAGGTCACCAGGCTCCACACTCCTGATGTACTCCTCCAGCAGGATCAAAGAGAGAGACGTGTGGGTTAGCATGGGTGTACTAAGAACCTCGCTTGGTTAAGTGTGAAGGCCTCTTAATGCATCCCAGGGAGTGCTGGCCACCACTTGGATAGCCAGAGATTAGTGCACTGCATGGCTGCCTGAAACCCCACCCACCTCAGCCCCACTCCACTCGACTGATTGCCAGCAGCTTTGCCCATTGGACTGCATGCTGTACTCTCAGCTCAGGCACAGGCATTCTCCTAACCCACACTACAAGGCTGCACTGTTAGTTTGAACCATGGGGGAGACTTGTCCAAATCGGGATGTTGACAGTGCAAGGGGCTGTGAGCGCCTCCACCATTGACTGCTCCATGGGCAGCTTTAGCAAGGAGATTGTACAACGTGTGCAGTTGTCCAACTGTTCTGCAGTCCACTAAAATGCTCATTAGTCTGCATTCTGTGCTCGAAGGGTGAAAAGCTCTGGAGCATTTGGTGGCACTTTCATACTTTTGCATAGTTTGAGTGGGCCGATAAGCTAGAAACCTGACTCCGCTCATGTGGCTGCGCCTGAACTATCTCAGCTGCAGGGGAATGGGCACTTTATGCAAAGTTTCCCTAATGCGTGGCTCCCCCCCACCCCGCTCGTGCTTGTGCACTACCTTCAACTGCAGAGCAGCCTTTTCCCCCCACCCCCATCTCACCTCAACCGCAGGGCAGCCCTTGCCCCCGCCCCCATGTCACCTCAACTGTAGGGAAGCCCTTTCCCCCTCCGAAAGTTGCCTCAACTGCATGGCAGCCCTTGCACCCCCCCCACCCAATCGCCTCCACCTTGAAGTCCTGTAGGCGACCCTCGCAAGCACTCTGCAACGTTACTGTGCACTCACCTCCGAGTTCCCCTCAAAGTGCAGCCCACCAAGTGCACGCCTTTTATCTGCTGTTGTTAAACACGTTGGCATGCAATCACGCCAATGTGGGCAGACGATTCGGCGGAGGAGCACGATTCCGGCGGGCTGGCCTTATAGTGATATGTAGACGTATTGCAATGAGGTTCCTGATGTCCATTGGCGGGAAACACGGCCCACCATTGATGGGCTGAGCCGATGATCGTAAACTGGTTTCACAAGATGGCGTGAAACCGATTTCTGGCCTTCTCGACATATTGTCTGCTCAGACCGCGAGCACGCCCGGCGCCAGCAGGCACAAAAAATTCCACCCAAGTCCAAGTCGGTTCATTGTTCAAGAACCTTCACTCCAAAATTTAAAGAAAATGTGAATGTGCCCATTAAGGAATGGGTCCTTATTCTGTAATTTATTTTTAATCATCAGGGCTTTCTCCATAAAAATGCTTATTTCATTGTTGAAGTCAGGGTTGGGATAGGATGGGGGCAGTCAGAATTAGGAAAGGGCAAAGGATGGACAAAGGTCAGGGCTGAGATAAGGAGCATAATGGAGATAGTGACGATTGGGTTCAGGATAGAGGCAGATTGAACAGAGTAAGGAGAAAGGTAAGAGTCAGAAGATAATGGAGGAGAGATGGCAATAGCCAGCTCAGACTAGAAATAGTTAAAATTTAATTCCAAAGAATGAAAAGAAGAGCTAACATCTGACAAAACACATCATAAAAGGAGTAAGTGAACAATACTTTAAACCTTAGAGCTCACTAATTCAGCTAGTTTAAAAAAATGTTTTGAAAATTTGTGACCTATTGTGGCCATGTATGAATATTAAAATCACTATGGAAGATTAGAATTCAACCAAACAGGCTTTGAAAAGTCCCATTCAAATCACGAGAACCATACCAACATTTAATTGTCCTTGTTTTCCCACAGGTGATGACTTCTCTTCCGGATTTGCTGTTTCTCTATACTTTAACTTCTACAGCATCAAACCGAGCTTTCACTGCATGGGCTCATGGCAAAAATAACTGAGAAAGCTGCTTGCTGATATACTGGAAGCGTAAATTACAGGCAGAGCAACCGGAGTGAGAGCAAATAGGTTGTCAGTCAAAGCACGCACAAAGCAGATGCTGTAAATTAATAGAGGCAGATTTATTCAAATGATACTTGATTCACAACAATGTCAACTCATCATTAGCACAAAATGATTGCAATTAATGTAACCATTTTGTACATTTTACATAATAGACACAATCTGTTTCAATATGATCAAAACTCTGCTAACATTTGATATTTAAGTCTGTGGTAAATTAATTTATTCCATAATATTTGCAGGATTCAAGAAGATCATTGCACCAACAAATAAACTTATAGTGTTAAATCAGGATAGTCATAACATGCCCTGATTCCATTTTTGACAATCCTTTGCCTCACTCATGGCCTCCAGAGATACGGTGGTCTCTGGCTCTGTATTCACAGCTTGTGCGGATGTGAGAAGTCGCTGCAACTGGGATTCTTTGCTCTTACCATTCTTTTTACTCGCAACAAAGGAAAGTGAGGGAATGCTATCAGAAGCCGGAGATATCCCATCCTCCATTTCACACAGACAAGCCAGCAACCAACCCCGTGCCCCACCCTCATCTATAAGGTATTTACAATCCAGAGCTATGGGCACAGTGCCAGGTCACATCATTTTACAATCCAGTGTTACTGCAGCATTCCTCAAAGTATGCCTCTGCCAAGCTGCGGATCAAGATTGTAGGTCTTGACAAAGAGTTAGTAAATAACACGACAAAGAGTTAGTAAATAACACAGCATTATATCAGGAACTAGGATATGCCGACGTACATTTGTCAGATTTGTTTTATATTATTCATCATGGAATATGTACGGAGAATAATTACTCAAGAAGAAAACAGAGTAGTGCTTCTGAACACTGAAATGATAGTCAGAAGAGCTGTAAAATCTAATTTTTCTCTATATCTTTTCTCGGTGCACATTTTTGATTCAGATTTTTATTTGATGCAACTGGAGTACTCAGTCTCTAGGAGACAATTCCTCTTCTATGGCAGTTGGATCCAACGGTTTCTATGTTTTGCATAGATCAAGCTTAGCTTTATTGTGTTTGTGTTTTGCTATATTACAGGTGCCCTCTTTGCCTGCATCTCTCCCACGTCAGACTATCTGCAGTTGTATCAATTATTATATCCTTTGCCCTGTAATGTATCATAATTTTCTCATTAAAAGTTCATTAGTTATTTAGAGGGACATGGCAGATTCTTAAAAAAGTGTTCACTGGCAATGTGAGAGAGGCCTTGATTTTTGCCGTCTATGTTCCAGTGTGCTACTCCTTGAAGAATGTAGATTTTATAAAACAAAAGGTATGTTATTCTATTAGGAAGATCCCTCAGGTTTCACCCCCCCGTATCACAGTTGGCAAATCCACATGTTGCCTCATGTGGATCTGAGCCAGATGGCTGACATTAGTATTCCTCTTGTCTTATGTTCCAAACCTGGCATGACCTCAGCCCTCCCTATCTCTGTAACCTCCCAAAGTCCTCTGAGAACTCTGCATTGTTCCAGCTCTGGTCCCTTGTCCATCCACTTCCTTCATACAATTGCTGGCAGCCATGCCTTCAACTGTCTAGGACCTGAGCTCTGGAATTCCCTCACTAAACTTTTCTGCCTCTCCATCTCTCTTTCCTTTTTAAGACCCTCTGTTTTGGTCATCAATGAAGATGTCCTTACTGAAGCACCTGACTTACTGTTTCTTGTTGAGGTTAATGTAGGAGAATTGCTCTCTCTACGCTCTGGGCGGAAATTTCATCCAGTTAACACCATTCTCCTCCTCCTGCTCCTCCCTGTCCCAGCAGTTAATCCTGCTCTGTGCCTGTGCCCATTATCCCTCTCATTCCTTTTTGTGAATTCCTGGGATTCGGGCAACACTGATAAGGTTAGAATTTATTGTTTATCCATAACTGCTCTTGAAAGGGTCATGGTAAGCTACAGTCTGTTTGAGAATGGTGCTCCCAAAGTGCTATTAGGTAAGGAATTCCAGGATTTTGAACCAGTGACAATGATATTTTTCCACATTAGGATGATGTGTGACTTGAAGGGGAACTTGCAAGTGGAGGTGCTCAGATGTGTCTACTGCCCTCAGTCTCCTAGGTGGTAGAGATCATAGCTTTGGTGGCTGCACTGCAAAAAAACCTTGGCAAGATACTGCAGTGCATCTTGTGGATGGTACACACTGTACAGCCGTACACTGGTGGTGGACTGAGTGAATGTTTAAGGTGGTACTAGATGAAGCTACTTTGTCCTCGATGGTGTTGACCTTCTTGAGTGTTGTTGGAGCTGCACTTATTCAGGCAAGTGGAGAGCATTCCATCACACTCCTGCCTTGTGCCTTGTAGATGATAGAAGGGCCGTGGAGAGTCAGGAAGTGAGTTACACACTGCAGAATTCCCAGTATCTGACCTGCTGTTGTAAACACTAAATTTATATGGCTGGCCCAGTTAAGCTTCTGGTCAATGGTAACCCCCAGGATGTTGTTCATGAGGGATTCAGTGATGGTAATGCCATTGAAGGTCAAGGGGAAATGTTATATTCTCTCTTGTTGGAGATGGTCATTACCTGGCATTTGTGTGGCACAGATGTTACTTGCCACTTATCAGCCCAAGCCTGAATGTTGTCCAAGTCATGCTGCCAGCAGATGTGGACTGCTTCAGGAGCTGAGAAGTTGTGAGTGGTAGCGAACACTGTAATCATCAATGAATATCCCCACTTCTGACCTTATGATAGAGGGAAGGTCATTACTGAAACTGAAGGTGTACACTGCCTTGAGGAAGTCCTGCATCAATTTTCGGGAGGGTGAGGTGTTTAGTGTCCAACAACTACAACCATCATCTTCTATGCTAGGTGTGAATCCAGTCAGTGGTGAGTTTTCCCCTAATTCCCATTGACCTCAATTTTGCTAGGGCTCCTTGATTAAATATTGCCTTGATGTCAAGCGCAGCCATTCTCACCTCACCTCTAGAATTTTTGTCCATGTTTGGATCAAATATATAATGAGGTCTGGAGCTGAGTGGCTCTGGCAGAATCTAAACCCAGTATTGGTGAGCAGGTTATTGGTGAGTAAGTGCTGTTGATGATTCCATCATTTGATTGGTGATAAGAGGAGGTTGAGCGGTGATAAATGGCTGGATTGGATTTGTCCTCTTTTTGGACAGGGCATATCTGGGCAATTTTCCACATTGTCAGGTAGTTGCCATTGTTGTAGCTGTAGTGAAACTGTTTGGCCAAAAGTGCAACTAGTCTTCAGCAATACAGCCAGGATGTTGTCACGGTCCATATTCTGCTTGTGCTGCTTAAGATACATGTAGCCCTGTGACGAGGTCAAGTATGTTTCTCCCCATGTTGGTATTCTCACTGCCTGTCACAGGCCCAGTCCAGTAGATATGCCCTTCAGGACTCAACCAGTTCTGTCAGTAGTGGTGCTACCAAGCCACTGTTACCACTGCAAAAAAGATGGACTAGAATGATACCAGAAATGAGAGGTTACATCTAGCAGGATAAATTGAATAGACTGCTGGCTTTTAATGAGAAAAGAGAAGAAATGATCAAGGTTTTGAAGATGGCGAAAGGATTTGATATAGAGAAGATGTTTCTATTTGCAGGAGGAGTTACTGATAAATCCAATGGGGAATTCAGGGCTTCTTTACCTGAGGAATGGTTAGAATGTGGAATGTGCTACCACAAGTAGTTGAGGTGACTAGCACAGATGTATTTAAGGGAAAACTAGATAAGTGCATGAGGGAGAAAGGAATAGGATATGATGGTCAAATGAAGAGAAGGTTCATGCGGAGCATTAACACTGACACGGACCTGGTGGGACAAATGATCTGTTTTAGTGCTATATATACTGTGTAATAAAGTATAAGATGATGTAAACCAAGCAATGATTAGTTGATAAAAACAAAAAACTAGTTGATGTAATTCCTGAAGGTATAAATATTAACAATAGCTCCTCATGACAAATATTGTTAGATTTTAAATTATTCAACCCCAAGAGCAATGACTACACACAGACATTCTGGTTCTGCAGGAGTCGAGATAACTTCATTATGATCTGATCTAAGGTTTATCATTACGTGCCCCTCTTCCAAACAAACTTCAAATTAGAAGGCAGGCCAAACAAAGACATTTTCCTCCAAGGACAACATCAGAACTGTTAATTAAATAGATTTATAGCACCCACTCGAACCATGAAAAACCTGCTATGCATATCTCTCAGCCGAAAGTCGCTTCTATACTGAATCTGTCTCATTAGACATAGAGTAATTATAGAGCTAAACATCTGGGGACCCTCCATTTGCAAACGCTAGTGTGTGATTTGTTACAAACCCTAATTAGAATGTGTTATCTTTTAATAGTAGCAAGTTAGTGACATGTTCTGCATACTCTGTTTTTCATTGATACATGAATGTTTAATTAAATGGTAAGTGGAATAGACGTTGACTTGATTTAAGCAATTTTTGCAACAGAAAAAGGTTCTTTCTAGGCTCAATAGGCCTCCCCCTTTTTGACAGATAGCCAAGCCTCCTAACATATTTTTCCTCTCAAACTCTTCTCCATTTGGAATCACATCTAATACCTTTTGAAGCCATTTATACTGTCTATTTATACTGTCCATTTCAGTGTTGCTCCCAAACAACAATGTCACCATCCTCTTATGCTTTGGGTGTAAAATGTTGGCAGGCCTTTCCTTCATATTCATAAGTTCCTAATTTTCAATAAACCTTATAAGCCCAGAGTCTTACTTATAGAGCACTGGCACTGTACGTAAACTTTGAAATGTGGTTCATATGTATGTCATACTATTAAATTCCAGCCTTGACAATTGTCACGGAAAAGGGGGACCTAATGATGAACCTTAGATCAGATCATAATGAAGTTATCTAGACTCCAGCAGAACCAGAATGTCTGTGTGTAGTCATTGCTCTTTGGGTTGAATGGTTTAAAATCTAACAATATTTGCCATGGGGGGCTATTGTTAACTTTTATATTTCCACATTTCTCACTGTGTTGGTCTATAAGTTGTGAGATTGGTGTGCAACACTGGGTTTAATTATGACAGGATGACCTCTTGCTGGTTGTCACTTGATATTTTTGTGAACAAGGCTGTGGATGTTCTCTCCCATGAGCAGGGATGCCAAAATATTGTCAGCTCCTCATAAACCTCCTCACCATTCTTCTTCAATACTCTTGGATGAAGGCCATCATACCCTGGGGGTTTGTTTGTTTCAACTCTTTCAGCTTGTCCAGAAGCTCCATCTCATTTATGTTGAAATTTTGAATTATGCCTACGTACTATTGTTTTTTGCAGAGGGCATGTCAGTCATGTGCTCCCTTGTGACTATGATCATGAGACAATAATTCAGCTCATCTCCAGTTTCAGGCCAGTTTGCATCTTCTCTGACAGTCCTGTTGCTATGGTAGTACTGAAGGAATTGTGTACTGTTATATTTTGCCTCTGTAGTTATGCTCTTACTCGGTCTCTTTTTGCCTCTGTAACCAACCTTTGGACTTCTGTCCACATTATCCCATAATCATCCCAGCTAGTCCCTTCTCTCTTTAGGATGTATATAGGTATTTGTTCCTCTTTGTTTTTAAATAGTTTTGCACTTACTTAACCTGAACCTGTTGAACTTAGTCCTGTATATCCATCATGAATGATGATCCATTTGCCTTCCATTGAAAGATTGGCAAGCATCTGCCAAGTCATACATATTAATTCTTCCCTCATTTCTTTTAATTTTGCCCTCTTCAAGTTATAAACATGGCTCCTGGAGTTAGGATTTAATTGGGTACAGTTTCTCTTTGATTATTCTATGAAAACTGTCTCCCAGGGCTTCTCTAACCCTCATATCCTGTATGTCACCTGGGTCATTTACAAACATTTGGTCAGGATGAACATGTCTTCTCATGTCTTAGGTGCTGAACCATGAAGCAGACATAACTTCAAATTTAAAGTGGTTGGATGATCCCAATTTATGATTGGATTGATTGAAGTCTGCCATTAAAATAAAGTCCTTGTTCTCCCTTCTTAACTCTTCAAATAAAACACCATCCACCCTCTTGTGTTGTCCTGGTGACCCCCTGTAGCAGGCCCCAAGCGCAGGCTTAATTTTTTTTTCATTTTAGGCATTCATTTCATTAGCTTAACCCATTCCACAAGCCCACCTTAATTTTAATGTACATGGCTACACAATCTGCTTTTTTGCCCTTTCCGGACATTCAGTGGCCTGAATATTAAATTAATTTCCATCTCAGGATGCAGATGTGTTTTTAATGCAATGATTCATCATAGGGATTTGTCCTGCAAAGGTAACATAGGAACATAAGACTTAGGAACAGGAGTAGGCCATTCAGCCCTTCGAGCCTGCTCTGCCATTCAATAAGATCATGGTTGATTTGGTTGTGGTCTCAACTCCACTTTGTCATTTGATCCCCATAACCCTTGAATCCCTTGTCTGTCAGAAATCTGCCCAATTCTGCCTTGAATAAATTTAATGACCCTGCTTCCACTGCTTTCTGGGGAAGATCCCTATAATGAATCACTCCTTTAAACACATCTACATTACAATCCAGCACCTTATAGTACCATTTGAAGATGTGAAAACATTTTACACTTACCTTTCTGAATGTTCCAGACGCATCAGCAGGAGTTCCATTTTCTTCATGGACTCTCAAACCTGAGCCACTTTTAATAGCTTCCAAACCCCTGCATCACCAGATGAAAATGGCGTGTGGGGGAGGAAATCTGATTTTTGCCCCAGAATTAAAATGGGGAACCCAACCTCACTGGGGGCAGGTGTGCAGACTAGGCATTCCTGACCCCAAAAAAGGCCAGAGAAAAATGGCGCGGGCTCGGGAATGTGGAGGAAATTGGATTTCCTCCAAAAAAAAATCAAAGTGTGGCTATTTGTGCAGTGCAACATGCCCCTGCAGCCAGACAAAAAGTTGGCCCATTTCTTTCGGGCAGGCGAGCTGTTGTCAGATCAGGGATGAACAACTTAGAAGAGACAAATGAAAATCCCATTGGATAGAAGAGCAGAACTTCTTCAAGGTGGGCATTCCTGGAAGAGAAGTGGCAGTGAATTAAACATTCATACAAAAGCAAAAGGTTGCACCTGTGGAGGGAGAAACAGAGTTAATGGGCAGAATTTTACTGCCCCGTTCCAGCGGGGACAGGGCCGTAAAATGCGGTGAGCCATTATAAACCCCATTGAGGACAACAACGTGAACGTAAAATTCTGCTGCCGTAAAATTCTGCCCAATGTTTCAGGTCAATGAACCCCGAAGTTCAATTTTATTCTTTTGAGTGATATGTACAAGTTTACTGGTTCTGTTTTGTGTAAGGTTGGATTTGTGATAACTAATCAATTACATCTGCAACAATGCTGCTGAGCAACTTCTTAAGCTGTTAACATGTCACTAAAGAGCTCGAACATGGCTAACAGTCCTGTGTAGTGCATGTGGCTCTGGTGCATTGTGTACTGACTGCCTGTCTCAGGTAAAAGTATAGGAAGTCCAATGTAACTAGAAGACACCAGATACTTTGTACCAGGAGGTGGTCATGGTCACACACCCCTTAAGATAGGGTCTTCTGATTTGGTTAGTGGTCAGGAACAGAAGGGTGTTACTGCGAGTGAGGCAGTAAGTGGACACAGAGGGTAGGAATGCAGCCTTTACAATTGTCCAACAGGTTTGAGATTTTTTCAGCTTGTTTGGATGAGAGTGGGGGCTGCGGGATGGATGAGCTGACTGGCCATGGCACTGTGGTACAGGAAGCCATTCAATTGGGGGGAGCAAATAGCATTGTAGTAGTAGTACTAGACAGTATAGTGAGGTGGATTGACACTGCTCTGTGCAGCATAAGAGCGAGAGTCCAGACAGCTATGTTGCCTGCCCGGTGCCAGGGTTTGGGACATCTGCTCAGGGCTGGAGAGGAACTTGGAATCAGAGGGGGAGGATCCAGTCATCATGGTCCATGTAGGTACCAATGACATAGGCAGGACAAGGAAAGAGGTTCTGCATAGTCAGAATGAGGAGCTAGGCACCAAATTAAGAAGCAGAACCTCAAAAGTAATAATCTCTGGATTATTACCTGAGCCACGTACAAATTGGCATAGGACAAATAAGATTAGAGAAATGAATGCGTAGCTCAAAGACTGGTGTGGGAGAAATGGGTTATGGTTCGTGGGGCGCTTGCACCAGTACTGGGGACAGTGGGACTGTACTGTTGTGACAGTCTACACCTGAACCATGCTGGGTCCAGCGAGCCTCATAACTAGGGAAGCAGAAAGGATTTTAAACTAAATAAGTTTGGCAGGGAGGGCAGGGACACAAGGGATCAAATGTGGAAGATGTGGTAAATCAAAGAGTAGAGACAAGGCAAAAGAAAAAAGTGCAAATATGGGAAATGATAAACAGGCCTGACAGGGAGGGATTGAGAGCACAAATCTAAGAGTAAATCAGCAGATAAGGCTAGAGGTTACAAAATAATAAAAAGACAAAACTAAAGGCTCTGTATCTGAATGCATGTAGCATTCAAATCAAAACAGATGAACTGATAGCCCAAATAGAAATAAATAAGTACAATCTGATAGCCATTACAGAGACATGGCTGCAGGATGACATAGATTGGGATCTGGATATTGAAGGATACATGACATTTAGGAAGGACAGGAAGCTAGGAAAAGGTAGAGAGGTGGCTATGTTAATTAATGATAATATTAGCACAATAGAGAGGGCTGACCTAAGTTCAGGAAACCAGGATGTAGAAGTGATTGGGTAGAGATGAGAAATGTTAAAGGCAGGGAGTCACTTGTGGGAGTGGTGTACAGACCCCTAACAGTACCCACATGGTAGGATGGAGTATAAAGAAAGAAATAATGAGAGCTTGTCAGAAAGACACGGCAATAATCATGGGGGATTTTAATCTACATATAGGGAAAAATTATTCCCCTGTTGGGGGAGAAGACCAGGGGCGGGCGTGAGCGGGCGGGCTCCCAATTGGCATGCCCGGTCGGGGGCGCACCACCATTTTACGTGGGCAGGCCAATTAAGGCCTGCCCAGCAGGATGTCCACCAGGAAGCGCTATGCGCACCCTGTGTGGGGGGGCGGGGCGGGTGGGGGGTTGGTGATTCCCTCAGCTGGGCGTGTGCTCTTTCATGAATGCAAGCAAAAGAGTGCACTGATCTCTCTGAGGCTAAGTGCTGCCTCAGGGAGATCGGCTGCGTGCCCGCCGACCTGAAAATGTAAATGACGTGGGGTGACATCAGGAGTTCCACCTGACGTCACCCCACATCATTTTATGTGTTTGCGTGCGGGTCCCACCCCACCCCGCACGCCAACGGAAAAACTCTGCCCGTAGGCTAGAAAAAACAGATGGGCAAAGGTTACCTAGATGAGGAGTTCATAGAATGTTTTCAGGATAGTTTCTTAAAAAAGCACGTCCTGGAGCCAACCAGAGAGCAGGCTATACTATACCTTGTATTGTGCAACAAGATAGGATTAATTAATGACCTCAGAGTGAAGGCCCCTAGGTAGCAGAGATCATAATATGATTGAATTTTCCATTCAGATGGAGGGAGAGAAAAGTGGATCTAAGGCTAGTATTTTAAATTTAAATAAGGGCAATTGTAAGGGTGTGAAAGCAGAGCTAGCTGAAGTGAACTGGAAAATTAGGTTAAAGGATAGATCAATAGAGATGCAGTGGCAACATTTAAAGGGATATTTCAGAATACACAGAACAGATACATTCTAACAAAAAATAAAAATTTCAAGAGGAGGACCCAGGACCCAGCATCTGTGGTTAACTAAAAGAGTTCAGGATAGTATCAAACTTAAAAGAAAAGTATGTAATTGTACAAGGGTGGGTGGCAGGTAAGAAGATGGGACAGAATATAAATAACAACAAAGGATGACTAAAAGATTAATAAGGCGGGAAAAATTAGAGTAGAAAGCTAGCTAGAAATATCAAAATAGATAGTAAGAGTTTCTATAGATATATAAAAAGGGAAAGGGTTAACAAAGTAAGCATTGGTCCTATAGATAGTGAGCCTGGGGGATTAATAATGGAAAATAAGGAGATAGAAGATGAATTAACGAGGTGTTTTGCATTGGTCTTCACTATGGAGTAATATCCTAAGAATAGCTGTAAACCAGGGAATGGAAGGAAGGGATGAACTGAAGGAAATTACAATCACCAGGGAAGTGGTACTGAACAAACTGATGGACCTGCAGGCTGACAAGTCCCCGGGTCCTGATGGACTTCATCCTAGAGTCTTAAAAAAAGTGCTACTGAGATGGTGCATAAGTTTTAATTTTCCAAAATTCTCTAAATTTGGGGAAGGTTCCATTAGATTGGAAAAAAGCAGATGTAATTCCTTTATTCAAAAGGGGGGAGACAGAAAGCAAGAAACTACAGGCCAGTTAGCTTAACACCTGTCAAAGGGAAAATGTTAGAAGCTATTATTAAAGATGTTATCACAGGGCACTTAGATAAATTCAAGGTAACCATGCAGAGTCAAATTGGTTTTGTGAGAGGGAAATCATTTTTAACCAATTTATTAGAGTTCTTTGAAGAAGTAACATGTGCTGTGGATAAAGGGGAACTGGTGGATGTACTGTACTTAGATTTCCGAAGACATTTGATAAGCTGCCACATCAAGAACAGAATTTCGCTGTCGGCGTGCGGGGGGTGGGACCTGCACGCCAACACGTAAAATGATGCGTGATGACATCGGGCAAAACTCCCGATGCCACCCCGTATCATTTCAATTTTCAGGTCGGCGGGGGCACAGCCGAATCAGCTGTGCGCCCACTGATCTGTCGATGGCCATTTGAGGCCATTTAAAAAGTAATTGCAGCAGTTAAAGGACCTGCCCGTCCAACCTTAATGTTGGCGGGCAGGCTGGGAGACCTGGCGGGCTTCAGAGGAAGCATGAAACCTCATTCATGGGCAGGACGAGGTTTCATGTAGGTTTTTAAAAATTTAATAAAAGTTTAATTAAAAGTGATGGATATACAGGGACATGTCAGGGAAATTTTATTTTTCTATTTTTAACATTTTTGAATTTGGTGCCGATCTCCCTGAGGCTAGATGAGTGTGCTTTTTCACGCACTGAATTTTCTGCCTGTCGGGTGGGTGGGCCCAACCCAATCTCTGGCGGGCAGGGAGCCAATCCCTGCCAGCAAAGCGGGCCGCACCACCATTTTACGTGGGCGGGCCAATTAAGGCCCGCACAACGTGACGTCCGGCAGGAAGCACTATGAAAGAGAGCACATCGCCCTGAGGCTAAATGCAGCCTCAGGGAGATTGCTTCCACTTTGAAAAATATTAAAAATAGAAAAACAAAATTCCCTAACATGTCCCTCTCATGTGACAATCTCACATGAGATGGGACATACTCATAATTTTCAGAATAACTTTATTAAAATTTTTAAAACCCTGCATGAAATCTCATCCGCCGCTGGATGAGGTTTCATGCTTTCTCTATTTGCCGCTGGGGCTCCTGGCCTGCCCGCCAACCTTAAGGTTGGATGGGCAGGTCCTTTAATTTTTTAACTAATCCTTTCAATGGCCTCAATTGGCCATTGACAGGTCGGCGGGCCCGCAGCTGATTTTGCTGCATCCCCACCTTCCTGAAAATTTAAATGGGGTGGGATGACATTGGGGGTTCCATTTTTCTGCTTATTCCTTTTGTCAAATGTCACTGTAATTATTTGTAGAACTCTTTGCTTTATTATTTGGCTTGTGAACACCATAAATATAAAGCATGGTTGTCCTGGTTTCTCCACATCCCATTTGTTGTAACTGTGGGTATCATTCATGCTATATTTACCTTCCAGTCTTCATGGCTCCACAGGCTCTGCTTTTCACCCAAGGAGATATATTTTGCTACATTGATGAAACCACTCAGTATTATTTCATCCTTAGAATTTCAAACAATTGCAAAGTAACTCAACAGCAGGATTTAAGAGTGGAAAAGAATACATCCCTGTAGACAGGAGATGCAGAGAGGAATTAAAAGAAACTACAAATGCTGGGACACGAGTGAAATGCAAACAGGAAGTATCCAAGGGTATGCTTTAGGTTTGTGTTTCACCAAAGTTGCATTTTAAAAAAAGGTCTACTCGTCTTTAAGACACAGCTATTGCCTGGAGTCCAAATATAATTCTGGTGAATCTAATGAGAATAAAGGAATATAACCTTAAAATTCTTCACACCAAGGGTAGTGCAAGAATGGATGTTTTTAAAAAAATATTTTGGGGAATATTGGAATATTGTGCTATTATGTAAAGAAGGCTGTGTGTGTGTGTGTGTGTGTGTGTGTGATTTAATTAAACTGGGCAGAGTTTGATAGGAGCCGGGCTATCTGGGGCATTTGGAACATGAAAAGGAGAGAGGTATTAAGTTTAAGATACAAATAAATAGGCTAGATCTAACATTCACATTTTTAGATAAGCTGAGTGTTTGTTTGAATATCAAAGGGAAGCCAGAGGTAATAAGAAACATGTTTCCATCTTGCTGGAGTTCCATAGGTAAACAGTGGTGTGGATATTATATTTTCTTCATGTAAAAAGGCAGTACATTAATCATGGGTGACTTTAATCTTCATGTAGATTGGAAAAATCAAATTGGCAGAGGTAGACATGAGCAAGAATACATAGAGTGTATTCGGAACAGTTTCTTAGAACAATATGTTGTGAATCCAACCAGGAATCAGGCTATTTTGGATCTGGTAATGTGTAATGAGGCGGGTTTAATAAATGATCTCAGAGTGAAGGATCCCCCTAGGAAACGGTGACTTTAATATGGTTGAATTTAGCATTCCATTTGAGAGTGAGAAACTTGGGTTGGAAACAACTGTGCTAAACTTAAATAAGGGTAATTACAATGGAATGAGGGCAGAGTTGGCTGGAGTGGACTGGGAAAGCAGTTTAACAGAGAAGGTGGTTGATGAACAATGGCAGTTGTTTAAGAAAATAGTTCATGACTCTCAACAAAGATATATCCCAGTGAGGAAGAAGGATTCAAGGAAGGGGATAAACCAACCATGGTTAACTAAGGAAGTTAAGGACAGTATGAAATTGAAAGAAAAAACATACAATGTGGCAAGTGGCAAGGATTAGTGGTAAGCCAGAGGATTGGGAAAGTTTTAAAAACCAACAAAAGATGACCAAAAAAATAATAAAGAGGGAGAAAATAAACTTTGGGGGTAAACCAGCAAGTAATACAAAAATGGTCAGTAAGAACTTCTTTAAATATATAAAAAGGAAAAGAGAGGCCAAAGTGATCATAGGCCCCTTAGAGAATGAGGCTGTGGAAATAATAATGGGGAACCAGGAAATGGCAGAGGAGTTAAATAAATAGAAGGTACGAATAGCATTCCAAAAATATTAAATAATCAAGGGGCAAAAGGGGAGGGGGAGGAAATAAATAGAATTACTAGAGAAAAAGTACTAGGGAAACTAATGGGGTTAAAGGCCGATAAGTCCCCTGGACCTGATGGGTTGCATCCAGGGATATTAAAGAAATTAGCTACAGAGATAATGGTTGCACTTGTAGTAATCTTCCAAGAATCCTTAGATTCTGGAAAAGCCCCAGAGGATTGGAGAATGGACCCTTATTCAAAAAGGGAGGGAGACAAAAAACAGGTAACTATGGGCCAGTTAGCTTAACCTCTGTCATTGGGAAAATGTTGGAGTCTATTAAAAAGGATGTATTGGCAGAGTATTTAGGAATACATAATCTAATCAAGCAGAGTTATCATGGCTTCATGAAGGGGAAACCATGCCTAATAAATTTATTAGAATTCTTTCAGGAGGTAACAAGCAGGATAGATAAAGGGGAACCAGTAGATGTAACATATTTGGATTTCCAAAAGGCATTCGATAAGGTACCGCACATAAGGCTACTTAATAAGATAAGAGCCTATGGTGTTGGGGATAGTATATTAGCATGGATAGAGGATTGGCTAACTAATAGAAGACAGAAAGTTGAAATAAGGGGGGCATTTTCGGGATGGCAACCTGTAACTAGTGGAGTGCCACAGGGATCAGTGCTGTGGCCACAATTATTTACAATATATATTAGTGACTTAGATGAGGGAAGTGAATGTACCAAGATGGTGGATGATACAAAAATAGGTGGAAAGACAAGTGGTGAGGATGACACACAGAGTCTACAGAGGGATATAGACAGGGTAAGTGAATGTGCAAAAATGTGGCAGATTGAATATAACGTGGGAAAATGTGATATGCACTTGGGTAGGAAGATTAGAGAAGCTGAATATTATTTACATGGAGATAGGCTGTAGAAGGCAGCAGCACAGAGGGATTTGAGAGTCCTTGTGCATGAATCCCAAAAAGCTAACATACAAATTCAACAGGTAACAGGGAAGGCAAATGGAATGTTGGCCTTTATTTCCAAGGGAATGGAGTATAAAAATAGGGATGCCTTGCTAAAACTATGCAAGGCACTAATTAGACCACACTTAGAGCACTGTGAACAATTTTGGTCCCCTTATCTAAGGAAAGATATACTGACACTGGAGGCAGTCCAGAGAAGGTTCGCTAGGTTGATCCCGGGTATGGAGGGCTTTTCTTTTGAGGAGAGGCTGAGTAGGTTGGGCCTGTACCCATTGGAGTTTAGAAGAATGAGAGGTGACCTTATTGAAACATATAAGATTCTTAGGGGGCTTGACAGGATAGATGCTGAGAGGTTGTTTCCCTTATGGGAGAGCCTAGGACCAGAGGGCATAATCTCAGAGTAAGGGGGTGCCCATTTAAAACAGAGATGAGGAGGAATTTCTTCTCTCAGTGGGTAGTCAATCAGTGGAATTCTTTACCGCAGAGGGCTGTAGAGGCTGGGTCGTTAAGTGTATTCAAGACTGAGATAGACCGATTTTTAATCAGTCAGGGTTTTTAATCAGTAAGGAATCAAGGGTTATGGGGCAAGGCAGGAAAGTGGAGTTGAAGATTATCAGATCAGTCATGATCTCATTGAATGGTGGAGCAGATTCGATGGGCCGAATGGCCTACGTCTACTCCTACATCTATGGTCTTATTGATCCAAAAGCAAAGACAAGGTGGAAACATGAAAGATCTTATATTTAGATGGGCTTGAGTTTCAAAGAGAACAATAGAACAGAGATGAAAGGGAAAAGAGGTATATTAAAGTTACTGGATATAGCTGTTGAGCTGGAGATGGCTGGAGATAGCTGGAGCTGTTTGAGTTGTTGAGATGGTTAGAACTCTGGGCTGGGAGAGGATGCAGTGTGAATCACCCATCCAGTCAAGCCAGAAAAATCTTGGGCTGCAGCAAGCAGTTTTATTCTGAAGTGGATTCGCTGCAGCATGGAAAAAGGTAAAGGTCATGTGGTACACCTCTATTGAAGCTACAACAGTTTGCCTTGTATAATATTACTGGATTTTATAGTAGACATTATTTAAAGGGAGTGTTGCCTGGAAGGTGTTTATTTGTGGGTTTGACCAAGTAGAGAGCTTTGGGGAAAGTTTTGTAAGACTAACCTTAGTTGTGTAACTCCACTCTTGTGTGCTTAAGTTATCTCTTATTTTTGTTAATAAAACTTTTACTTTTAATTTTTAAAATCCCAAAAAAATGTTACTGGACCTATTACTGCTGAGATTGGTACATCTCCTCTGTTTCAGAAAACAAAATAAAAGGGAAGGCCCATAAACCAAGTTTCCCTCTGGGATTGAGTTTGCACAGCAATTAACATCAACTGTGGTCATAACAGCTGGTGGAAATCTAGAACTTTTCCCCCTCAAAAAATTGTTGAGACTGAGTCAAATGAAAATTTCAACATAAAGTTTGATAGATTTTTGTTAGGCAAGGATATTAAGAGACTTAGAACCAAAATAGAGTTAAGATATAGGTCTACAATGATCTGATTGAGGCTTGAGGGACTGAATGGCCTCCTCCTGTTTCTATTTTTCTATGTTTCTGTAACAAATCAGCTCTCAATGTCAAAATTCCAAGTTGATAGTTTTATTCTTCTATGCAAAGGATGCTAGGACCATAAGATGATACTGTACATTAGTACTAATTCTTTTGTCAGGTATTATTCAGTAGTGTATTTTGGAAAATGCCTTCATTGCAGATTAACTCCCGAGGAGGTTCCAAATTAAATTCAATTGGGATACAAGCTGTGGGCACTACAAAGGGCATCAAAACCTTTGAGTTGGGAAGGTGACAAATCTGCTAAAGCTTCTCTATTGCATCCAGGGTCCCTGTGAGTGGGTCAAGTCAGAACAGCATTGGGTCTACTTGTGATGCTTTTTAAGCTCAGGAAACCCGCTGGCGGTCAGGCCCCAAATTTGGATATGCTATGACCCTAACACTAACCATATCCTGGTACCCTATGGTGCTGCCAGAGTATGCAGAGTCAGAGGTACAGCACCTCATTTGCATGGTCGCCCTATCACCAGGAGCATATCTTGGATATACATCCTGACACATTCCTTGGAAACTTTGACATGATTATTCCTCTGCTGGGATGGGACTGGGGGGATTGCAAGGGGTTGGGGTGCAATAGACCTTGGTATAAGTGGTCACAGTGTAAGGAGTCTACTTTTAATAAATCATAATTCTTCTCCCCTTTCTCTAGGAGCTGGACTTCAATCGCCAGGTGGGATTAAGTGACACACATAAAGCTCGATTTTACTGCAGGCTTCAGAACTCCGAAAGAGTGTCCCAAGCTTGCACTGGCTGGCGGTGGGACTAGCTTGTCGATTTTATTAATTGCCCACTTAAGGGCCCCAAGTGGCAATGGGATGAGAAGGCCATCCACCAGCCTTCTCGTCATGGGCCTGATTGGGACAGTGGCGGAGCGCCTGGCACCAAACCCACCACAGGGGAGGACATTAAATTCCGTCCTATGTTCCTAATCGACAAATGTAGTGGGTGGGTAGGTGGAAACACACTTGACAGCCTTGGTATTGTATGATGATTGCTATATGATTGTGTAATGAATTAAACCTACCAGCTCAATCATTTGAATGCCAGCAGTCCTCCCTCTTTCCCAGGCGGCTTGGCTAAGTCAAAGTCCATTGTGTTATGATAGATATGGAAGCTGATGTTATAGATCTTGTTTGAAGCATATGACAGATTAATGCTCAGAGTTCTGTCTGAGCCTGTCTCAAAGACAACGCTAAGTAAAATAATCACCTCTGTCAGCAAATATGGGCCGCTCGCTGTCAACCGCATGGAAATATCAATTAAGTGATGTTGTATATAGTCAGTCATACCAGTTACATATAATGACTGAATAGCAAATTGGAAGCAGCAGGGAACCACTGATTAATGGTTTATTTGTATTCTCCTCTTTCAAAGCTGTAGCGATATTATTACAGAAAGTAGAACAGTTGTTTTGAGACTTTGCATGAAAGTTGAACCTGAGCTGTTAACTTGTGGTAGGAATCTGTAAATATTTCTAACTTTTCTTGAACTGCACTTATATTCAGCCCTGTCAACAACAAGGCACAAGTCAGGAGTGTAATGGAATACTCTCCACTTGCCTGGATGAGTGCAGCTTCAACAACACTCAAGAAGCTTGACACTGTCCAGGACAAAGCAGCCTGCATGATTGGCACCACATCCACAAACATTCACTCTCTCTACCACAGGCACACAGTAGCAGCAGTGTGTACCATCTACAAGATGCACTGCAGCAAATCACCGAGGCTCCTCAGACAGCACCTTCCAAACCCGTGACCTCTACCACCGAGAAGGACAAGGGCAGCAGATGCATGGGAACACCACTACCTGCAAGAACCCCTCCAAGCCACTCACCATCCTGACTTGGAAATATATCACTATTCCTTCACTGTCGCTGGGTCAAAATCCTGGAACTTCCTCCCTAACAGCACTGTGGGGCCAGGATATTTAGGTCGGTGAGTGGGGGGCGGGGCCCACTCGCCAGCATGTAAAATGACCCGGGATGACGTCGGGCGGATCATTTCAATTTTCAGGTCGGTGGGGGTGCAGCCAAATCAATTGTGCGCCCGTCGACCTGTCAACGGCCTATTGAGGCCATTTAAAATGTAATTAAGCTCATTAATGGACCTGCCCATCCAACCTTCGGGTTAGCTGGCAGGCCGGGAGCCCTGGTGGGCTTCAGAAAAAGCATGAAACCTCATCCATGGGTGGGACGAGGTTTCATGAGGGTTTTTAAAAATTTAGTAAATGTTTGATTAAAAACGATGGACATTTCCCAACTCACGTGACAGTGTCACATGAGGGGACATGTCAGGGAAGTTTTATTTTTGCCCCTTCATCATTTTTAAATTTGGCGCCGATCTACCTGAGGCAGCACTTAGCCTCAGGGAGATGAGTGTACTCTTTCACGCGCACGTGAGAAAGAACGCCCTCTTGGCTGGGTAAATCCCCTCCCGCCCGCACGCGCCCACTCTTGTGCTTCCCCCACAACGGGGGGAAAATTCTTCCCTGGTGTACTTACCCCACATGGGCAGCAGTGGTTTAAGAAGGCAGCTTACCCATCTCAAGGGTAATTAGGCATGAGCAACAAACGATGGCCTCGCTAGCGACATCCACATCCTGTGAAAGAATAAACTTTAAAAATGTTAACCCTGTGAAGTTCCCCTGATTAACATCTGCAGACATGTGCCAAAATTGGGAGAGGTGTGCACAGACTTGTCAAGCAACAACCTGACATAGTCCCAACAACCTGGTACAGGCCTTTCTGATGTTTGCTATTTCAACACACCACCCTGCTCTCATGCCCACATGTCCATCCTTGGCCTGCTGTAATGTTCCAGTGAAGCCCAAGGCAAACTGGAGGAACAGCACCTCATCTTCTGATTAGGCATTTTGCAGCCTTCCGGACTTAACATTGAACTCAATAACTTCAGACCATGAACTCTCCTCCATCTTTAGCCATTTTTTAATTCAATTGTTTTCTTAAATTGTATTTATTTATTTATTTATATCCTTTCACTCTCTCCCCTGCCACTGCACCCCACCCCCCCGAACACCCCACGGGGCAATCTGTCACTATCGTACTTTCACAGAGCACTGACCCTTGTCCTGCTATTAACACATTCTGCTCTTAACTTTATACCACTATCAGAACCTTCTTTAGTCTTTACCACTACTGTTAACACGCCTTTGTCTTGTGTCCATGACATCCTTGTCGATCTCCCCTTAGCCCTCACCTATCCCTCACCTTTGATCTTGCTCCAGCTGCTCCAGCCCCTCTTAAACAGTATAATATCCATCACATTTCTACTTCTATTTAGCTCTGAAGAAGAATCATACAGACTTGAAGCATTAACTCCGTTTCTTTCTCCACAGATGCTGCCAGACCTGCTGAGTTTTTCCAGCATTTTTTGTTTTTATTTCAGATTTCCAGCATTCGCAGTGTTTTGTTTTCAACCTGACATAGTCATATTCACAGAAGCTTACCTTTCAGCCAGTGTCCCAGACTCTTTCCTTGGTATGTCCTGTCCCACCAGCAGGACAGACCCAACAGAGCTGGCGGCACAGTGGTAAATAGTCAGGAGGAAGTGGCCCTGGGAATCCGCAACATCACTTCTGGACCCCATGAGGTCTCATGTCATCAGGTTAAACATGGACAAGGAAATCTGTTGGTTATCACTGACCGCCAACCCTCAGCTGATGGGCATTCAACATCGTTTGGAAGAATCGCTGAGAGTAGCAAGGACACTATGTATTCTGAGTGGGGGACTTCAATGCCTATCAACAAAAGTGGCTCCAGTGCACCATGATTGACTGAGCTGGCTGAGTTCTGAAGGACATTGCTGCCAGAATGGTCCTCGGCATGTGATGAGAGAACCAACGTAAGAGAAAGACCTACTTGACCTTGTCCTCATTAATCTATCTGTTGCAGATAGATCTGTTCATGACAGTATTGGTTGGAGTGACCACATCACAGCCTTTGTGAAGATGAAGTTCCATTTTCACACTGAGGATGTCCTCCAACATGTTGGGTGGCATTATTACCATGTTAAATGGGGCAGAATCAGGAGGGGCCTAGTAGCTCAAAACTGGGCATCCACAAGGCGCTGTGGACAATCAGCAGCAGCAGAATTGTATTCAGCCACAGTAAGCCTGGCATATCCCTCTACCATTGCCATCAAACAAGAGCATTTACCCTGGCTGTATGAGGAACGTAGGAGACCATGCCAGGAAAAGAACCATGTGTACCTAAAAAATATTATATGCATGCCAAACAGTGGAAGCACCGTACAATAAACAAAGCTGAGTGATCCTACAGCCAACAGATCAGATCAAAGCTTTGCAGTCCTGCCACATCTAGTCATGAATGGAGATGGACAATTAAACAACTCATGGGAAGAGGACACTTCACAAATATTCTCATCTTCATGATGGTGGAGTCTAGCATATCAGTACAAAAGACAAGGTTGGAGCATTTGCATCTATCTCGCCCTCCTCCTGAGGTCCCTGCCATCAAGGATGCATTCTTCAGCTAATTTGATTCACTTCACATGGTATCAAGAAATGGCAGAGTGCCTTGGATACAGAAAAAGCTCTGGGCCTTGCCAACACTGGCTGAAGACACTGAAGACTTGTGCTCCAGTACTAGCTGCCAAACTCGTCCAGCATAGCTAAACACTGGCATCTACATGCCAAAGTGGAAAATTGCCCAGGTATGTCTTTCCAAAACAGGACAAATACAATCCAAACAATAATGGACCCATCAGAAAACTTTAAATCATCAGAAAATAATGGTTGGTGTAGATGACAGTGTTATCAAGCAGCATTTACTCACCAATACCTGCTCACCAGTGCTTAGTTTAAGTTCCACCAGAACCACTTGGCTCCAGACCTCATTACAGCCTTGGACAAAACATGGACTAATGGGTTGAATTCCAGAGGTGAGGTGAATGTGGCTGCCATTGATATTGATCCCCATTGCCCCCCATCTTCCCCGACCCCCCCCCCTCCCCCGGCCCCCTGCACAGGCTGTGCTCAGCGCTACTGCTCGTGTTTCACTCTGGGTGGGCCTTAATTGGCCCACCATCGTGAAATCGCAGGTGCGGTCCTGATCGCGGGCAGCAGTCGGCTTGCCGATTGCCCCTGCCCGCCCCCACCGAGCCCGCTCGCCAAAGGAAAAATTCTGCCCAGTGTGTTTATTTTTCCCAAAGATTACTGGTAAAATTGGTACTGTGAGAGATTTTTATTATTAGAAAGGTAGAGCAGAATCTTATACTCGTCGGTCAGGCGGGCCCGACCGACTTGATGGCGGGCGGGCGGCCGATTGCCACTGGAGAAACGGGCCGCACCGCCATTTTCCGCGGGTGGGCCAATTAAGGCCCGCACAGTGGGTAAACGACTTCCATGGAGAACGGGAAAATAGTCGCGGGAGCGGGCAGCCTCAGACCCCCGGTTCCAATGGGGAACTGGCAGCCTCCATAAAGAGTGGCCAGGCAGCCTGCTTGAGGCAGTGCACCATGGCCACTCATGGACAGAGGGAGGGAGGGAGGTCCGAGTGGAAAGCAGCATGAGCAGGAGGAGGGGGGCAGGCTGCAGGAGAGGCCAGCGGGGGGCCACTGTGCATCCAGATTCTCGGACGCATGCCTTGATTTCCTCCTGCAAGAGGTGGGCCAGCGACGTGATGTTCTGTATCCTGAGGATGGGAGGAGGAGGGCCCCCCATGTTACCAGCCAGGCGTGAGAGGAGGTGGGCGAGGCTGTAAAGTAAGTGCCCATGATGACGTCTGACGCACTGGTACACAGTGCCGAAAATGCTTCAATGATTTGCTGCGCTCCGGTCAGATGAGTACCATGTCTGTCTGGGCTATTTGAGGCAAAAGGCAGCCTTAGCCTTTGCCACCACCTCCCCCACCCACCCCCCACCCCCCCCCACCCACCCCCCGCCCACCCCCCCACCAAAACCATGTATGGCTGCCATTACTGCATAGGGCATCTGTCGCACGCTGGGTGGGCAAATGGGTACTGACAATGCTTACATCAGCCTTTGTGGTTGAGGAGAAGAAGGGCTTTCTGCACAGCATATGTTGGTTTCTGTGGCATTTGAGTAGTTTGGAGGCAAGCTGCAGGGGAGGCCGATAGACACATACTCAGAACTCTAACACATGTCATATTGATGGTAATGACATGGTCCAAGGGGTGCCTCAAGGTCTTTTGGGCAAGTCCCATCTGCTGGCATTGGCGCGGCACCAATTTCACCCTCCTTTCCATGGGCACTAGGACCCGTGTGCTATTCAAAGTGATCGATGCTGAATGTGTCCAAGGGGACCGTTGGGGGAGGGGGTTGGGACCAGCCGTACTATCTTTTGGAGACTCATCACCAGTAGTGTGGACAGGAGCCGCTGGGGGCCTCAGATGGGCCACTGTGGTTGGGGTGCGGCGTGTGTGCGCAGAGTACATGAGCGATCAGCCCCAATAAATCCTCTTACGTGTTTTGCATGCAAAAAGTAACCACAATGCCCGGGAGCGCCTGAGAACTGGTGGTGGGCGCGCCCACCTCCAGCGCCTCACCCTATTCAAGGAGCAGGCCATGGAGCTGGGCAGGAGGCAGGAGGCCACGGCGGCCAGGGGCAACGAGGCTGGGGTCCAGCGGGCAGGTATTTGAGGTCCACAGTCCCATCCCCTCTGTGTGCCCACCATCCAAACCACTGATGGTTGCTGCAATCGTTAATGCTACAACAATGCTCATTCACTGACTGGGGCATTCTGACGTCTGGGACATACAGGAGGGACCCTCGTCCCCTTGAGGAATAGCCTCTCCACCACCTTCCAAAGTTACCTTATCCCATTTGTGACCACGATCACCATGGTCTCACATGCCAATGGATTGCCGCTGCACACCCAAAGACTTATTCCATTTTCGGGGATTTGGGACCTCCTGCACCCTTTCAACCAGTGCACCCCACATTACTTTGTCCAGAAGGTCCTCAGCACCTCAGCTGTGAACCTCATGGCACTCAACTTAGATGAATGCCACCACTTTACTCATCCCTGCACCAAGGGGAAATGTTGCCTTCTGGCCACCTGGTCTTTGCCCCTCCTTACAGAATGAAGGGCAATAATACGACCTCTCAATCTCCTGAGTTTGGCGGGAAATGACACAACTGTTTGAAATGTTTCCTCAGCCGCACAACTATCCAGGCAACAATGCATCCACATCAGATACCTCTGCACTCTCCCCATTCCTCTGGTTCTTTAAAGCCATGTGCCATTCATGAGGCCATCTAACCAGCCTGTTTGCATGTGCGTTTAATGTTTGGGGCCCATCTTGACTCAGTTGGACCTCACCAATGTTCTTTCAAGGGTCTTTAAGGGTGAGCTACTTATGAGGCTGGGGGGGTAAAGGGATGAAAGGTTGAAGTGAACGAACGCTAACTGATGCACCGTCCTTGTTAATTTCAGCATCACCACCAGAGCGACCCGCACATCCTCAACGCAGCCCCCCCTCCACACCTGAGGGCCAACATATGCAACTTGCGGCACATCATTTCAGCCAGCCAGGCACCAGCGCAGACACCTCAGTGGGGACTTTTACCGTCGGCTAGTGTCCTGGGTCACAATGGAGAGGGCACATCACGATCGCTGGAGGAGATGGTAGGGGCAGAGAGTGCCGATGGCTCCAGCAGCCGGAGGGCTGCAGGGGACGAGGCACATGCTGAGTCCAGCATTGATGACGTGCCTCTGGCGTTGTCCCCATTGCAGTAGCAGCAGGAAAGGCGGCAGGAAGTGCGTTTGCATCTGGCAGGGTTGCATGGGGGAATGGTTCAGTTGCTCTCTGCGACGGAGGAGTCTAGATAGAGTGCATGTGAAGAATCTGCCCTCAGGGCAGAGCCTCAGGATTCCTTCACCGAGAGATTGGCGACTCTCATAGAGAGGGGCTTCCACCAAATGGATCAAAATATGATTGGGATACGCTCTGACCTGCAAGCCCTCACAGCGGTTCTGGCCACAGGTGGTGTTTTCCATTGTGGGAGGTGTTGTGGACACCAAGCGCTGGCACTCGGTGCCCATGCATCTGCGGTGAGCAGGGAGGTAGATTTGGACCTTACGTCGGTGCAGCAGCTGCCTGTCGTCTTTGCGAGCTCCTCTCATGGTGCTCCGGATGAGGGCAGCAGCTCCTCCGCCCCTCTGCCAGTCAACGTTGCTTCCATTGAGGCTGCGACAACTGGGGAGGTGCCAGTTCAGGAGCTGGCCACTCCCTCCCAGGCGAGGCCATCACAGGCTCCACGAGCCAGAGGACGCCCGCCAAGGTCATCGACACCAACAGGACAGCAGAGTCAGCAGGCTGTCTCACAAGCGACTCCGAGCGATGGGGCGGCACCTAGACGTAGCACCTGCAAATGCAAACATATTGCACCTTAGGCACTCCCCAGGTATGTCACTGGTGATTTTGTGTTGGCCTTAGAATAGGGACCCCTTTTTTAACATTGTCGAATAATCATGTGAGCTTTAATTGTGGACAGAATAAAGTCCACCTTTGTTACCATGGCTGAGCGTCTTTTCATTGTGGTGTTTTTTTTCATTTTCACATAATTATCATGAGTGTTAGAGTGGAGATTGATGTTTCTGTACTAAGGCCTTATTTGCAGCTGATCAGGTGTAAGAGATAGCACCTAAGTGCCACGTGTGGAAGTTTCAGGCAATGCTGGTCCTGCTGATCCAAATGTGCAGAGCTAGTTGAAGGTTCTTTGGATTAAATTGTCCCGGATGTCCCTGCCTCCTTGGTGTAAATGCGGGTCTTCGTTGTGGCCCTCATCATCGCCCTGTGCTTCCTCATCCTCTGAGGCACTGCTGGATTCATCATGTGCAGCCTCATCCAGGGCTCAATGTCTTCATGATCCACTGCATCCCCCCTTTCCAGCGCAAGATTGTGCAGGGCGCAACAGACTACCACGATCAGAGAGACACAATCTGGGGGGTACTGGAGTGCGCCCCCTGAGCGGTCCAGGCAACGGAAGCGCATCTTGAGAAGACTGATGGCTCTCTCCACCACAGCCCTTGTGGAGCCCTGGCTCCTATTGTACCGATGCTCAGCTTCTGTTCTTGGACGGCGTACTGGCGTCATGAGCCACCTTCACAGGGGATAGCCCTTGTCACCCAGCAGCCAACCATCTAGCCAAGCTGGAGCACTGAAGAGCCCCGGCACCTGGGAGTGTCTGAGGATGTAGGCGTCGTGGGGGCTGCCTGGGAGCCTTGCACAGACTTGTAGAATCAGCATCCTGTGGTCACACACTATCTGAACGTTCATGGAGTGGAAGCCCTTCCTCTTAACAAAGGCACCGGGCTCACCTGCTGGTGCCTTGATGGCCACATGTGTACAGTCTATGGCACCCTGGACGTGGGGGAATCCAGCAATGGCTGTGAAGCCTCTGGTTCGCTGTGCCTGACTTGGGTGGTCGCAGCGGAAGTGGATAAAGGTGGATACCCGTCTGAACAGAGCGTCTGTAACCTGCTTGACACAAGTGTGGACAGCTGATTGGGAGACACTGCAAAGATCACCCACCGAGTCCTGGAAGGAGCCAGAAGCATAGAAGTGGAGGGCAACTGTGAGCTTCAGAGTCACTGGAATGGGGTGTCCTCCCACACAGTTAGGGGAGATCTCAGGGCCAATCATCTGACAGATATAGTTGACTCTAAGATAAAAGCAAAAAACTGCGGATGCTGGAAATCCAAAACAAAAACAAAAATACCTGGAAAAACTCAGCAGGTCTGGCAGCATCTGCGGAGAGGAGCACAGTTAACGTTTCGAGTCCGAATGACTCTTCAACAGAACTAAGTAAAAATAGAAAAGAGGTGAAATATAAGCTGGAATATATATAGTTGACTCTCTCCCTTGAGAGTCGGAGCCTCCTTTGGCACTGCACCTCAGACATATTGAGGGAGCTGCTTCACAGCGTGTAAACCCTGGTAGCAGGATAGTGGCGCCGTCTGTAGCCCCTTCCACCTTGGACAACCTCTTGGCCCTGCGCCCCTTGTGCCTGCGCCTGGATACCCAAAGGTGCCTCCCTTGGAGGCTGATTGTCCACTCCTGGCCTTCTCCTTATTCTATCCCTCCCTTCCTCCTCAGGGGTGCTGCCTCCACTGGAGAGGTCAGAACCCATAGCCCCAGGCTAAATGAAGGCCTCCAGAAAGCTGCAAGGCCGAGAAAGAATGCTGTCTGCAGAATGCTTTCACTTTACACAAAAACCTCTTGGACATCGATGAGAACTACTAACAATCACACAGGTATATTTTAAACACTTTCATCAATTATAACTTCGTGAAAAACATGAACAACCCCTCTGAGTCCACATATCCTGACATTGCAAAAGTTTTCTTAAATAATCTCTGACCCGCCTTCCCGTTGGGCCCGTGCGCTGACCTGAAGTTCGCACGGGCCCCTCAAAATCGTGCACAATTGGCAAGTTAAGAGACTTAACAAGCCCTTCAATTAATGGCAGGTGAACTGATCACGCCTGCCCACTGAAGTATCGCGATGGCGCGCGCTGACATCGGCACAGTCGCGTGACTTCAGCGCGCGTCATTTTACGCGCTGAAGTGCGGGCTACACCATCCGCACGTCAGCCGGAAAATTCAGGCCATAAAGTCCAAAGACATAGGGTATAATCTTCTGGCTGGCGTGCGGGTGGTGGAGTCCGCACGCCAGCGCTTAAAATGTCGCGCGCTGCCATCACACGAGCATCCCGACGTCAGTGTGCGGCATCGCGATATTTCGGTCGGCGGGCATGCTATGCAGCAGGACGCGTGCCGCCATTAATTAAAGGCCTTGTTAAGTCCATTAACTCTCCAATCAAGCAGGATTTTGAGGGGCCTGTGCGAACTTCGGGTCCAACAGGCAGGCGGGATTTTTTTTACAAACCTCATCCAGTGGTGGGATGAGGTCTGATATTGGGTTTAAAAACTTTTAATAAAGTGTTTGTGTTCTTCACTAACATGTCCCTTCTCGTGTGACATTTTCACATGAGCGGGACATGTTAATGATTTTTTACATTTTCTATTTTTAGAGTTTCACAGAGTTTCAGCGATCTCCCTGAGGCAGCACTTTGCCTCAGGGAGATGTGCGCTCTTTCACACGCATGCATGAAAGAGTGCATTCTGACAGCTGGGGAATCCCCCCCCGCCCACACAGGAAGCGCATAGCGCTTCCCGTCGGGTGACACGCTGGGCTGGCCTTAATTGGCCCGCCTGCTTAAAATGGCGGTGGGGCCCATTTCGGCGGCAGCGATCGGCTTTTCACACTTGTTAGATCTTAGAATTCCATTTCTTGCACACAGCCTTCTCTCCTTTATCCATATTTTCCCCTTTGAATGCAAATTCTCATTGTTTCACTATGGGCAGAATTTTGCCCTTGATGGGCGGGCGGGCCGGACCGACTCGGCGGCGGGTGGGCAGCCGATTGCCGCCGCCAAAACGGGCCCCGCCGCCATTTTATTAAATTTATTAAATGGGGCCCAGGCACTATCTTCACTTCTGATCAAATTCTGTACAATTCAGTGTTGGCGAGGTTACAGTTTAATTGACATTTTGAAGACAAATCGCAAAGTACATTTTCTTGATGCCGTAGGTTTGGGATGGAAACTAGGATAGCATAGAAGACCAGAGGCTGCATCAGGTCTTCATATGTTCCTGTCACAATGCTTAGTAAGGATTATGTTTGAGTCAGTGAATCACTCCTGCTTTATACTTGCATACTTTCAGAATGAAAGTGGGGTTCATTGTACTCAATTTAAAAACCATAAAAGAATGAAAGTGCTAGTTTCCCTATTAAGATCTTTTGAGGATCTTGGAGGCCATGTAAATCAAACTTGCAATTTGCTCTCGTAAAACAGCCACAAAAAGAATAGCCCTTCAACAATATGTGAAAGCACATTAGAATGCTCTGAACAATCAGCGACCAATCTCCTCGCATGGAGAAACCCCACAGAAGGCAGGTGAAGTCACCCTTATCTGTTCTCATGCTCTTGGCAGACAGTAACAAAGCTGCTGGTACAGGCCTGGCATCAGGCCCGCATGCTCCATCAGTGATGGCTTGCAACAAAAGGAGCCTGGAGAAAAACCATAAGGGATGTCTTGCCTCGAGGAAAACAAATCATCGATGACCGAGCTTCACCAGAACTTCATGCTCTTCTGTGCTGGATCTCAGGTGAATGACTGATGTGCCATTATCATTTGTTACCATTTTAATTTTCATTAGGGCATAGATTTAAGCTAATTGGCAAAAGAAACCGAAGGGAAGTGAAGAGAATTAATTGTATGAAGCCAGTAATGTTCTGGAATGCTCTGCCTGAAAGGATTGAGGAAGCAGATTCAACCAAACTTTCAAAATGGATTTGGATAAATACTTAAAAAAGAAAACCATGCAGGGCTATAGGGAAATCATGGATAATGGGACTATTTGAGTAAATTTTTCAAAATAAAATGCTGGAAATACTCAGCCGGTCTGGCAGCTAGCACCTGTGGAGAGAGAAACAGAGTTAACATTGCTTGGATAGAATGGATGGGAAGGTCCTATCTAGAGGTCAGGGGAGATGAGAAAAATTTCTTTCACCCAGAAGGCTGTAGGGATCTGGAATCACTGCCTGAAAGAATAGTAGAGGCGGAAGCCCTTAACTCATTTAAAAGGTGAGTGCGTATGCGCCTTAAGTGCTGTAACCTGCAGGGCTATGGATCAAATGCTAGAAAGTGGGATTAGGCTGGGTGACTCGTTTTTTGCCCGGCACAGACACGATGGGCTAAGTGGCCTCTATAAACTTTCAATGATTCCTAAAGTTATAGATGTATCAGATTTTAAGCGAGTACAGGGGCAAAAAAAAGGAGCAAATGCAACACCTGCCCTTTACCTCCACCTCCAAATGTTCAGGTGAAACAGCAATTTACTCGTACTTCCTTCAATTTGGTACTCTGCATTCAGTGCTCACCGCAAGGCCTCCTCTACATTGGGCAGACCATATGCAGATGGGGGTGAGCATTTTTCAGAAAACTGCAGTTCAGTTCACAAGCACGATCCTGAGCTTCCGGTTGCCTGGCATTTTAAATCTCTGCCCTAATCCCACTTTGACCTTCCTGTTCCTCTGCTTCTGACAATGTTACAATGAAGTTCAGCATGTTCGAGGAATAGCACCTCATCTTTCACTTAGGTACATTATAACCTTCCCTTTTATTCTTTCCCCCTTTCCCCTTTCCATGTCCCTGTACTTGCTTAAAACCAGTTTCATCTCTAACCTTCTCCAATTCTGATGAAAGGAATCGAACTGAAATGTTAACTTTGCTTTCTCACTTCACAAATACTGCCTGAACTGATGAGCTTCTTCAGTATTTTATGTTTTCATTTTAGATTTCCAGAAAAGGCAATATTTTATTTTTTGCATTAGCTTTTTCAAAGGGCTAATGCAGGCACGATGGGGTGAATAGCCTCTTTTTGTACTTTATCATTCTATTATTCTTATCAGGTGCCAGTGTCAGTGGGCTTGCTGAGTTCAGCTGTATAACAGGGAGATTCGATTGTTGAGTAACATCTGGTAGCTTCCCTGCATTGATCTTCAGAAACAAGATATGACTGCATCGAATGACAGATTGATAGGCACACAATATTTTTAGGGTCCTCGTAGGTTTAGATTTATGCCATGAGATATGGGCACCGCCAGCAAGACTGGCATTTATTGTCCTTGAAAAGATGGTGATGGGCCTCCTTCCATGTGAAAAAAGTGCTCCCACAATGCTGTTAGATACAGAGTTCCAGGAGTTTGATCAGCGACGATGAAGGAACATCCATGTGTATTGAAGTCAGGATAGTGTGTGACTTGGAGGGGATATTGGAGGTTATGAGGTCTGAGGGTCCTTGGCCAGACACACAGTTTGTTGGTAAGATCAAGTTAGGGACCAATAATATTTTGTTTATAGTAGGCAAAGTTTGAAATTTAAGACACTTGCTCAGTGAATAAAGCCACAAATTCCATGGGTTTCGAACAAATGAAAATAAACTTTACTATACAAGGTCAGAAAGATAAAATTATTTACAATATCAAAGTTATACCCTAACATTCAGGGTAGGTATGAGGTACATGTGAATTAACAGGCAACTGCGATTGAACACACCACACTACACAATAAAACAACAGATGTGACCAAGACAGAGTCCATGGGCAGAATTTTCCGCTTGTTGGGTGGGCGTGCACCCAACCTGAATGAATGCAAAATGACGCACGATAACGTTGAGCGAGCGTCCCGACATCACCACGCACTTGTGCGATATTTCAAGCGGCAGGTACGTGTAGGAGACGGCAGTGCACCTGCCGACAATTAACAGGCCTATTAAGGTCATTAAGGTAATAATTATGTTCAATTTTTCACTGCCCGTCCAGCCTTACAGTTGGCAGGCATGGCGAAAAAGCCAAGCGGCCTTTGGATTTTTTAGGAAGCCTCATCCACGGGTGGGATGAGGTTTCCGACAGCAAATAAAAATTAAATAAAAATGTTTGAATTTCGCTCATAACATGTCCCTGCTCATGTGACAGAGTCACAGGAGGGGACATGTTTTTAACATTTTTAAAGTCTTTCATTTTTATTTTCAAAAATCTTCATTGAGCCGCCTCAGAGAGTTTTCCCCGCGCATGTGCGAACCTCCGTGCTGGGCCGCCTCTCCCCTCCGCCCCCACACACAGACAGTGCTGCAGCATGGGTTTCATACGGGGTGGGCCTTAACTGGCCCGCCAGGGTGAAACGGCAGTCGTGTTCCGATTCACTGCCTCTCCCGCTCGCCCCTGCCGAGCCAGCCCGATGACCGGAAAATCCTGGCCCATGGATCCCTGAACAACCTACCTAGACCTCAGTAACGCTGAGTCTACCAATCTCACTGAAACTCTGGGCGGAATTGTCCCAGGCCTGCACTAAGTGTGGGTAACTGGCGTGAAAAAAGACACTTTACTCGGCGGCCACAATGGTGGGTTTCCCGAGCTGTATCGCCCCCTTCCCGCCTCACAAATTAAGCAGTCATGGGAAACACATCAGGTAGCTGGCGGCTGGCCTCCAAATTGCCCACCACGCTGTAACCTTGCCACTTTTTCACACAGGGCACCATTTTAAACTGCAGCTGCGCGCACACTTCTCAATGCTTTCAGCCCAGGACTGCTCCGGTGAAGATATGGCACCAAAAGCCAAGAAGAGAACAGACACCCCATTCAATGACACATCCCTAGGATGCCATTTGGACATCGTGGAGGCCTGCCGTGATGCGCTCTGTCCCCGCTCTGACCGCAGGAGGCTCATCATTCTCATCACTCCGGCTTGGGAGGTGGTGGCAGTGGTGGTCAGTGCCAACGCTGCACACAAATGGTCGGCCATCCAGTGCAGTAAACGGATGAATGATCTCATCTGTGCTGGAGTCAACTATCTCATCAATCTCAACTCACCCACTCACAAACCCATCACAAATTCACTGACATCTCACTCACTGCCAGCTCAAGGGACATCCCCACTCACTCTCTCACACACACCCTCACAACAACATCTGGTCTCATCTCCTCTGGAGATAGCCTCCTCATCCCATCCATGGCTCCACTCAGCACACACGCATGCCTGGTATCCTTCACATTTAGCCCAGCATGCGCCTTGCTCACACTTTCTCCATCTGTCTTTATGCAGGATAAGATCGCACACAATCACCAGGAGAGGTCCCAAACTGTGGGTGGAGTGCCGGACATCAAGGTCCTCACTCTGTTCAAGAGTTGCATGTTGGAGCTGGCCAGCTAGGGCATCAACTGTTCCTGTAGTGATGGTGAGGTTGGCAGCAAACATCCACACGAGGTTCCTGCGCCACACCATCCCTCTCTCAATGCTACTCTGGGCCTGTGTTTGATGCGACTGCCAAGCATTAATAATCTCCATTTTATCTCCTAGATGCATCTGACACATTGCCCTCAGGCAACTTTTACCCCTACCCCAGCACCGAGAGCACCTTGGATAAGGGACCCTGAGGGCAGCATGTCGCTTACCCACACCCTCCACCAGCGCAGTGACATACACCTCGGTGGAACCTAGATGTAGAGCAGCCGTGGGATCACAATCTAGTGAGCACAGCACACAATCTATTCCACAGCAGGCGGAGGCAGGAACATCCAAGGCCACTGGCGCTCGGAGTACTGCTGGATGCAAAGAATCTGCTGGGTTCGAGTCAGATGATGAGCCTCTGGACTCAGTCCTCAGTCAGTTGACGGATCTGCAAGACAATCACGGGAACACCAGATTGCAAGGGATGGGCATAGGTGTTAACTACTTGTACATACTGTTCACTATTGTAACTAAACTCTCAAGAGTGTCTCCCTGCCTATGGCTCCTTGTTATGATGGACAGTGTTTGTGTTTGGTTCCTGCACAAGATAAAGCCAGGTGTCTCAGTCCAGGGCCTCTTCCCTGTGTAGTGCGTAACTTTCAGACTAAAGTGATGTTCCGGCATCACAGTCCCTGGACACATTGGTGATGCCTGCACCTCGATGGTGCTAGTCATTGCTGCCAGAATGTCGTGGGCATGCGTCACAGAGTTCCATCATTCTCTCTGTGTGCTCTCAGCACCTTTAAGGTGGGGCTGGCCCTCATCTCTTCAGCATCTGTGACCAGTAATGCTGTGCTCCTGAAGGAGACAAGTACTGAAGGCGGACAAAGGATCAGATGCGGTTAAAGTCTCACGTCTGCATTTCCATTATATGACCCTGATCACAAAGCGCAAACAAGCTGCCCTCAGCCTGACAGGAGTCAGACATTCACAGAGGCTGTGTGAAGATCTATGGGTGTCCTCACTGCATGTCATCATCATCCTCCTGGAATCTAGCAACCATTAGGGCCTCTGCTGCACCTCCATGACATGAACCTGAGCACTGAGGATATGTGCGCTGCCATCAGCCACACAGGAGTCAAACGCTTATAGATGCAAGGTGAGGATGTCAGGACTGCCCTCACTGCATCTTGTCACCATTCTCCATGAATCTTGTGGCTATGAGGGCTTCCCGAGTGCACCTGCCTCATCTGGCTAGTGTGATGGTCTCAGCGCCAGCATCCGCACCTTTGAGGACCTCATCACTGTCACCCCCTTCGACATCCTTCTCATTGGAGGGGACTTGCAGCTCTTCCATCTACTCCTCAGCCAGTTCCTCCCCCCATTGCATTGCCAGGTTGTGGAGTGCGCAGCAAGCTACGATTGGTGTGCAACACCCTCTGGGGGTTGTATTACAGTGCTCTACCTGACCTGTTGAAGCACTGGAACCTCATTTTCAAAATGCCTTCTGGTTGCTTCACCAAAGTCCTGGTCGCAGCATGAGCCTTGTTATACCGTCGCTCTGCTGTCGTCTGAGGCCACCGCATGGGCACCATCAGCCACATCCTCTGTGGGTAGCCCTTGTTCCAAAGAGGCCAACCCCGCAGCCTCTGTAGACCCTGGAAGATGTCAGGGACCGAGGCCTGTTAAGGATGTAGGAGTCGTGGACACTCCCTGGAAACCATGCGCAGACCTGTAGGACGCATTTGTGGTGGTTGCACACCAGCTGCACATTCACACAGGTCACTTGTGGAGCCCTGGAAGGAGCCACTGGTGTAAAAATTGAGTGCTGCAGACACTTTCACAGCCACTGGCAGTGGATACCCTCCATGTCCCTGTGGCAAAAAATCCTGCAGCAGGTGGCAGATGTGACCGACCAGTTCCCTAGACACACGCAGTCTTCAGCAAGACTGGTTCTCGGTCATCTGTAGGAATGACAGTTGCTGTCTAGAGACCCTGGGTCTAGTGAGGTGCCTACGAGCGATAGCTCTCTGTGGATCTTCAGCAGGCCCTGCCGCCCCTACATCTTGAGGGACACGCTCCTCCTTTTGCTGAGCCAGGTGCCTGCGTTGCTCTCTTCTTCTTCTCCTCTGCTCCCTGTAAGCCATAAGGCATACCGCTAAATCACCAGGCTCCATGATCCTGATGTTCTCCTCCTGCGGGGTCAAAGAGAGAGACGTGTGGGTTAGCATATGTGTCCTAAGAACCTCTCTTGGTTAAGTCTGAAGGTCCTTTCACACATGTGGGAGAGTGCTGACCACCACTTGGATGGCCAGTGTAGAGTGCACTCATTGGCTGTCCGAAACCCCACCCACCTCCGACCCACTCCACTTGACCGATTGGCGGCAGCTCCGGCCACTGGACTGCATGCTCTGCCCTCAGCTCAGATGCAGGCATCCTCCTAACCTGCACTGCAAGACTGCACTGTAAGCTTGAAGCATGGGGGCGACTGGTCCAAACCTTAATAAAGACATTGCAAGGGGCTGTAAGCGCCTCCACCAGTGACTGCTCCATGGCCAGCTTTCACAAAGGATTGTACAACATGCCTAGTCGTCCAATTGTTCTGCTGCTCCCTAAAACACACATTAATTTGCAGTCTGTGCCTGAGACATGAAAAGTTCTGGAGCGTTTGGTGGCATTTTCATGCTTTTGCGTTGCTTGAGTGGGCAGAAAGGCTTCAGAGGCCCAACTCCAAGCATGTCAATGGAGCTGCAGCTGATAAGTCCCAGCTGCAGAAGAATGCTCACTTTTGACAAGCTTTTCCAAGTGCATGACTGCTTCCCTCACCCTCCCCCAACCCCCACCACCCAGCATGTGCTGGTGTACTTACTTCAGTCTGTGCTGCCTTACCACCCCCCCAGCCGCCCTGTCTCACCCACATTGGAGCCCTTGTCCTGGTGCCACAGTGAAAGCCAGCTGGGAGAAAGCGACTTGCCTGTCAGACTGAGCAGCGCCTCTTCCTTGATGTTCTAGGGGCGATGCTCACGAGCGCTGCGCAAGGTTGTGTGCACTCACCTCCGAGTTCCCCTCAAAGCTCAGCTCGCCAGGTGCACGCCTTTTAAAAGCAGTCGGGAAGCACGCTGTTCTGAATTCACGCTGACGTGAGTGTTAAATTTGACATGGGGGGAGGATGATTCTTGTGTGAGGGCACGATAACGAGATGCAAATGCATTAAAATTAAGTTCCTGACATTGGATGGTGGGAAACAAGGCCTGCTATTGACAAGCGGAGTGGACGATGGCAAACTGCTTTCACGACGGCGTGAACCTGACTTTTGGCCTTCTCGCCATGTTGTCCGCTCACGCCTGCCATGACGCCCGCCACCAACGGGACCAGGCGACTCCGCCCTCTTTCCCTCTCACAAGAGATTCCGCTTTCACCTTCAAAGATCTAACCTGGAAGTTCTCTCCAAAAGTCACTCCAGCTTGGACAGCATCAAGGACAACCCACCTCATAAGGTTTCCATCTCATCTCCCGAGATTCCGCTCCCCTGGACTCCTGCGTCTTCACTCAAACACCAACTCACAAGGACAACTTCAGCTCTTCGACTGCACCAAGCAGGACACTACTGCTCCAAAGGGGTACCATTGCCCCAACAGCCCACAGTACAGAGTCACCAACCTTCAGCCGCCTAAAGTCTGTTCCCCACAGCCCTTTCCCTGTTTGCAGGCTGTTTCTCTGCTTGTCTCTTTTTATTTGAACTAGGACCTTTCCCTGTCCCCATCCCTTCTCTCGGACTCATCTTTTGGGACCTTGCCCTGCCCCCTCTCCTTGACCCCTGCCTGGGACCCTTCTTCTTGATGGCTCTGCTCCCAGTCGCCTGACCCAGGTTTTTTGCACCATTTTTCTTATGCACGAGCACATTGGACCTAAAAAATGCTGATCTGCGTATGTGCAGCCCACTCCCAGTCTGCGCATGCAAGCTCTGAGACCCATCAAGGGTTGAAGTTCCTGACCTCCATGCTCTCCAACAAGTTAAGTTTGTGTCTCGTAACAGGTTTGCCTATGTACCTGTTCCCCTTGTCCTTCTAGGCCAGGGGTCAGCAACCTGTTTTGGGGTTCTAAAGAGTCGTTTTTAAAAAAAGATTACTTAAAATAAAAACGATTTGGAGCCAAAAGATGAAAATACAGTATTTCTAACCCAAAAGCTTGGCAAACTGCCAAATGTCTCCGCGAATGAACAATTCACATACAGAATAAATGAAATATATGTACTGAATTTACATGTCAAAAGAAAACAAAATTAAAATAGAACTAACTTTGAGTTGTCACTTTTTTTGACTTTTTACTATAATTTTGTCAGTAAAGTCATCTTTTAACATTAACTTTAACTTAAGATGCATATAATTAAGGCAATTTTTTGAGCCATTGATTCTCATGATTAAAAAATAGCAACTAGCAGCACATTCAGCATAATTTATCTGCTCAGCTATGTTACCATAATGGTTACAACCATAAAATCCATTCCTCGAACCGAGACATTATCTACAGCCAGCGTATAGCTATGCTACTCAAACTGGTTTATTTAGAGCACAATGATGTTTTTTGTTAAGATAGTTGTTTGAGACTGTAAAGTACAACATAATGCTTAGCATTTTATCATCTCAATAAAAACATGGCTCTTACTTTTCTTGACTTAATTTTCTTTAGGCTTTTCTCACCTTAATGCGATTCACCTGGAAAAGGTTGCAGCTGCAGATGAGATTTTAAAAAACCAGGTGCAGTTCTGGAGCCATAGGTTGCAGATGGTGGAGACGAGGGATTTGATAGTTGTTGCCAAGGAGACCTTGTTGAGTTTCTATGATGCATCCTGTAAGATAGCACATAGTGCAGGGGTGATAGAAGTACACAGTTAAACTCAGAACACATTGTCACATTCCCTTTCCTCCCATGATATACCTTCGATGTATGTAGCCATGATATCTTATCTTCGATGGAAAGGTGGGACCCATTTTAAATGCCAGGATGATATTGGTTGAGGGGCCAATAGCCACAAGAGAGACTTGACCAGCAATTTGTGGCTATTCTGATCATGGCATTCACGGCATGTTCAGCTTGTATGTGTTCCAACCCTGGGGCATTAGAATCTGGCACTTCACCCAGGCCATCCTTTCCATGATACTTGGGTACGTAGGTCAAACACAGACCAAGGGGATAGCTTTGTCCTGGATGATGTTGAGCTTTTTGAACCTTGTTGCAGCTGCACCTATCCAAGCAAGTGGAGAGTATTCCATTGCCCTCTTGACTTGTACCTTACAGGTTGTGGAGAGGATCTGGCAAGTCGGGAGGTGAGCCACTCGCTGCAGAATGACCTGGCTATGGCATTCAATTTGTTGTTATCTGGCTGATGATGAGAGAATCATACATCTGTACTGAGCCGCATTCCCTTAGTGCAGAAACGTCTTCGGTTTCAGTAATCTGAAATGGCACTGAATCTACATAATGAAGAAATTTTTTTGGTCAGTGTGACTGTTTCTAATTAACATTATTTAAGATCTAATTAAAGCACAAAGGGATTACTTCATTCCAATTTAAGAAGCCTTAGAGAAATATAACACCCCAAATTTGTCAGTAATGATGTGATACATAAAACGTAGGAGGAGTAATTATAGTTTAGCAAGCATAACCAAACTACAGACCTGTTTCCAGCCTGGGAGTCTGAGTTATGGCAAGTAACATTAGCGTGCATTATTTACAGTCAAACACGCATAATGAAGGTTCAAGGAGCAACATTCTGAATTATTGAAATTGTAATGGCACTTAAAAGTTTTCAATGCTTCAATCATTCAAAGTGGCAATTATCATCCATCACTACTTTTTTCAGACAAATCTTTCTTAATTACTGTCTGACTTCTATCAAATTGAAAGATACCTGAGGTGAATTTATAGTACTGTGCAATGTGAATGTTTCTTTCAAGTATGGTACAGTACTAGCAGATTTTCTGTGCCATTGCTCACAATAAGCTAAAGGGAGGGCCATTGTCCCAAGCACTGCAAAATGTCACCATTCATTAATTTGCTGCTAAGGTTCGACAGTACCCTGTGTGTTCAAGACCATCGCTGCAACAATTAACAATTTTATGGCACTTCTAACATATGCAGAAACATCTCACTGTGTCAAATAGCCAGAGCATGACAAGGGAATATTGAGCAAGTGTGGGCGAGGTAAGAGGAGAGCTTGGTCAGGGAAGATCCTTTAGGAAACTTTTAAAGGCAGTGTGGGAAGTGACACGATTAATGTGCTAAAGGACAGTGTTCTAGATAGGAGTGCATAGAGACTCAAGGATCACTGCTGATCATGAAGTGGAGGTAATGGGGAGCAACAAATCACTGGTGTTGGAGGAGCAGGGAGTACATGTAAGTTTGGAGGAGATTGCAAAGTTAGGGCATAGTAAGGACATGCAGGATGGGGATGCTGAAGTTAGTTCTCCAGGACATGGAGAACCAATAGAGCCTACTAAGGATTGGGCTATGGGCTTCGATATCATACACCTTTTGGATGAGACTGTAAACTGGTGCCTTATCTGCTATCTGACATAAACGTAAAAGATCCCATGGCATGATTTTGAACAGCAGGATGGTTATTTCCAGTGTTCTGGTCAACAACGATCTAAAAACAGATTTATGGGTCCTTGCAAACTTGCTGCCATGTAACTACACATCAAAAATACTTCATTGACAGCAGAGCACTTTAAAATGCCCTGAAAGGACATGAAAAGTGCTATGTAAAATGTAATCTTTCTTTCCTTTGACCATTTGTTAGGAGAATTTATTATGAATGATTGACTTAATGAGCTCCACCACCTTTGATTCATGGCAGTGAAAGCAGAGAATATTAATTGCCTGAGCTGGCATCGTTTATGTGGCACCTCCAGGATTGGGTCCCCATTGGGAAAAGGAAAGTGGCACTGTTAATTCCTTCCTGATTCCTGTTCTTTGGGGGTGTTGACATTCCAGAGAGGAGTCGCATCACTTATGGGGAATGTCACAGACAAAATTTATTGGCGGCATTTTACTGCCCTGTCATGGTGGGGGCAGGGCTGTAAAATGCAGGCGAACCATTCAAAAGTCCACTAAGTCAGCGAGACCGTAAAACCCCGCCGACATAAAATTCTGCCCTTTTTGTTTTAATATTGTCCATGAACAAAGTGTTTTGTATGTGAGGAGTGTGTATTTTCTTACCCTCAGAGTGGTTATGCCAATTTAAATAAGTCCAGTAGCAAGCTTTGATATGTGTTTAAAAATTATGTTATTATCCCACACTTACCCTGGAGGTTTAAAAAAAAACATGGCATCTCACACACTATCACGAATACAAAGAATAAATACAGATGAAGAAAAAACAATACAGTTACAGCCTGGGTTATTTCAGTCTCTTTCATAGCAGGCCTATAGTTTCTTACATGAGTTGATGCTTTGGCTGGAGGGAAGGTGTTGAAAAGCAGAGGATTATCAATGAATTACCAAGAGGTTGGTTCTCAGGTGAGCTTGAAGTTGGAACAGGTTGGGGGAGAGTCGTTCTCCCACTTTCAAGGTCTTTCTGTTTATTACCTTGGCCGCTTAGTTGATTCCAGCTGATTTGATGGCTTTTGCTGGTCTCTCTGCCTTAGAACAGCTTCTGCTTTTATTTTAAATGCAGGCAACAAACATGTCTGTTTTACCCCTGCTACCTGTAATAGTTCAGAGTCCTTTTCCAAATAAGGTGGTGTGTTAGGCTGATAAACATCCTGTGTTGTGGCTTTTCACACTTTTGAGAGTTTGAGAGAGCCCAGATCTTTGTATTTGGGTGAGGGGCCATCTCAATACAATGCAAGGTCAATGGGAGCCATTTCACATTTGCCTAACACCCATTGACTTACATGTCTCTTTTATCCATGTTGAAACATGGAGTCGAGTTGTCTGCACACCCCATGGTTTGTAAACAATGAGATATGTGAATTTCACAAGTGGCTGTGAGGTTCCTTCACTCAGGTCTATGATTAATCAAGCATTGGCTGCAGTTCAAATGCCCAAAGGTACATGATATGCTGCGGACAGCTTTTGTGTTCATTTTTTAAAAATATAGCTTTAAAATTTGTAATATCTTTATGCCCATACTGGGCTTGACAGGGAGTGAAAAGGAAGGAGATAGGTGAGGCAGCAAAACAAACCAAGAAAATAGCCCTGATGAAAGCTGCAGATAGTATCTAAGATACAGAAAATCAGCAATGTAAAATTGTGCTGCAGTGCAGAAATATTTCTCTCTTCTGACAATTTTAAATTATATCAGGGTCATATGTTATGTACTGAGAAAATATATTTATAAATAGTGACGTATGTGAGGCTCCTGCTTACATGGAAAAAGGAAGAAGTTACAATATGAAAATAGGTAATTTGACCTAGCCAGTCCATGCTAGTGTTTCTCCCCGAGTGAATAGTTTGTCCTAATCATATTTACCCTTCCCGTTCCTTCATCTACCAATGCAATTTAGCCTTGTTTTGTAAAGAGAGCTACTTGCCAACAAACTACCAGTACATATTCTGTCACATCATGGTTCAAATTGCAATTATGCTCTCAGATGGATTAGCCAGGATATTTGGTTTTGTCAATAACTGGCTAAACAAAGAAACTGCATGTTCTCTATTTTCAGATGATGATTAATCTTTTTGGAACTTAGCCTGACTTGCACTGGACAGATTGCAAACAGTTCTACAAATCACTGGCCGGGATTTTACGTGCCCGCTGGCGTCGGGCGCGTTCGGTGTCGTGAGCGGACAATATGGTGAGATGGCCAAAAATCACTTTCACGACGTCATAAAACCAGTTTGTGATCATCAGCTCCACCCACTGATGGTGGACCATAGCCCTCGCCACCAGATGTCGGGAACCTTATTTTAATACATATCATTATTAGGCCAGCCCACGGGATTGATCCTCCCATACTGGATTGTCTACCCACGTTAGAGTCATAGAGGTCTACAGCACAGAAAAACGCCCTTCGGCCCATCGAGTCTGCGCCGGTCAAGCAAGTACCTAACTATTCTAATTCCATTTTCCAGCACTAGGCCCCATAGCCTTGTATGCCATGGCATCGCAAGTGCACAACCAAATACTTCTTAAATGTTATGAGGGTTTCTGCATCCACCACCCTTTCAGGCAGTGAGTTCCAGATTCCCACCACCCTCTGTGTGCAAAAGCTGCTCATCACATCTCCTGTAAACATCCTGCCCCTTACCTTAAATCTATGCCCTCTGGTTATTGATCCCTCTGCCAAGGGGGAAAGTTCCTTCCTGTCTACCCTATCTATGCCCCTCATAATTGTATACACCTCAATCATGTCCCCCCTCAATCTCCTCTGCTCCAGGGAAAATAACCCCAGTCTATCCAATCTCTCCTCATAACTAAAACTCTCCAGCCCAGGCAACATCCTGGCAAATCTCCTCTGCATTCTCTCTAGTGCAATCACATTCTTCCTATAATGCGGATTCCAGAATTGCATGTAATAATCTAGCTGTGGCCTAACCAGCATTTTATACAGTTCCAGCCTAACCTCCCTGCTCTTATATTCTATGCTTCGGCTGATAAAGGCAAGTATCCCATATGCCGTCTTAACCACCTTATCTACCTATCCGACTACTTTAAGGGACCGGTGGACATGCACACCAAGGTCCCTCTGATCCTCGGTACTTCCCAGGGTCCTATCATTCATCGTGTATTCCTGTGCCTTGTTTGTCCTTCCCAAGTGCATCACCTCACACTTATCCAGATTAAATTCATTTGCCACTGATCAGCCCACCTGACCATCTATAGCCTCCTGTAATCTAAGGCTGTCCTCCTCACCATTTACCACCCCACCAATTTTCGTGTCATCCGTGAACTTACTGATAAACCCTCCTACATTCAAGTCTAAATCGTTTATATATACCACAAACAGCAAGAGACCCAACACTGATCCCTGTGGAATCCCACTGGACACAGGCATCCAGTCACAAAAACACCCCTCGACCATCACCCTCTGCTTCCTGCCACTCAGCCAATTCTGGATCTAATTTGCCAAATTGCCTTGGATCCCATGGGCTCTTACCTTTGTTATCAGTCTCCCTTGCGGGACCTTATCAAAAGCCTTGCTGAAGTCCAAGTAGATTACGTTAAATGCATTGCCCTCATCTACACACCCGGTTACCCCTTCGAAACATTCAATCAAATTGGTCAGACATGACCTCCCCTTAACAAAACCAGCAGGTGTAGAACTTAAGCTGTTGAGCATCACACCTCTAAGTAAATTAGCTGGAATGTCAAAGCACAACAGCACCCACAGCAACCCTGACACAGCTCGCCAACCCCTATCCCCAGCACTGGAAAACTCACTACCATCCCTCGACCCTGATACAGCTCAGCACCCTCTCAATACAGCTCACCGCCACCCCTGGAAAACTCACCACCTCCTAGGATACAGCTAACCACCACCCACCCACCCCCACCCCACCAGAAAACTCACCATCATCCCCGATACAGCTTAGCACCCCCTTGACACAGCTCGCCAACTCCCCGATACTGCTCAGCACCCCTTGACAATGCTCACTGAAATAAATTGACATGCAAACATAAAGAATGCTAAAAACAGATCCCCCACAGCTCCTATGGCAGTTAGTGCTCAGTGAAGATGAATAAATCTCCTTTTATTTGCAGTGGCTTCTAGCAGTATTTTCAGAATAGATTTATTTCATTGAGTGTTCTTCCCATATTTAACTACCACAACTTGTCAGAATAAATATCTGCAAAATATTCTACTTTTAACAGGCTTTTCACTGTGTGTGTGAGAGAGTATATCTGAAAATGAGCGCATGTGTGTGAGTGCGTGTGTGAGTGAGAGTATATGCACAGGTCAGAAATTACTGTGGATTCCCTGACCAAAAAGGATCACCTGAATCCAACTTCGAATATCAGTCTCAGTGTGGAGGAAGATTCTCAATGTGAACACTTCCCTGTCAGGTTGAATGTGAATCAACGTTGGAAGAGTTATTTTTAAAGTTCTGCTCAAGTTCACCAGTCTCTTGCTGCCCTAAAGTGACTTTTCTGTTTCACACAGAAGTTTCTTAGAGATCTCCCTGAATGAAATGGTAGTCAGTGCGGTTCTGTGGATTGTGCTGATGCCGTTGACCAACAAGAACCTGGATTGATCGGAAACAATTTTAGATGGGAACTGTTAGAGCTGAAGCGTAAGGTTCTTTTTAATTGCCCAGTTGTGTCTCTCCTTTGTCAAAAAAGGGTTAGGGTTAGGGTTAGGGTTAGGGTTAGGGAACTCAGTGTGTTTTTCAACCCCTTTATTCTTTTAAGTCTGGTGCTCATCATACTGAGCTCGGTGTATAATATGAATTAAGTTTTCAAATGATTGGCTTTCTAAACCTGTTAATATACACATATTTTCATGGGTCTATGAGGCCATTGAGTTTCTGAGCATGAAGATGATTATACTATAGAGTAGGTCTCACCGGTGCATCTTCACTGGTGCCTTAGAGAGATGGAAGGACAGCTCACCAACCTAACAGTATCATCTCTTCATCAATGTATTGTATAATCCACAGGGCACAATAAAGATCACCTGTTGCAAGGATTTAATTGTACAGCCTGTCATTGATAAATATTCCGGCATATATTATACAGAGAATAAGAGATTAACAATATCGGACGATGTACAGAATACAAGCATATTATACAGCAATAAGAGGCAGGCGGGTTCAGATAAAGTTCCAAATCTGAAGTTTAGGCATTTATTTCTCAATTGTAAAACAATTAAACACAAAAAACAGTGCAACGAGATTAACACAGAATAAGACATCAGAAGGAGGGCGTAAAAGCACATGGTGATAATTATTTTTTATTCTTTCATGGGATATGGGTGTCACTGGCAAGGCCAGCATTTGTTGCCCATCCCTAATAGCCATGGAACTAATTGCTAGGCCATTTCAGAGGGCAGTTAAGAGTCAATAACATTGCTGTGGGTCTGAAGTCATATGTAGGCCAGACCTGGTAAGGACAGCAGATTTCCTTCCCTAAAGGACACTAGTGAACCAGATAGGTCTTTACAACAATTGATGATAGTTGTCATGGTCACCAGTACTGAGACTAGCTTTCATTCCCAGAGTCATTCATTGAATTTAGGATGGAATCATCCCAGATTTGCACTAAGTGCGTTAGCGGATGGGTAAATTTACTCTCTGGCCGCAATGACAATTTTTCATCCCAAACCTGCTACATTAACTATGCATTCCTAGGATACATACCATTTTGATGGTGGGCAGGCTCCAATTTGCCTGCCATGCCGTCACCTCACCGCTTCATCACGCCAGGCACCACAGTTAAAGTGCAGCCGCGCACAGTGCTTCCAGCCCAGGACTGCAGCAAAGAAGACATGGCTCCGAAAGGCAAGAAGGCTGCAGCCCTCAAGCACCTTTTGGACAGCGTGGAGGCCTGCTGTGATGTCCTCCATCCCACTCTGGCAGAGGACAGGTAGCTACATTACCTCCTCTGGACTGCCTCCTTAGCCCTCACCATCTTGAGCTACTTGCACAGATCAACATGTGCCCCCACACACATCCTGGGATATCTTCCTTCCCCAGTACAGCCCTCATCCTGCAGCCTCTTCCCTTGCCTGAGGCCACTTCCCCCCTTTCCCCAAGCAAACCCTAGACCTGCAGCCATTGAAAAGCCACCCACATATGGCTGATCTGGTAGGTAGAGACTACCCATGACCCCCCATAAAAGTGATGTGGTTCTCCCTGTGAAGCCTGGTTCTGATGACTGCAAGTGTTGACCAAAGCAAGATAGGCAAACAAACCTTGGAGTCCCAAGCGAAGTGCAGCCCGCCAGGTGCGCATCGCTTCTGTGCTCTTGTGAAACACATCAGCGTGTTTTCCCACTGACATGGGTAGACAATCCAGCAGGGGTCGAGTGATGAATCCAACAAGCTGGCCTTATAATGATATAGTACAATGAGGTTCCCAACATCCAATGGTGGTGAATGCAGCCCACCATTGGTAGGTGGAGTGGACAATCACAACTGGTTTCATGACGTCCTGAAATTCATAATGTCCTAAATTCCACCAGCTGCCATGGTGGGATTCAAACCTGTGACCACAGAGCATTATCCTGGGCCTCTGGATTACTAGTCCAGTGACATTACCACTACACCACCCCATCCCTGATCATTGCAAGGGTAATCATTGCAAGGTTACAACAATACAAGCTGGGAAGGAACCGGAAGGAGAAGACTGATTTATCCAAAAAAGCAGGTACCAGGTCCTAGCTGAGCATAAAGTGTGGAGCAACAAGGCACAAACCAGCTTGTTCAGATTGGGACAAATAAACTTCAGTAGACAACATAAGATCTAAATCCAGCCTTCCCTCCCAAATAAAAGAAGTGGGAGTGAAAAAGAGAAAGAATTATCTCAACTAACTGGATACAGAGAAGTGTCAGTATCAGGAAAAGCATTGCTCTGTGTCATTGCATATATTATACAGAAAGCATTTATTATTTTATGAAGATAAAGCATTCTTAATATTCCTTGCGTATTTTATGGACCTGCTGCCCACATCACCCTGAATTCTTATTGTCATTTGTATTGCCTTTTTATCAACACCTACAACTAAAAAATCTTTCTCAACATGTCACATTTTTGAAAGGTAGAAAAGCTATATCAATTTTGTGCAAAACAACAGTAATAATTATTTACGTTCTACTTTGCAGGGAAAATATGCCCATCAAGATGAAACCTTTATAATGGGTAATGATATGGCCAAATATAAACCCTGTTTTACACCAGTATTGGATTGCTGCCAGCCATACAGTACCTGCATTATTTGATGTTGTTATTCTCATGCTGGCTTGTGGCATCGAGAAGTGGCAAAGTGCTTATATGGAGGAAGAAAGGGAAAAATCCAACCACCTCAGACCTCTTTTAGCCACTGGGTAGAGAATGGCAACAGACATCTTAGAGTCAGTCTCCTGTTTGACTTTATGGGTGACAGGGGTTACAGTAGGAAGGATTATTTTAGAAACTTCACTTTAAGTTCTACAGCAGGGGTGTCCATTTATGGCTGTTGAAATCCCCTCAGTTAAAATCCTGAATTAGTGTTAGGTTTAGAGGTAATTGAGTGAAAGGCAGCAAAGACTGCTAAAGGAAGTCTGACCATCATTTTGCAGACCTCCCTGGCTGCAGCCATGGTGCCAGAGGACTAGAGGGTAGCTATGGTTGCACCATCGTTTAAAAAGGGAGGAAGCAATGTTCCAAGTAGCTCAGTCAACCTAACCTCATTGGTGGGCAAATTATTGGAAAAACTCTAAGAGACAATATAAATTGCCATTTACAAAGGCATGGATTAATCAAGAACAGGCATGGATTTGTTAGGGGAAGGTCATGTCTGACTAACTTGATTGAATGTTTTGAGGAGGCAACATGAATGGTCGATGAGGGTAGTGAATTTGATGTAGACTACAAGGATTTCTGCAAGGCTTTTGACATGGTCCCACATGGCAGACTGGTCAGAAAATTTAGACCCCATGAAATCTAAGGTCAAGTGGCAGGTTGGATCCAAAATTGGCTCAGTCACAGAATGTAATGAGTAATGGTCAATGGGTGTTGTTTTGACTGGAATGCTGTCTCCTGTGGGCTGCACAAGGCTCAGTACTGGGTCCCTTGCTGTTCATGGAACATATCAGTGACTTAAACTCAAATGTATGGGGTACTAATTAAAAAGTTTGCAGATGATATAAAAAATTGTCCATGTGGTTGATAGTGAGGAAGAAAGCTGTTGTCTACGAGAAGATATCAATGGACTGGTCAGGGGCAGAAAATTAGCAAATGGAGTTCAGTCTGGAGAAGTGTGAGGTAATGCATTTTGGGGAGGGCAAACAAGGCAAGAGAATATACAGTAAATGGTAGGGTACTGAGAAGTGTAGAGAAACAGAGGGGCCTTGGAATCCAGCTAAATTGTCCCAGTTAGGACTTAAAGCAACTGCAATTTGGGATGGCATCAATTGAAGCTAGGATTTTAATTCTGAGTCTCACTATGAGTCAGTACTCTATGTCTAGAAATACTGGGCTACTGATGTGCGATACATGAGCCTCACAAAATCAATTACCTATATAATATTGGATGAGTGGTTGACTTGGAGGGAGGTGTCCACATTCCAGCAATGCCTGACTGAATACCAAGTGTTTCCTACTTCGGTGGAATTCGAGGGATTGTGTCACTCATCTACACCATTCAAAAAGTGAGATTATCTGAAGACAGCATCATCATTTACTCACTTTTGATCCTATTTGTCTATGAGCTGATGGATTAGCCATTGGAGCATTAGTTGGCTAGCTGACTGCAGCTGATCCCTCTGTTGTGTATTGGCTGATGCAGCTCATTCCATTGCTAATCCTGATGTGCAAGTGAAGCACAAGAAATAAATCTTTTCAGAAATTGGAAAGATATTCTATCGAGGTTTAAATCTGAACTTCAGTAGAAGTATTTCCAGTGTCGGAATGATTCATGTGCCGAATCATGGTTGCGTAGCATACAACTCAGTCAGAATTCAGTTCAGGCAGAATTCAGTTCAGGTGCAGTAGTGTTTTTATTGAAACACTGCATTATCTGACCATTTATTATGGCTGTTCTGATTAGGGAGTTAGAAGTCAAATAGCTGAGGTTCCGTTGAAAAATCAAAGTAAGGGAGGCGGTCAATTTAAGAGGCGTTTAGTAGAATCTATGTGCTGACCCCCATTTATGGTGCTGGGGTTGTCTTGCCTTGTCCTTGCAGTAGAATTGTAGACCTACATATTGGGGTAACGGATCTACTGTTTGGACTGATATTGCTGGCTTCACCTGCAGAACTATGCAGGACCAGCACACGCATTGCAATGTCTCATGGCCCAAGCTAAACATGCCACCTCAGAAGGGTTGGACAAAAATTAATGGTCAACAACCATGTTTGGATCTATAGTGTCCATTGATCGCACTAATTTTCTGACTAATCTATCTTCCCCCCTCAGGCTCTGTACTGGCTAACTTCTCATCTTATATGAATTCCATCTCAAATCATCATGCTATCTCTACTCTGGGTTCACTGCCCTCCTAAACCTCTTTTAATCCCACCCTCCATGTAAACTAGTCAACCTCTACTCACGGCCATCCCCTCCTTGACCTTGCCATCTCCCTTGGCTTCATTACTATCAATCACAGAAAATGGTCACTTTCTGTCAAACTCCAACCATATCCTGCTATCCCCTCAAAACTCTACTTCCTTCAGTGTTCACTTCTGGGAAAAAAAAAACTTTGCCCCAATTCACTTTTGACTGCACTTACAAAATACCAACTCTCCAGCCTTTGGCCATCCATTCATCACAACATTGCTGCAGCTACTGATCTGCTCCACCACTCCCACACCTCCACCTTTGATGTTCTAGCACCCATTTAAACCATCACTCTCTCTCACCCTTGCCATGGTACAGCCCTCATCTCTACTTTAAGTCCAAGGGATGCAAACTTGAATGGCTAAGGAGGACAAGTGGTTTAGCTGTTCACTGCCAAGCCTGGCAGGGCCACATAAAGAACTATTGTGTCCTGTTCTTGTCTGTGAAAGCTGTTCACTATTACAGGATTAGCCTGGAATGCAACGATTTTACTCCTGACTTCCTTTGTAAATCCCTCTCCCCTGCCGCCTCCAACAATAAGTGCCAGAAGCTCATTAGCCTTTTTGTCACAAAGATTGAGACCGTTTGATCAGCTACACTGTCACTCCAGCCAGCCCTGAACTTGCATCTTTCTCTAGTTTCTCTCCTGTCTCCCCTCACGCCCTTTTCAAGCTCATTTTGTCCATGATATTCACCTCCTGCTTTATTGACCCTATTCCTACTAAACCACTATCACCCAAGTTCCTTCCTCTCCTGGTCCCCATGTTAGCTGGTATTGTTTATGGTCCTCTCTCTTTAGGTGTTGTCCCTATCTCCTTCAAATCACCCTTTCCTCAAACCCTTAAGCCCTCCCTTGCAAACTAACACCCAATCTCCAACCTCCCTTTCCTCTCCAAATGTGTTGTCATGCTTCCTCTTGAATGTGTTGTCATCTCCCAAATCCATTCCCATATTTCCCAAATTCTATGCTTGGATTCCTCCAATCAGGTTTCCCCCCTGCCATTATATCGAAACAGCTCTTAGCATAGTCACAAATGCCATCCTATGTAATTGTGACAAAGGTAGACATTCCCATCCTTCTTGACCTGTCTGCAGTCTTTAACACCGGTAACCATACTAGTGAGTTGGTTGTGTAGTAGTAATGTCACTGGGGTAGTAACCTAACAGCCCAGATTAATGCTCTGGGGACATGGGTTCAAATCCCACCATTGCAGTTGGTGTAATTTAAGTTCCATTAATAAATCTGGAATTGAAAGCTTGTCTCCATAATAGTGAACACAGCAGCTGTCATTGATTAAAAACCCACCTGGCTCACTGATGCCCTTTAAGGGAGGATATCTGCCCCCATGTTACTCCAGACCACTCTTGATTTGTTGACTTTAATTGCCCTCTAAAATGGCCAAACAAGCCATTCAGCTCAAGGTCAATTAGGGATGGGCAACAAATGCTGGCCTTGCCAGAGATACCCACATCCCATGAAAGAATTAAAAAAATAAATCCCCCCTCCATAACCTCTCTTTTGTCATCCATCAGGGTGAAACTGCACTAACCTGACTTTATTATCATCTATTTTATTACAAGCAGAGTTTGACTTGCAATGGCTTCTCTTCCTGTTCCTGTACAGTTACCTTTGCCATTTCCCAAGGATTTATCCTTGGTTTTCTCCTATTTCTCAACTTCCATTGGCAACATCATCCAAAAACACAATGTCATTTTCCACATGTACACTGATTACATTTAGCTTTACCTCATCACCACAGATCTGGACAGCTCCACTCACTCTAACCTATCAGACTGCTTGCCTGACATGCAGTGGTGGTTGAGCAGATGTTTCCTCTTATTAAATATTTGGAAAACCAAACCTTGTTGTTTTTGGTCCAGATCAAAAAGGTTGCTCCCTAGCTCCTGAATCCATCCCTCTCCCAGGCAAGTGTATGAGGCTGAACCAGCCTGTTCACAACCTTGGTGTCCTATTTGACTCGGTGAACTTCCAGTAATATATTCATGCTATCACTAAGACTGCCTATTTCTATGTGTGTAACATTGCCTGACTTTGTCCCATCTCAGTTCATCTGCTGCTGAAACTCTCATTCATAAGCTTCTTTACCTCTAGGCTTGACTATTAAAATCATAAAACCATAGAAAAATTACAGTGCAGAAAGGAGCCATTCAGCCCATCGTGCCGGGGCCAGCCAAAAAGAGAAAAAAGAAACTAGCCGCTCATTTTAAGCCCACTTTCTAGCACTTGGTCCGGAGCCTTGCAAGCTACAGCAGTTCAGATGCAGATAGACAATCCTGGCTGGCTTCCCGCATTCTACCCTCAGTAAACTTGAGGTCTTCCAAAGTTCTGCTGCCTTTTCTTTTATTATTCTTTCACAGGATGTGGGTGTCGTTGGCTGGGCCAGCATTTATTTCCCATCCCTAATTGAGGTGGTGGTGAGCTGCCGTTTTGAACCGCTGCAGTCCATGTGATGTAGGTACACCCACAATGCTGCTAGGGAATTCCAGGATTTTGACCCAGCGACAGTGAAGGAACGGCAATATATTTCCAAGTCATGATTCTGTGTGGCTTGGAGGGGAACTTGCAGGTGGTGCTGTTCCCATGTACCTGCTGCCCTTGTCCTTCCTGATGGTAGAGGTCGTGGGTTTCGAATGTGTTGCCGAAAGAGCCTTGGTGAGTGCAGGGCGCCTGTACAGCACTTGTAAAATTGCTTCAATTAGCAGTCAAGTAGCTTTATTAGATCGATTGGCATTTGGTAGTACAAAGCTTGAATATTGCTGATGAAAAAAGAGGAAAAGCTTCAACCGCATGTCTCTTTTCTCAGCAATATTTAGGCAGATTGCATTCCTGCCAAGTTGGCAACATGTCCGACAACCGTCACACCATCCTCTGGCACAAAGCCGCCTCCAGCTCTCCGGGAAATGTCCCTCCATTGGCGGGATTATGGACCTAATTATTGGGATGCAATGGCACAATTTTCCTGGGGACAATCTCTTAAGACATGACCTTCCTTCTTAAGACACATTTTGCATGGTCTAACTTTGGAGAACATGCCCAAATTTTTCCTCTCTCCATGCTCCCCATCCAGGTTTAACCTTTAGCATAACCCCACACTCAGTTTATTGACACGCAAAACAATCCAGGATGAGGAAAAGAAACAGTTGGGCACACTTGATAAAGTGGGCACTACCCATGAAAGCCACATTGCTGGAATATCCTAATCTGCCAGGCCATCAGTCAGAGGCTGGCAGGATTCAGGTTCAGATCCTGATGGTTCAGCTTATTGCTCAGATCTGGTTCTGTCACTCCGTCAATGAAACTTCCTTTGATTTTTCTGTCCTGGGAGCCAGAACCAGTGTGGCTCAAGAGCCAAAGCCAAGCAATGTGCCATCTTGACAGAGGGATACAGGATGGACATACTGGACTACTCTGCTATTGACTGTAAGGAGATACGCTGCTTAACACTGCAACATATCTGACAGTGGATTAAATCTTATTGTATCATTCCCATACTGAGTCTGTTGATATTACAAGTGAATTCATCCAGGTTCACTTGTCTAGAAGCCCATTCACCCTGAATGTGTCTCCTCCACATGTCAAAGCATTCAGTGAAGAGCCTGCTGATAGCAGCAGACTCTGAGAAACACTGTTCTCCCAAACATACCAGGTCTAATTTCAATGCTGCAGCAAAGATGAATAGCGGAAATATTCCAGACTCAGCTGGAGAAATATCATGAATAGTTGAGCCTTCGGGATGATTATCCCTTACTATCAGTATGAATGAAAGAAGAACGTGATGTTACCTGTAAGTATGCCCACTAGTCAATGGCTCATCTAATTATCAAAGCATTCCACATTGTGAAGAACATGGAGACCAAAAGCTGTAAATGGAGAGGATAATCACTCATTCTGGATTCGTGCAGCCAAGCATTCAGATTGATCGACTTCCACACTGAGGTACTGGACAATCGAGCTATGATCTCTGCTTGGTGGGGGAGGGGGGCAGGGGCTGGAGCTTAACATGGCCTCAAAGGTTACTTGTTATGAGTGACCTGCATTTCATGTCCTAATCTGGAATGACGGACTAGCTTGGTAAAAGGGCACTCTGTTCTGGCCAAAACTTTGCAAAACCTGATGGCAGTGAGTGGGTTGAATGTAAGAGCATAAGAAATAGGAGCAAAAGTAGGTCAGACAGCTCCTGAGACTACTTTGCCATTTCATAAGATCAGGGCTGATCTTATACCTGAATCTTACATGACTCCATATCCCGTAATTCCCTTAAGGTCCACCAATCTACCGGTCTCAGTCTTAATTGTTGAATACACTGATTGACAGAGCATCCACAGACCTCACAAATCTCAGGTTAAATTTCCATTCATCTCAGCCCTAAAAACTGCTGCCTTATCCTAAGACAGTGACTGCTAGACCTAAACTCTGAAGCCAGGGGAAAGGCCTGTCCTGTCCTATCAACCCCCCCACAAGAATTTTATCTTTCAATCAGATAGCCTCTCTCCTAAGCCTCACTGCTTCTAACATCCAGTGGCCCATCCTACTGAATCTCTCCTCAGAAAACATCTCTCTCCAGCTAGGAATCAATCCAGTGTCTCTTCATTGAACCCCCTCCTCTAAGACAACCGTATCCTTCCTTAGTTAAGGAAATCATTTGGAGGGGAGGGGACGGAGATGATCTTGGGGAAGGGAATTTGTGGGTTGCAGGCAGGGGAAGGGGTGGGCTAAGCTACAAGGTAAGCAGTACCCACCCACACTCCGCACAAGCCTCAATTCTGAAATGTCTGGAGGTTTTGCTGGGAATGTCTGCAGCTCTGCAGCATCTCTTTCACTTGCCAACCAAATAACCCCTAGCATCAAAAGAACCTTAAAGCCTGTGACCAAACCTAGTGGTGATTGAAGATCCACTGGACCATAAATTCTGCTCCTACATTGAGGGCAACCATACAATCTGCTTCTGTAGTGTGGTGGCCCTCACTCTGTGGCTGTTTTTGCTCCCTCAACTAACCAGCAAGGCATTAACCTGCTGGCAAGTAACGCCAGCCTCATCTAAATTTGGCTGCAGGGAATTTGGAATATGTGCCAAACCCTGAGGAAAGCACACCGGACCCCCATGTTCCATCACTTGGATTTTGATCAGTTTACTGAGCGGTAGCATTTCTTCCAATGTGTTCATAGTTAAAGTTCATCAACTGCCAGTTAACAGCACGGTGTGAAGCAGGATAGCAGAGGCAGTATGTGTCCACCTTGTCCATAACTGCAAAGTGTGTGTCAGGTTAAACCCTCAAGACATGTGCCCTTGCCACTCAGGGCGCATGTACTTCTCTGGGATTGCTTGGAACCAGAATAGCAGTGTGGGCTGGCGGTAGAGGCTGAAGGTGGCTGTGCAGTTATTGTTGGGGAGAAACACATTGATGAACAGTGAACGGAGACCTGCAACTCTTTTCATCAAAGTAGAACTCATCCACAGTAGAGGTGACTCTCAGGGGGTTGAGTCTTTCGAGAGTTGTGCCGCAGAATGAACTGGTGCGAATGTCTCAAGGTGGTGTGAATTGGGATGGGAGGGATTGGTGGTGAGTGGCCTTAACTGGCCACTCTACATAAGCGAGGAACAACTGGAGCATTTTGTGGTGGATCACAAGGTGGATCCTCAGTTGGCATTGGTTCAAGATAACTATACAGGCTGAACTCTATGCAGTGCAGGAGTTCAGTGCAGTACTAGCTGCTCTGAGCCTGGGGTTGGAGCAGGGTTCATCCTCGATGCTGATGCAGACACATGGTGGTCCCAATTAAGGCCCACCCAGCGCATTTCACACTCCCGTGGAGAGCAGGATTTGTAAAATTGCGGCAAGCATGTACAGACCGCCGGTTCCAATAGGGAACTGGCAGTCTGTATAAAGAAAGGCCAGGCAGCCTCCTTTAGGCTGATCATCATGGCCAGCTCCAGGTGGTCTGCACAGCAGGCTCCGGTGGAGGGAAGGCCAGAGGAGGAGGGCAGGCTGCAGGGTAGGCCTACGGGGGGCCAATGTGCCCCTCGCTTTTCTTATGCCTGCCTTGCTGCCCTTCTCGAGGAGGTGGCAGCACGGCGAGAGGTCCTGTTTCCCGAGGATGGGAGGCGGAGGGCCCCCCACGTTATGAAGCGGGCCTGGCAGGAGGTGGTGGAGGTGGTCAGCTCCCAAGATGCTGTCCGTCGAACAGGGACCCAGTGCCACAAGCGCTTCAATGATTTGTTGCGCTCTGGAAGGGTGAGTACCATGTCAGCCTTGGCCATTTAACCCAGCAGGTAGCCTTAGCCTTTGAGGCCCCCTCCCCTCCCCCACGTCTTAGTGTCGTTACTGCATTGGGCATTTGGCGCACGCTGGGTGGGCAAACAGATAGTGACCATGCTTACACCAGCCTTAGTGGTTGAGGAGAAGATGGGTTCTCCCCACAGCATATGTTGGTGTTTGCCACATTTGAGTAGTCTGGGGGCAACCTGCAGGGGAGGCAGCTAGACACATACTCAGAACTCCAACACATGTCTTATTGATGGTGATGAGATGGTGGAAGGGGAGCCTCAAGGTGCCGTAGCCAAGAGCCATCTGCTGGCCTCGGCGCCGCACCTAGTTGCGCCTCCTTGCCATGGGCGCTAAGACCCGTGTGCTATTCAAAGTGATGGACGCCTAATGTGTCCAAGGTGTCCGTTGGGGGAGGGGGTTGGGGGCAGCCGTATTATCTTCTGGTGACTGATCACCAGTAGTGTGGACAGGAGCCGCTGAAGGCCTCAGATGCGCCACTGTGGTTGGCGTGCGCGTGCAGAGTACATGAGCGATCAGCCCCAATAAATGGTGTTCTCTGTTCTGCTGGCGAAAACTGAACACAACACCCAAGAGCGTTTGCGCACTGGTGGTGGCCAGGCCATGCTGCACACACTGACCCACTTCGTAGAACAGGCTATGGAGTTGGGAAGAAGCCAAGTGGCCAGGATGGCAAGTTTCGGCGAGGCTGGGGTGCAGCGGCCAGGTATTTGAGGCCCACAGTCCCATCCACTCTGTCTTCCCACTATCCAAAGCACTGATGGTTGCTGCAATCGTTAATGCAGCAACACTGCTCATTAACAGACTGATACAGTCAGATGTGTGGGTCATACACAAAGGTCCCTCGGCCCCTTGAGGATGCGCGTCTCTAGCACCTTCCAAAGTCGCCATATCCCATTTCTGACCACTATCCCTATGGTCTAACATGCCATGCTATCGCTGCTGCACATCCAAATACTTATTGCATCTTAGGAGGGTTTGTACCTCCACCACCCTTGCAACCAGTGCGTCCCACATTACTCTGTCCAAAAGGTCCTCAGCACCTCACCTGTCAACCTCATGGCACTCAACTTAAATAAATAGTCATCCCTGTGCCAAGGGGAAATGTTGCCTTCTGTCCACACGGTCTATGCCCCTCATAACGGTATGAAGGTCAATAATGTGACCTGTCAATCTCCTGTGCTCCACAGCAAGTGTCACCAAGTGTATGCAATGTTTCCTCATAACTCCAACTCTCCAGGCCAGCATGCATCCTGGTCAGGAACCTCTGCACTCTCTCCACTCCAATACCATCCCTCCCATGAAGCACAGATCACAACTAGACGCAGAAGTGTAGCTGTGGCCTCGACAGCGTTTTCTGCACTTGCAACATGACCTCCCTTTTCCTACATTCTGTTCCTCGGCTAATAAAGGCAAGTCTGGCTTTTACCTTGTTAAATGCCTTATGTTCCTGTTCTGCTACTTAACGGGTCTGCCCAGCAAGGTCCCTGTAATTGTCCTTACTTTCCACGGTCCTACCATTTCTCTTATATTTCCATACCTTGTTTGTCTTGCCCAAGTGCTTAACCGAACATTTATCCACATAACATTCCATGTGGCATTCCTTAGGCCATCTGACCAGCCTGTCTGCATGCGTGTGTAATGTTTGGGCCTCCTCTTGACTATTTACCACCCCACCAATGTTCATCTCCTTAGCTTCTTGAAGGTTGAGTGCATTATGAGCCTGGAGGGGGAAGGGATGAATGGTGTTACTGACTGAACGCTAACTGGTGCGCTGTCCTTGTTGTTAATTTCAGCATCACCACCGCATGGCCGCCAGGAGGACATCCAGAGTCCCCCTTCCACACCTGAGGGGCGTCAATTGGCACAAGCGTCACATCATTTCAGCGAGCCAGGCACCAGCGCAGCGACTACCACATCGGTGGGGAATGTAACATCGGCTAGTGTCCCGGGGCACAGTGGAGAGGGCACTTCACAATAGCTGGAGGGGATGGCACGGACAGAGAGTGCCAATGGCACCAGCAGCCGGAGGACTGCAGGGGACCAGGCACATGCTGAGTCGGGCCGTGATGATGTACCTCTGGAGATGTCAGCCATGCAGCAGCTGCAGGACAAGCGGCCGGGTGCATGGGAGCATCTAGCAGAGTTGTATGAGAATGTGCTTCACTTGGTCTCTGTAGTGGAGGAACCCAGGCAGAGTGTCAGTGATGGCATGAACCTCAGGACAGAGCTTCAGGCTTCCTCCATGGAGAGATTGGGAACTCTCATGGAGAGGGGCTTCCAACGGATTGATCAGCATCTGATTCGGTTACGCTCTGACCTGCTAGCCCTCACAGCGCTACTGGCCACAGGTAGTCATTGGCAATGTGGGAAATGTTCTGGGCACCAAGTATCCCAGCTCGGTGCCCATCCATCTGTGGTGAGCAGAGAGGTCCAATGTGACCTCACATCGGCACAGCAGCTGCCTGTCGTCGCTGCGAGCTCCTCTCAGGGCGCTCCGGATGATAGCAGCAGCTCCTCCGCCCCTCTGCCAGTGACCGTTGCATCCGTTGAGGCTGTGACAACTGGGGAGGTGCCAGTTCTGGAACTGACCACTCCCTCCCAGGCGGGGTCATCACAGGCTCCACGGGCCAGAGGACGCCCGCCAAGGTCATCGAGCCCAACAGGACAGCAGAGTCAGCAGGCTGTCTCACAAGCCACTCCGAACGATGGGGCGGCACCAAGACGTAGCACCCGCAAACATAAACATAAGGCATTTTAGGCACTCCACGGGTTTCTCACTGGTGATTTTCTGTTGCCTCTAAATTAGGGAATTTATTTTTGTGAATGTTTTGTTATGTTTTTGGTGGCACCATCTGATGGATGGCAATAAAGCCCACATTTGTGTTTATATTACACACGAGATGTGAATGGTTGGTAGTAATTAATACAACCAATGTCGCACTTGTCTCACATCTGTAAACTTTTAGTTGAAAGAGAATTCAACTTTATGTTTAAAAAAAATTGGTTTAATTATTTTAAATCTGTTACTATGAATAGCTTTACACTTTCGGTTCACAGTGTGCAGAGGAAGTCTGTTCTCTGCATCCTTTGCTCCCCCACTGGGGTGAGTAGAACTGAGTGGTGAATCGTTCCAGTGCAGTTCTTGTTTTTCCCATTCCAGGTTGCTATGTTGGTGAAGTACAGAATCTAACCATGTGATGATCCTTCTATCAGAACTTTTAAACAGTGAAATAACTAGGTTATTTTAAAAACTTTAAAAAGCCTTAAGGTTGGACGGGCAGGTATTTAATTATCTTAACTAACCTGTCAATGGCCTCAATTGGCCATTGACAGGTCGGCAGGCGGACAGCTGATTTCACTATCCACCCGCCTTCCTGAAGATTTAAGTGGACCGGGATGACGTCGGGGGTTCCTCCCGACGTCATCCCACGCCATTTTTCCCTCGGCGAGTGGGCCCCACCCCCAAATCGCCGAGGGGAAAATCCTGGCCCATGTGTTGCACATGACTAGTCTCGGGGCGACCTGCAGGAGATGCAGCTAGGCACACACTCAGAACTTCAACACATGTCCTATTCACGGTGATGAGATGGTGGATGGGGAGCCTCAAGGTGTCGTGGCCAAGAACCACCTGCTGCCCTCGACGCTGCACGTAGTTGTGCCTCCTTGCTATGTGAGCAAAGACCGTGTGTTTTCTAAAGTGATGGATGCAGAATGTGTCCAAGGGGCCATTGGGGGGGTTGGGAGCAGGCATACTATCTTTGTGTGACTGATCAGCAACAGCGGGGAGAGGAGGCACTGGAGGCCTGATATGGGCCACTGTGATTGGGGTGCGGCGTGTGCGTGCAGAGACCATGTGCAATTTGCTGTAATGAATTGTCTTCTCTGTTTCTCAGGAGAAGAATGCTCATAATGCCTCGGAGCGTGCAAGGACTGGAGGCGGCCAGGCTTACCTCATGTTAAGCAGCTTCAAGCAGGAGGCCCTTGAGCTGGAGAGGCACCATGCACCCAAGTCAACTGGTGTCAGTGAAGCTGGGGTGGCACGTCCAGGTATTTGAGGCCAACTGTGAGATCCGCAATGTCCTTCCAACATCCATAGCACTGATGATTGTTTGATTTGTTATTGTTGCAACATTGCTCTGTCACAGACTGATAGTCAGAGGTGTGCGGCACAGATAAAGGCCCTTCGGCTCATCGAGGATGCGCGGGTCAAACATGTGACTAACTATTCTAATCCAATTTCCCAGCACTATGTCCATGGCCTTGTATGCCATGGCATCGCAAGTGCACATCCAAATATTTATTACATGTTAGGAGGGTTTCTGCGTCCACCACCCTTTCAGGCAGTGCGTCCCACATTCCCAACACACTCTGTGTGCAAAAGTTGCTCATCACATCCCTGGTGAACCTCCTGCCCCTTACCTTAAATTTATGTCCCCTGGTTATTGATCTCTCCACCAAGGGGAAAAGCTCCTTCCTGTCTACCCTATCTATGCTCCTCATATTTTAATACACCTCAATCATGTCCCCCCTCAATCACCTCTGCTCCAGGGGAAATAACCCCAGTCTATCCAATCTCTCCTCATAACTAAAACTCTCCAGCCCAGGCAACATCCTGGTAAAGGTCCTCTGCACTCTCTCCACTGCAATCACATCCCTCACATAATGCACATTTCAGAACTGCACACAGTACCGTAGCTGTGGCCTAAGCAGCATTCCTATAGTTCAAACATTACCTCCCTGCTACTATATTCTATGCCTTGGCTAATAAAGGCAAGTATGCCATATACCTTTTTAAACACCTTACGTGCCTGTCCCGCTACCTTAAGGGACCAGTCGATATGCACACCAAGGTCCCTCTGAACCTCGTTACTTCCCAGGGTGCTTACCATTCATCGTTTATTCCCGTGCCTTGTTTGTCCTGCCCAAGTGCATCACATCACTCTTATCTGAATTAAATTCCATTTGGCACTCCTCAGCCCATCTGACCAGCCCATCTATATCCTCCTGTAATGTAAGGGTATCCTCCTCACTATTTGCCACCCCACCAATCTTCATATCAATTGGGTCTGGAAGGTTGAGCGCATAATGAGCCGGGGGGAAAGGGATGAAGTGTGTCACTGTGTGCCCACTAACTGATTCCACTGTCCTTGTTGTTCATTTCAGCATCATCAGAGCATGGCCGCCAGTAGGAACTGCAGATATCCCCTCTCACACCTGAGGGCCTTCAAGTCTCAGCAGCGTCACCATTTCTGCGGGGCAGACACCAGCGCAGATACTAGTGCCTCAGTGGGCATTGGACATCGGCTAGTGTCCTGGGGCACAGTGGAGGGTGCACTTCACAGTCACTGAAGGAGCTGGCAGAGACAGAGAGTGCCCATGGCGCCAGCAGTTGGAGGACTGCAGGGGACCAGACACATGCTCAGTCGGTGCCTGATGATGTGCCTCTGGAGTCGTCCGCAACGCAGCAGGTGCAGGGAATGTGGCCGGGTGTGCGGGAGCATCTGGGGGAGATACATGAGGCTATGCTTGGCTTGGTCTCCGTGGTGGAGGAGTCTACGCAGACGATCGGCGAAGCTATGAGCCACATGTCCGAGCGCCATGCGTCCTCCATGGAGAGAGTGACGACTCTCATGGAGAGGCTCCTCCAGGAGACCCATCAGTGCTTCCTGGGGATGCACTTGGACCAGCAAGCCCTCACATTGGCTATGAGGCCAGCTGCTCACTGCCAGTGTGGGAGATGGTGTGGGCTTCAAGTTTCCCAGCTCAGTGCCCGTCCATCCATGGTGAGCAGGGAGGTCCGAAGCGACCTCACGTTGGAGCAGCAGCTGCCTGGCATCTCTGTGGTCTTCGCTCAGGGTGCTCCGGATGAGGGCACCAGCTCCTCCACCCCTCTCCCAGTGACCATATGATCCGGTGAGACTGCGACGACTGGGGAGATACCAGCTGTGGAACTGGCAGCTCCCTCCCAGGTGGGGCCAGCACAGGCTCCACGGGCCAGAAGACGACCGCCAAGGTCATCGAGGCCAACAGGACAGCAGAGTCAGCAGCTTGTCTCAGATGCCACTCCGAGTGATGGGGCAGCACCAAGACGTAGCACCCGCAAACGGAATGTAAGGTACACCATGGGTTTCTCACTGGTGCTTTCGTGTTGGCCCAAGATTAGGTCCTTAGGGTTTCTTTTTGCTTGATTACAGTATTGTTTAATCATTGGGTGAACTTATGATTTGAAAATTAAAATTCAGATGTGTGACCATGGCTGAGGGTGGCTCGTTTGTTCTGCATGTGTATGTTTAAGAAAACTATCATGAGTGTTTGTTTGGACATTCAAATTTATGTACAAAGCCCTTAGTTCCTGCTGATGGCCTGGCAGATTTTGCATTTAGGTGTCGAGTATGGATGCGGCAGCCCAGGCTGGTCCTGCTGATCTATTTATGTTGTGCTAGCTGAAGGTTTGTTGGATTAAAGCCTCCCGGGTGTCCTTGCCTCCTTGGTGTAGTCCCGGGTCAGCGTCTACCCACTCAGCATTTCCCTGTGCATGCTAATCCTCGGACTCACTGCTGGACTCGTCGTGTGCAGCCGCAGCCGCTGTGTCGAGGTCTTCATCGTCCACTGTGTCCTTCCTTTCCAGCGCAAGATTGTGCAGGTTGCAGCATGCAACCACTATCACTGACACACGATCTGGGGGGTACTGGAGTGCACCCCCTGAGCGGTCCAGGCATTAGAAGCGCATCTTGAGAAGACCGATGGCTCTCTTCACCGCGGCCCTTGAGGAGGCGTGGCTCCTATTGTACCGCTGCTCAGCTTCTGTTCTTGGATGGTGGAGAGGCGTCATGAGCCACCTTCTGAGGGGATAGCCCTTGTCACCCAGCAGCCATCCATCCAGCTGGGCTGGAGCACTGAAGAGCCCCGGCACCTGAGAGTGTCTGAGGATGTAGGCATCGTGGGAGCTGCCTGGGTACCTTGCACAGACTTGTAGAATCTGCATCCTGTGATCACACACTATCTGCACGTTCATGGAGTGGAAGCCCTTCCTGTTGACAAAGGCACTGGGCTCACCTGCTGGTACCTTGATGGCCACATGTGTGCAGTCTATAGCACCCTGGACGCGGGGGAAACCAGCAATGGCCGCGAAGCCTCTGGCTCACTGTGTCCAGCTTACCTGGTCCCAGAGGACATGGATGAAGGTCAATGCACATCTGAACAGAGCGTCTGTAACTTGCTTGACACAAGTGTGGACAGCTGATTGGGAGACACCGCAGAGATCGCCCACCGAACCCTGGAAGGAACCAGAGACTGGAAGTTGAGGGCAGCTGTGACCTTCAGAGCCACTGGCATGGGGTGTCCACCCACACAGTTAGGAGAGATCTCAGGCCCTATCATCTGACAGATATAGTTGACTGTCTCCCTTCACAGATGGAGCCTCCTTTGGCACTGCACCTCAGACATATTGAGGTAGCTGCTTCGCCGCCTGTATACCCTGGTAGCAGGATAATGGGGTCTTCTGCGGCCCCTTCCACCTTGGACAACCTCTTGGCCCTGCGCACCTTGTGGCTGCGTCTGTACTCCCAAAGGTGGCTCCCCTGGAGGCTGAATGTCCACTCCTGGACTCCTCCTCCTTATTCTAGCCCTCCCTTCCTCCTCAGAGGAGCTGCCTCCAGTGGTCATGTCAGATCCCATACCCAGGCTAAGAGGAGGCTTCCTGAAAGCTACAAGCCCTCAAAAGATTCCTGACTGCAGTGTGCTGGCCTGAAGGTTAAAAGTACACAAAAAGCTGTTGGAATGTGTTCTGAACTGCTGCAGATCACACAGGCAAGTTTTAAAACTTTCTCCAATAAATACTCCACACAACAGATTGATGATACCACTGGGCCCTCTTATCCCGCCCATGGATGAGATTAATAGAAAAATCACTTACCCACCTGCCAGTTGCGCCCGTGCGCTGACCCGAAGATCGCACGGGCGCCTAAAAATCGGCGTTGATTGAAGACGAAAGGGCCTTAACTGGCCCGTTAATTAATGGCTGGCGTGCGTCGGAATTCATCGTGTACCTGCCCAGTGAAATATCGCGATGGTGCGCGGTAATGTTGGGACGCTTGCCCGATGTCACCACGCGTCATTTTACGCATGGACGTGGGGGCCCCCACCCCCGCAGGGTCAAAATGAAAAAATTCTGCCCCAGGAATCAGTCTGGCGAACTATCACTGCACTCCCTCTATGGTAAGTACATTCTTCCTTAGGTAAAGGAGGCCAAAATTGCACACAATACTCCAGGTGTGGTCTCACCAAGGCCCTGTACAGCTGCAGTAAGACATCCTTGCTCCTGTCCTCTAGTCCGTTCGCAATGAAGGCCAACATACCATTTGCCTTCTTAACTGCTTGCTGAACCTGCATGCTTGTTTTCAGTGATTGGTGTGCAAGGACACCCAGGTCCCTTTGTACATCAACATTTCTCAATCTATCACCATTTAAATAATACTCTGCCATTCTTAACAAAACAGATAACTTCACATGTACCCACGTTATACTGCATCTGCCATGTATTTTCTAATTCACTCAGCCTGTCTAAATTGCCTTGAAGCCTCTTAACACCTCTTAAATTGGTAAATCGGAGTGGATTACAAGCAGCAAAAATGAAAATTTAGTCATAACAGGAATTCTGTGAAGAGAAATAAGAAGATTTCTCACGCCCAACTCAAAAGGAAGGAGTGAAGCTGCACAAATTGAAGATTCTCAGGTAAGTACGTTAAGTATCTGGGTGTCGAATATTTAGATTCTTTTGTGTTTAGCTACCTCAGTTGTTCCTCCCAACTTTGAATAAATAGTTTTTTTCTTTTAAGAAGCTAATAGAAAAATAACAATGCAATAGGTTAAAAAGATAGACCTAGTAAATAGCAATTACATTGGGTCGTAACTTCCTCGGAGTGGCAATCAGCAGAAGATTCCTGCACTGCCTGCCTTTTCCTAACCTTCCCGATGGCCTCCCACTTGCTATTCTGAACTCTGCCTGACCACCTCCTGGATCAGTGGATTGCCACTCAGTGCCCACTAACCAATGCCAAATTTCTTCCACGCCTGCCCCGTCCGACCTTCCAACTCAGACCGGGCGGGCTCCAGGCAGTGCAGCTGTTTCCCAAGCCCAGTGTGCAGCAGTGTCCGAAAGTCCAGCTCCGTCGAATTGAAGGAGGACATGGCCCCTTTTCTCCGGCACTAGCTGCTGTAAAGCAGGTAAGCTTAAAGGTCCATTGAAGTTGACAGGTCAGGGAGAAGGTAAGTGCCCAAGGTGAGTGAAAAGGGCTTGGAGGGTGGGAGTGTTTGGAGCTCGGGTGTGGATGGTAGGAGCGGGGGTCGGACATCGGGGGTGGTGTGGGTGGAGTCAAACATCGGGCGGGGGTGCAGTGGGCACACATTCTGGTGCGGTTGGGGGGTTGGATATTCGTGGAGGGGGGGGAACGAGGGTTTGTGGTGGGTCGGACATTTGGGGGGCTGGGGTGTTGGAATTTTGGGGGGTGTGGGTCAAACATGAGAGGGGAGTGTCTGGTGAGGAGTACCTGTGGGCGGGGGGAATCCCATGGGCGGTCGGCAGGTGGGGAAAACTGTGGGGGATGGGTGGTTAGTCATGAGTGGGGAAGGCCCTTGGATGGGTCATGGCTGTGGAGGGAGGCCTGTGGGAGGAATCGGTCTGGATCTTTATAATAGTTACTCAGATTAGGGGAGAGGTTTTAACTCTTCTAACTTTTTCTGAGTAACTATTGGTGTAACCTCGGCGGAACCATCTAAAATTTACGATTTAAATCACATTTTCGGATGGTTCCCAATGCCGTGCAATTGTCCAGAGGAATTTCGCACTTCTGGGCAATTGCAGTGCAAACCCTTGCCTGGGAACTTGCCAGAGGGATTGCCCAGCGCATCTTTGGGGTAACACCCATACCCGATGCTGGGGAGCTCGGAGGTTACGGCCCATTATCACCTAATATCTATGGACATTTTTAAAATTAAATTTCTAATAAGAATGGAGGGACAGTTGTGGTCTTTAGCAATTCCTGCACAATGGGAGGAACTTCAGGCTGCATTGCGTGTTCCAAGGGCCGTTTGTACTGGAAGTGCCTCCAGCTGAGGGCGGTTTCTTAGCTTTAGGAGCAGTTGGATTTACTGCAGGGCACTTAAATGTTTCCTGAATTACATGTTCCAGGAGGTGGTCAGGCAGAGTTCAGAATAGCAAGTGGGAGGCCATCGGGAAGGTTAAGAAAAGGCAGGCAATGCAGGAATCTTCTGGGAGTGTGGCACTCAAAGACTGGTATTCAGCACTGGAATGCATTGAGGATGATGATGCCTTGAAGGAGTGCAGTCCCGAGCCCATCACCATGTGGTACCAATAAAAGGCAAGAAGACAAAAACAGAAAATGTTGGAAGAAAACTCATCAGGTCTGACAGCACCTGTGGAGAGAGAGATACAGAGTTAACATTGCGAGTCCGTATGACCCTTCTTCAGAGCTAAAATGTGTAGGAACATTGTACAGGCAGTTCTGCGACCATTAACGTGACTTCCGTCTGCAGTCAGAGTTTAAGCAGCTAGGGAGAAAGTTAAAAAGCAGGATGCCACAGGTACTAATCCTTGGATTTCTCCCCATGCTACGCTCTAGTGAGAGTAGAAATAGCAAGAAGTTGGCAGGTTAATGTGTGGCTAGAGACCTGGTGCAGGAAGGAGTGGTTCAAGATACCTGGGGCCTTGGAAGTGTTTGTGGGCAGGATTTATTTGTTCAAGATAGATGGGTTGTACCTGAATAGAGCTGGGGCTAATGTCCTTGAGGACAGGTTAAATGCAGGGGAGGGTTTAAACTGATTTGACAGAAAGTTAAACAGATGCTAAGACAGGGAGAGACGCTATTGTAAATAATACAGAATTAGGCAGGATTATCAAATATACATATGGGTCAACCTTCACCATACATCCATCTACCCATCTACTCGATGCCCAGATTGGATCACCCTGTGGTCAGGGATCATACTGCCTCACAGCTGGGTATCAGACCTCCTGCCATGGTCAGGGATCAGAAACTTGAGATTGGGCATCAGTTCCTCACTCGCCAGGCCGGGAATCAGAACATTCCCACTCCTCCCCAACCCAGGGTCAAGGCTCAGATCCCAGCTTCCACGCTGCCACTTGCAGTACTGGGTGACTGTCTGTAGCTGTGGCCCCCTCCTGGCTCCCCGAACCCCACCCGCCCCCTCTTCCCCCCAACGACTGGAAGCTAAGTCTGTCATTCATGCTGAATTATTAGCAGGTAACATATCAGGGAGAGACCAAACTTCTGGGTTTCCTGACAAAACTCCATACCCATTGTGCCCCCTTATCCCCCAATCCCCACCTACCCAACCCACCCTTCCAAGATCAGAGCCATTGAGGAAGATACAGTAAACGGGCAGCTGTCAAGATACTGGACGAGATAAAAATAGAGGAGGTAGTAAAGATAAGTGACTCAGTTCAGATGGATTCTCGTTGAGTTGTTGAAGGAAGTAAGGGTCGAAAATTAAAGAGCCTGACCACAATATTCCCATCCCCCTTAGATATAGGGGCAAGGCTAGAGAACTGAAGGGTTACAAATGTTACACACTTGTTCATAAAAGGGGATAAAGTTAATCCTGGCAATTACAGGCGAGTCAGTTCAATGTCAGTGGTGGGGAAACATTTAAAAGGAATTATCTGGGAGAAAATAAACAGTCACTTGAACAACCATGGATTTGTTATGGAAACTTGAGTTTTTTTGATGCGGTAATAGTGAGGATGAAGGCAGTATCTTGACTTTTGAAAGCTGTTTGATCAAGTACCACGTACTGGGCTTGTGAGCACAATTAAACCTCAGAGGATAAAAGGGGCAGTAAAAGCATAGAGGGAGGTATAAAATGGTGTTCCCCAGAGTTCAGCACTAGGACCACTGCTGGATATACATTAATGACTTAAAATTGAGAGTACAGGGCACAATATTGAAATTTGCAGATAATGAGAAATTTGGAAGTACAGGAAACAGAGAGATAGATTGTAATAGAATGACAAGAGATAAAGCAAGCTAAATATTACAATTTTAAAAGGGTGCTTGCACAAATTTTTGAAGGTGGCAGGACAGGTTAATGAAGCAGTTAATAAAGCAAAAATAAAATACTGCAGATGCTGGAAATAAAACAAAGGGATTCAGGTTTTATAAGTAGAGGCATAGAGTACAAAAGCAAGGGAGTTATGCTAAACTCATATAAAATTAGTTTGACCCCCAGCTGGTTTTAGTGACGCCTCCTTGGATGTGATGCTGGAACTCTTAAGGGCCAGCAGGAAGGTACTGACAGACAGAAGTATGAGGCTATTATTGCAGGCTGACAAAGTTTACAGATCCTTATGTGTAACTCCAACTGTCAACACAATGACTAGAATAGCCAAACCTGGGAAGACATGTAGAAGGTGGAATTTCTACATACACCAAAGAGATGCCCAACATTTCATGATTTCTGCAAGGCATGTGGCAAAAATGGTCATTGGCAGCGGCAATACATTTAGCAAAGGCCAAAGGAGCTACGAGAAGTCATGCAAAGGCTCAAGCAGACTGTAAAGCGGCAATACCTTCGAGCAGCAACAACAACCATGTTAGATCTCATAGGAAAATCATACACGGGGTGGTGGACAAAATGGATGACGATGATGTCAAAGACGCTGCAAGGCATGGTGAGCATACATTTCACACCGTCCATGTAACAAAACACAGGTGCCATTACACCATCAAAAGTATTTGCTATGATTCAGGTCATCTGTCCTCAAAAAATCAGTAAACATTTGCTATTGGCAAAAATAGACACAGGGGCAAGTGCCAACATGCTGCTTCTGAAATTCTACAAGCAAATGTCCCCACAGAAGTGGAAGGCCATGGCAAAATCCACTACCATGAAGTTGTCGGCAAATAATGGCTTGGTAATCCCATGTGTAGGATCCAGTTAGAGTGTAAATACAAGCAGTTATCCTGAATGTCACAGACGTTTGATGCAGTAGAAACCAAAGGCCCAGTGACTGCAGGTCGATCGGCATGTTGAGATCTCACATTGTTAACCATCCATTGTTCTGGAATCAGCCAAGTACCAGAAGGCAGATCAGCATCAGGAGATATACCCATAGATCATACGAGGAGGCTTACAAAAGAGATAGGCTATGTCAACAGCGACATTGAAGATGCAGTTAACAATGCGAGGCATGTCAAGAAAATATGCCAGATCAGCACAAGGAACCGCTTTAACCATATAAAGTTCCTGCTCAGCCTTGGGCTAAATTTGCTTTTGAACTCTTCCTCATCCACAACGATGATTTCTTAGTTGTCACTGATTATTTTTCTGAGCATCCTATCATCCGTCAATTGTACGATATGTCATGCACAACTGTTAGCACACAGACTAAGTGCTATTTGCAGTTTATTTGGGGCACCCAGAGAGATGATCTCAGATAACGGTTCTCAATTTACTGGTAAGCCATTTAGTGACATATGTGAGAAGTGGGAAATAGATCACACCACTTCTTCCCCGCGCTACCCCAGAAATAACATCTTGGCCGAAAGAACGATTCAGACGGGTGAAATATTTAATTCTAAAGTACGCACAGACTAAACTGGATCTACACATTACAATGCTACACCTCTAAGTGTAACCATTCCATCATTGGAGGGACTCAAGTTTGACAAACTGGTGCAAATGAATCTACCTAGTTTTCATCAATTTATCCTTCCAGAAGCCAAAGAACTTTAGAAGAAAAACAGGGGAGACAAAAGATGTGCATGACAGGAATGCAGATGATTGCCACGTTTGAAGATAATTTGAATTCAGCACCCCACAGAAGGTATGTGGCAACCGGCCAAAATGACAAGAATCTGTCTGGAGCTAAGGTCACATGAGGTCATTGCACCTAATAATGCAACTGCAAGTTGGAACTGAGGACAAAATAGGGAAGTATCAAATCCTCAACCATCACGTAACTCCATTGCATCCAGGACAAGATCCAAGGCAAAATCCAAGGCAACATCCTAGCATGGCACTCCCACAGTCCACTGAGAGAAAATTCAACAACCTCAAGTTACTAAGTCGTGGAGTATAAATAAATAGACAACCACTAAGCTTCAGGAGCTTATAAACTTACAAGCTTATAAGTTTCTTAGCACGTAACTCTATAATGTATAACTAAACATTTCCATGGCCTGAATTTTTAGATCGGCAGGCAGGTGCGATCAGTAGGCCCGGGATCGGCTGGGAAATGGACTGTCGACCGCGATCAGCCCCCGACCGCGATTGCACATTGGCTAGCCAATTAACAGCCAGCCATTGTGAATCTCATGCTGAAAAGCTCAATGCTGCTGGGGTGGGGGCGGGGAGGAGGGTGGGTGATGACGTCAACAGGGGCGGGGGCAAACGCTGAGAGAAAGCTCCCAGAAGGCAGAGAGCTTCCTCAGGGAGCTGCAGACCCGAAAATGTTCCAATAAAGTTTTAAAAAGCAGAAAAAAATGCCCAAGCATCACAATCAGACACCTGAAAATATAGATGATAAAAATGTTGACCATGGATTTTTATTTTTATTTTATTTCATTACTGAACCTCATGAAAAATCTAAAGGCCGCCTGGCCGATTCGCCCATCTGCCAACTGTAAGATTGGACGGGCGACGAAAGATAGCAGACAATTGCGCTGTTAATGGGCTTAATAGCCCTCTTAATTGTTAGTGGGCGTGCTTCCAACTCTTGCACGTGCCCGCTGAGTGAAATATCGTGTGAGTGCGCGATGGTGTCGGGATGCTCGGCCAATGTCATCTTGGCGATTTCACGCCCGATCAACATAAAATTCAGCCTCACGTGTTGTAAATAGTTATGGTTGTTTGTAAGGGGGAGTAATTTATTTGAACAAAGTGGGCTACACCTTTAAGTGAGTGTAGTTATGTTTTCTGTATACATCATAGGAGAGGGCAAATGATGCATTGTATTATGAGATTCAGACTGTCTCAGTTTCTTCTGAGGAAGCTACCAACTCAGATATGTGTACAAATTTTCCTGTGTAATACCGCTACCAACTTCTCAAATCCACTCAGGTATTTTTATCTACTAAGTAAAATCAAGGTGTACACATGGAATTTTTCACTCTGCAGATAAATGTAAGGCTGAGTAAATGGCTCCAGCACTATCATTCATCAACTGGTTTTCTGGCAAAGTGAACCTTTCTCCTTGTCATTCCTTCTCACCCCTATATGCCTCACCTTTCTCTTTCTCTCCACTCTCTCATTCGTTCTTTCCCCTTTATGACTCACCTCTCTCTCACTCTCATTCATTCTCTCCCCAGTATGCCTCACCTCCCTCTCTCTCTCACGCATTCATTGTCTCCTTAGTATGCCTCACCTCTCACACATTCATTGTCTCCCCTGTATGCTTCGCCCCCTCTCTCTCTCTTATTCATTTTTTCTCTGGTATGCCTCACCTCTTTATTTCTCTCTCATTCATTCTCTCCCCTGTAGCTCTTTTACTCTTTTACAGGATATGGACATCGCTGGCTAGGCCAGCATTTATTGCCCATCCCTAACTGCCCTTGAGAGGGTAGTGGTGAGCTGCCTTCTCCAACCATTGCATCCATGTGGTGTAGGTACACCCAGTGCTTTTCCAGGATTCCAGGATTTTGACCCAGCGACAGTATGCCACACCCCTTCCCCCTCTCTCTCTGTCTCGCTGTCTCGCTGTCATTCATTCTCTCCTCTGTTTGCCTCACCTCTCTCTCGTTCTGTGGAACATTCTCCCTTCCGGCCTACACACACATTCACTTCCTTTCTTACCCAGCATCTCTCCCCCTTTTTTTACCTAAGTTGAGCTATTAAGATACAAAGTATTATGTGAGGCCTGTTCATGTGAAGGCATGGCCCATCCTTTCACCACAACCCTACCCTTGTGCTGTTCTGCTTTCAGGTGCCCAAGAACTGACACCTGGCCAAGCAGTGAAGTGGGAGTGGTCAAACATGAGGAGTGGGACACTAAGGATACAGAAACATCATCGATAGATCCCACACTTGCAGTCACCAGCTCAGATAAAGAACTGCACGTACTTTAGAGGGTAACATAAAGGTGGGATCCACATGTAGTAAGTCACCAGACAGGAATGAGCCGCAGCAAGGGAGGGGGAAAGGATTGTGCAGAGGAATCAGGTGAGAGCTTTGATGAGTTGCATACAGGGAAGACCTGAGGTGGACATGCACACAGAAATGAATGGTGTATTGTCAGCTTTGTCATGGTGATATGACAACTGTCTTGAGTGGGAGATTTGAAACAGACGCCTTCAAAATCCAGATTGGGGTCAAGCAAAGCTGTGATAGCCCCCATATTATTTGCAATCTACCTGACAGCGGCTGTTCACTTCATCAAAGATGCCTCCTGATCGTCTAGATAAAAAACTCTAACTCGCTGGCCTCCATGTGAAAACTAAACTGAGCACTGTGGACCTCAGATCTACAGTTTGCAGATCACAGCAGTGTTGTTGCTCACTCTGCACCAGATTTTCAAACCGTTCTTGATCTCTTCAATTCTGCACACAAGAAACTTGGCTTGTCCTTGAGTGTTGTCAAAACTAAACTCATATCAACTCAGACCTGTTAGTCAAATATTCCTCCTTCTATATATGTTGAAGGAGAGACTGTTGAACACTCCCCGTACCTTGGCAGCCACCACTCTCAGAAGGCCACCATTGAGGGGAACCAACACTGGATCAGCTGTGCCAGCTCAGCTTTCTACAAATTAAGGCAGCGGGTGTTTGACAATAAAGACTCTCAGTGTACAAAACAGTTATTGTTATCACATCCCTGCACTGAAATAAGACCCGGATTGTATATTAGCAACTCATAAGCACTGGAGAAATTCCACCAGCAATGGTCTGGCCACACCCTCCAGATCCAATGAAAGGGCCAACAAACAAACGCTAATGTCTTTCTTGAAGCCAGCTGCACAAGCATTCAGGCAAAACCCCTGCAAAATCAACTTTGATGGCTGAAAACCATCTCCCCAGCCAGGTCTTGTTCCCTCAACTCTCAAAAGGCCACTGTTCCAGGGGAGGACAAAGAAAACACTTCAAAGACACTCTGAAGCTCTCCTTGAAGCATGGCGGCATTGACCTTAATTGCTGGGAGGAGCTTGCTACGAAAACATGGTGAATGGTGAAACTTGTCCATCAAGCTGCATCACCCTTTGAATTCCAATGTCTTAATGGTGAGGCAGAGTGACGGCAAAGAAGGAAAGAAAAGGAAGCAAATCCTGTGCTCCGGATCCCACTACCTCATGGGACATCCTGGCCCATGTGCCCAAAGATCTGTTGGTCAAGGATCGGCCTGTTCAGTCCCATGAAGATCCATGGTAGAAACTCATGACCCCGAGTAGGCATCATCCACAAATTGAGGCGCAGCTGATGAGAACTACCATGGCGAATGCCTTCAGTTGATTGGGGTACAAGGAGAAAAAAATAGATTCTCTTAAAGTTCATAATTTGCTCAGCCTGCTCGTGAATGGATAAAATGCTTTATCATTTTTGAAGAGTATATGAAGTTAACGGAAGATATTAATGAGAATTGAGATTTTTGGAAATGGTATTGGTGGGCATTGCCAAGTTCTATTGTAACTGGCATGTGGCATTGAAGTGGTAGTTGCCATGAATCTGAAGGTATATGAATAGTTTCATTCCATATTTTATACACTTGGTGACCAAATTTAGTATTTCTGCACTAATACGTCATAAGGGCAAGAGGGTTATTATAGACAAAACTATGGAGAAACGGGTAGAGACTAGACTTAGGACGCCATTGAAATTTCCGACTGATAATGGATGCTAACAACGAGTTCATGGATATTTTTGAAAACTTGAACATTGTGGCCATAAATATAGCAGCTGAGTGTCCTTTTAGCAATGGCCTTTGTGAAGGGAATCATGTATGATTGATGAAATGGTGCTTAAATTTAGCTGATCCATCACTGTAAATTGACAACTACCCTGGCATGGTAGTTCATGCGAAGAATTCTCTCCAGATGATTGAGGATATGATCCTTTTTATCTAGACTGTGGGCGAAATCCCAAATTGCTCTTGATGATAGGCCTGCCGCTCCAGAAGGTACTACAATTTGTTCCATTTGTTCTGCACATTTGAATGATTTGGATGGAGGGAGCTAAGCTTTTATCAAGGCTGATGGCTCAGGAAAAAAATGACAGGCATTGTGTTAGACTATCTACAACAGAGTTCAATACAGGATATTTGGCATACTGTAACAGAGAGGGTGATAGGGAACGGAAAGACATTGGTAATATATAGGTCCTGATGGTAAGACAGCACTTATCAAACATGGCAACCAAACCATTAAGATTCACTCCTCATGATTAATCAGAATTATAAATACTTGGACTCTGAGCAGATGATAGAATTAAATGAGGCACCTTGTCCCTCAAATGCTCATGTGTTTTATGGTAAGGGTCCTGAAAAACAGAATGAAGTAAATAAAGAGATTGATAGTAGTAATGTGAACAATCATGACACACATGATAAGGCTATCACATCTAAAGGCCAATTACCAAGAGTGCGTACTTGGGTGACATATATTCCAGAGGCTAATGAATGGAGGGAAGCAACCACTATGGGATGTGCAGAAAAAGCTACAGGCAGTATTGGTTGAATGTTCAGAACGATGGCCCAGAAATGAGGTCCATGGACTGTCAGAATGGGGTGAAAGGGTGGAAAGTAAGAAAACACATTAAAGTTCTGACAGTTAGGCCAAAGCTGACTCTTGCATCAGAAACTATTCACAAACTGGAGAAAGAACCTCCAATAGTGTGAGAGGAGGATCTCAGACCTCAAAGTGAAAGTAGAGCCAATAGCTTGAATAGATTAGACAATGAATAAAGGCCACAGAATAGTCACATAAAAGAACTAGAAGTCCTCATGATAGTAAAGTTTTTGTGGCTGCCAATAAACATGAGGATAAACTAATAAGAATGGCAAAATAAAAAGTTAGATAGTTTTACAGTTTATTCTGAGGTATCAGATAAGGGGTTTTACTGGGATCACAAAGGGAAACTTCCAGACATCTTTTAAGGTGGTACTGTGGAATTTGATAAATGTGTGATTAATGAGATTAGGCTTGTGAATCTTTTAAATACATTGGTTTAGATATTAAACAGAGTAGGTCTAGTATAACTTAAAATCAACAATCCTACGTAGAGAATGTTACTCCCATCCCAGTTATATGTACTAGGGTTCTCACAGAAAAAATGTTATATCGAAAGAGAAAGAGCAATTGAGAAGCTTGATTGGTCAGTTGAACTCAAATGTTTTAAGGGCAAATTAAACATTAAGTAAATCAAACCTGGATTACTGCTTACTGTTTCCTCTGTCAATGAAAATGTTATATAAATGCAAATCTTGTTTTTTAAGTTCTCATTCTTAGATGATCCAAAGAACATGAATCTAGTAATTTTTAGCAATGATTCAAATGCTAATCTTTCTAGTATTCTAGTGCAGCTGGTTTCAATGTCTTATGGGTGGAAATGGGAAATGTTGTCCTTTAGCTTGGGAAGTTAAGAAAATAAAAAGGGTTGTTCATAGTACCTTAGCTGCTGAAACACTAGCTCTTGTGGGGGGACAGTGGATTCTGTGTGTCATAATTTTTAAATGAGGTTCTCTACAATCGGCATATTGAAGATAGTGCACCTGTTGAATGTTATGTGGATAATTGTTAATTGTAGGATAATATATACTCAACAAAAGGGTTAATGACTGGGAAAAGGTCAGAGATCAGGCTTACCGGATTGAAACAGATGCTGGAGAGAAAGGAAACCTCTAAAATCAAATGACTGAATGCATATCAACAACTGTCTGTTTTACAATTGGAAATCCAGGTACAAAGAAATTGTTAAATGGCCCTAGATGAGGGGGAACTGACAGAATAATGCTTCGTACAGGCTTAATTTGGTTTGAAGTATTCATTGCACATATAAAGTCTTTATTATTTATTTAAAAAGAGAGAAGGAAATTTGGTAATTATTTACTGGGTTTAATTGTATGCAGATGGTGGGCGTTAACTTGGGATTCACTTGTGACCCTATGAATAGAAAAAGCCAGAAACTGTGGTCGTTGGGTTACAAGGTGCATGTTTGGAATATCTACCTCTGCAAATAAAAACTTAAGATTGCCTCCAGTCCGACCCTTTCCCACCTGGCATCCTGGAATTGAACAAGGAGCTATCTGATGCAATTAAGTGCTTGGAAACATAGGCCTGAATTTTCGGGACCCGCCATGGTGGGACCCGCTGTGGGGGGCATGGTGGTCCAGCCAAGTCTATTGACTTTTGGCGGGACCAAATGATCCCGGCTGTGGTGGAGTCAGAAAACCCCGCCCATGGGATGGAATTTAATGCCGTCTCTCATGGTGAGTTTGGTGATGTGGCATTTAATTAGGTGGGAGGATGGCGGGTGGGGACCCTGCCGCCTTCCCATCTTCACCTCCATTAAGTCCGTGGAAGGAAGTCCTTTGGATGGCCTTCCCACCCAGAGGCCAACTGAGGATCTTAAGGGAGCAATGAATGTCCACTTAAGGGTCTCATCCCTCTATCACTGGTATTAGCCCAGTGGCAGGTGGAGGGCTTGCCATGTGGGGAGCATGACAAGCAAACCCATTTGGGATTGCTTCTAGGCTCCCAGGGACTGTCCTTTGTTGTCAGGCGATTGGGGGATCTGGCACTGGGAAGGAAAGAACATGCTGAAAGCCACCACCCTGCACCTGCTACCTTGATCCCAGCACACATTGGCACACCATTATCTAGTCAAGCACATGATGTGGCAGGCCTTCCCTAAAAGAGGTGACACAGGGCTCCCACTGGCTCTCCAGACAGCGGGTGAGACCCCGTTACCTCCATTGGATACCACCCGTCGAAAACATAGAAACAAATAAAAAAGCATGGCGTAAAAGGAGACCATTCTGCCCATTGTTTCTGTGCTGGCTGATAAAGAGCTATCCACCCTAATCCCACCTTCCAATTCTTGATCCATAGCTCTGGAGGTTGTAGCACTTCAAGTGCATATCCAAGTATTTTTTTAATTGTATTGATGGTTTCTGCCTCTAGCACCCTTTCAGGCAGTTATGCTAGATCCCCACCACCCACTGGGATAAAAAAATTCATCAACTCCCCTCTAATCCTTCTACCAACTATTTTAAATTTATGTTCCACGGTTATTAACATCACTGATAAAGGAAATAAGTCCTTCCTATCCACTCTGTCGAGCTCCCTGATAACTTTCTACATCTCAATTAATCCTCCCCTCAGTCTCCTCTGTTCCAAAGAAAACATCCCAGCCTATCCAATCTTTCCTTAGAGCTGAAATTCTCCATTCTGGTAACATCATCTTAAGTCTCCTTTGTACCCTCTCTGGTGGTCACACCCTTCCCACAGTGAGTGGAACTGTATACCGTACTCCAGTTGCAGCCTAACTAGTGTTTTGCACAATTCCAGCCGAACTTCTCTGGCCTTATATTCTAGACCTCGGCCAATAAAGGAAAGAATCCCATGTGTCTTTTTAACCACCTTATCTACCTGCTACCTTCGGGATTTGTGGACATGCACTCCAAGATCCCTTTGTTTCTCTACTGGTCTCAGTATACTATAACTTACTGTGTATTTCCTTGCCTTGTTTGCCCTCCCCAAATACCATGACCTCACACTTCTTCGATTGAATTCAATTTGCCACTTCTCTGTGCACCTGACCAGTTCATTAATATCTTCATGCAGTCTACAGCTTTCTTCCTCGCTCTCAATGACATGGTCAATTTGCATATTACCTGCAAACTTCTTAGTCTTCCTTTACATTTAAGTCTAAATCATTGATATATACCATGAAGAACAGCAAAGACCCGGTACTGAACCCTGTGGAAAGAGCCTTGCAGTTGCAAAACACCCATCGGCCATTACCCTTTGCCTCCTGCTTTACATGGCACTACTTGAGCCAGCCTGGGAAGTCCTTGGCAAGACCCAAGGGACTGGCAACACCAGACACCGGTAATACCTAGGACAAGAGATTCTCCCCAACTCAACATGAATTACTACACAAGATAAGAGCATATGGTGTTGGGAGTGATATATTAGCGTGGGTAGAGGACTTGCTAACTAACAGGAAACAGGGTGTCAGGATAAATGGGTCATTTTCAGCTTGGCAAACTGTTACTAGCGGAATGCCACAGGAATCACTGCTGGGGGCCTCAGTTATTTATGATCTATATTAATGACTTGGATGAAGGGACTGACTATTGTAGCCAAATATACTGGTGATGTGAAGGTTATGGGGGGCAGGCAGGAAAGTGGGGTTAAGGCCACAATCAGATTAGCCATGATCTTAATGACTCCAGAGCAGGCTTGACAGGCCCAATGGCCTACTCCTGCTCCTATTTCTTATGTTCTTATGTCTAACTCCTTCAGCATCATTGGCTGATGCCAATTTCAAGCTCCATATTTTGTAATTTTTTAATTGACGAAATTCAATTAATAAACTTTTCCAGAAAACAATTCAGGAGCAATTTCTGATTGAAATAAGCATTACCTTTTCCCACTGGACGATAGTATTTTCTGTGTTTCAAATATTGCCAACATCTCAAACACATGGAAGGGGCTCTGATTTGCTGCAGTAGTTCTCTTTGTTCATCTCTCCATCGTGTGTTGGTTTTCTCACCTCCAACTCAGAGCTCCCTGCAACTGCCTCTCTTTTCCCCTCTTCAAGAAATCCCGCCTGCCTGCATGGTCACCAGAGTGGATTTTGCTGTTACAGGGAATGATACAACCTGGGCCTGCAGCTCTAAACAAACCTTCTACAGCAACATAATTGTCAGTTGATCAGAGATCAGCTGCACTGCTCAAACTCCTTTCACAAGGCAAAGCTGTTCAGATGCTCCACCTTGACCACATTCACCCCTAAACAAATCAAACAGTAAGTCACAGTCAATCTAGCTCCATTTCCTTCATGTAAACTGGTTATGCAGCCTCCTGCCTGAAAGTTACCCAGGTTACTAGCATCTTGTGACATCTGATTTCACTGTGATGCATAGTGTGAGCATGAGGCTTGCCCTGTGATGTCAAAGAATGACACAGCACAGGAGGAGGCCACTTGGTCCATCCTCTCTGTGCTACCTCTTTGAAAGAGCTATGCAATTAATCCACTGAAGATTTCTCTTTTACATGTATATATTCAATCCCATTTTGCAAATTAATACCTTGTCTGGTGCAATGCAGCTCCAGTGGGATTTCTGGGAGGTGGAACATCCAGCACTCAGTTTCCTCTTGAGGTCCAGTAAAGATCAGTAACTGCACCCCAGGCCTTGGCCTAGCCAGAGGTAAATTCACAGGAGATCTCACAGGGCAAACCAAGAAAGCAGCTGTTGTGTCTCAGTGATACTGAATCTTTGATAACCCAATGGAACTTGTTTGAGCTGCCTGTTAGAATAAACAATGGCTGTTGGCCATTGGCCATCCCAGCCCACTCCCCATCACTGCTGCTCAATTATAACATAAAAGGGGACCATTTGCCATCTTTACTAGTACCCAATACAAGCTCTTCAACTGATGCCACTTAGTCCTTGCCCTGTATCCTTGTGCATTCTTCCTTTTAAGATATTCAATTCATAATTAAATTACATTACAGTTTTTATCTCAATAGCCGCTTATTACAGTAAACTTAGTTCTTAGAGACTTAACATGGGTTCTAATTATTCTGTTGCCCCCTCTCCCCTTATCAAGTTCCGTTTATTTAGTCCCAAACAGCACTCGAGTGGAACGCTGACTCCATCCACTGTTTAAATTTTGGGTCCGATGAGCTCTTCTAAGACAATCCCAAGATCCAGGACAAGCTAATCAGACTAACCAACCGGCTTTCAGTTTCCAAATCTGAGCCTTTATATCCGCACGGTCACTGCGGAGAATTTTGCTGTTACTCTGACATTGACAGGGAATGATATAAACTGGGACTGCAGCTCTAAACAAACCTTCTACAGCAACACCCTTCCAACTGTCAGCTAATCAGAGATGGCACCATTGCTCAAACACCCTTCACAAGGCAAAGCTGGTCAGATGCTCCACATTAACCAGATTCACTCCTAGATAAATCAAACAGCACGTCACTGTCTAAGTCCCTCTCCTCCAGGTTTTACAGCCTCCTGTCTCAAAGTTACCCAGGTTTACCAGCCTATTATGATATCTGATCCCACTGTGATGCACAGTGTGAGCATGATGCTTGCTCTGTGATGTCATGGTTTGACATGTCCAATTAAATGGCCTTAACTTGATGAGACCATATCTGGTAAAAAAAACACTTTACCTTTGTTTAGGCAACAGTAACTTGATGTGTAGAATGCAAGAACAGGTTTCCATGTGGGGATCGTCCAGAGAACATGGTGTGTGGTTGATGAGATTGTTTGCTTTCTTTCAATTATGCTAAGCAATTGGATACATTTGCAACAACATGAATGGACCATTTAGCCCCTCAAGCATGGTCCAACATTTTGTAACGTCAAATATAAGCACACAGACTGCACGAAAGTTTAAAACAAAAGGTTCCTTTATTCCACCAGCATCAAAACCATATAAACTCTCAAGTGCAAGCATAACGCCAAGAAACAAACCATTTACAGAGAATATTCACTGCCAATCTTCCAGAACTCTGTTTTATTCGGGGCTTGGCTCCTCAATGCAGTGACTCGCTAGGCTGCTTTTGCTGCTTCAGCTCCTGGCTGCAGTCCTGCTCTCCTCTCTCTCCATGAGGCTTCTCAGGCTCAGGAATGCTGCCAGTCAGTCAGATAGGGTCTCCATTTTCCCTTCTTGGCTCTTTAGTCACCCTCGTTCTTCAAGCTGCGCTACCTGTGGCCAAGGTTCCTGCACACTGCCACTCACAAATCTTAGACATGTCCTTGCTGCTTTCTCCTTTGCCTCAGCTTTTCAAAGACACTAATCCCTGCAGGGAGCGGCCCACAGGGGCCAACCAGCTCCCCTGCTCAGGGCTCTCCCCTCCATCGCCACCTGCTGCTGGAGGCCCAGTTACACACTTCCCAGCTTGAGAGTTGCAGTTCCGACAGCTGAACACACCACACAGTAACTGTTTACTGAGCAGTGGCATGATCATCAGGTCCGATTGAGGTATGATAGCTAGCATATTCGAGTCCATATTGGTGGCAGCATTCCCTTCATGCAACATTAATCTGGATAAATGGTATACAGCATTTGCATGAGATGACATTCTCAGTCCCTCTTCTGAACTGGCACTTTCAATGGCACCCAGGCTTTTTGATGGGCCAGCCACATAGGGGTCTAGATTAGTCATGTTTCCAGGGACCGTATGATCAGCAACATTGGTTGCTCCATTTGGAGCCTCCCTGCCTGACATCTTGGCTTCTCCTTCCGACACTGGAGTCGGCCTCCTCACACTGGGTGCACCCCGGAATCCCTGACACACACATTCCAGGATTCCCCATTGCTATCTGACTCTTCTTCACTCAGACCACCGCTGGAAACAGCTTCAGGTTCCGCTATGCTGTTAAGTGAGCTGCTGGCCCCCACACCATCCACCTGACTTTTGGCATTGAGCAGCTCCCCTCTGGGAAGAGTGTTCTGAGGTTACCCTCCCGCTACAGGTTCAATGTCATGGGTGTGACCTCCGTCGTCGAGCTGCTTTCCTGATTTGGCCAAAGTACACCTCTCACAGATCTGGCAGTAGTTGGCAACGTTGGCAGCCATCCCTGGCCAGGAACGCCACCTTTTGTTGGTGCTGCTGTCTTCTCCCGATACTCACTGTCCCACCTGATCGTGAACCGCGGTCAACACTTGACCCTTGAGATTGCCAGGCAGGATGCGTTGTTTCAACTCTCTCCTGTTGTCATGAACCAGCAGATAGAGAACTCCACTCTCCTCCATGATCATCTTCCAGCACCTCAGCAGTTTACATGCCTGTTTGTTCTCCTTCATTAGGTAGCTTCGGGTGGGTGGATGTTTAGCCTTCCAGTAGAAGTGAAACCTGCTGATGTCTTCATTGACCAGTTGGAGCTGTCTGAGGTCCACAGTTGAGATGGATGGCAAATGTAAAACTGTATATGGCTCTACCCCCGGATCGGGTTTGGATCTCCTTCACAAGCACATTGGTGACACTTTGACGACTCCCTGCCCAGATTCCGCAGAGGATTGAGGTATGAATGCTGTCATTTGCGTTAGGCATGGGCATGGTTTCAGCCGTAATCCTCTCTAAATTGGTGAAAGTTTTCCATTTTCAGTCTTCCAGCTGAGAGTCTCAGCTTTTCTATTTTCTTTGCCGGGCCTGTGAAGAACGAGGAATGGAGTTGCGCTGGACAGGTTCGCCATGCCTGACGTCTGTGGTGTTTGTGGTTGCTGAGGGCAGTCACATTGGACGTGCCCGACCCTGTTACAATTCCAACACCTCTTTGGAGTATCCTTTGGGTGTGCTCAGTCATGAGGCTTGCTGTGGAGATAGGACAGCAAGGATTGGATTTGTGCTTGCTCTGCAGCAATCTGTCCTGCCTCCCTCTTCAGCCTGAGATCTACATGCCCATCCGCATTGACAGTCACCTCACTGTAGGTAGCCTCTTTCTTGGTCTTGGGAGTCCAGTCTTCCTCCATGATCCAGATGAAGTGATGTTGCGCGCCAAAGAAGAACTGTTGGGGATTGTCACTGTTGAGTCTTCATCCCTCACCACTTCAGCTAGGCAATCTTTCAGCTGCATGTCCCTGATCAATTTGAAGGAGGGATCCAGGAGGACAATGCGGACAAACAACGTCACCATCTCCAGGGATATGGGGGCCAGGTTCTCTCCTTTGGCTTGCTTGTATTCATAAAACCTCTGTTGCAGCTGCGCCAGGCTACTGCGGTTCTCAAAAACCCACGCCAGGGCCGCAAAGATCCTCCACTGGCTTCATTGAACATCTGCACCTCCCCCCAGTAATTCCTGGTGGGTTTCCCCATACAGATGTTCTGTCATGAATACAGATGCTCCATCATGAATGCTGCCTGCTCCCTCTCATTGAGGCTTCTGAGTGCCATGACCAGCTGCACATCCTCGACTCAGTCCTTGACCGCCAGGCTGTTTGATATCTACGGTCCTACCCATCGGCAGGTAGAGTACCTGTGATGGGCTATTCTGTCCTTCCCCTGCTATGTTCAACGAGGTCACACTGGAAGCTGTTTTCTGGTCACTGCTTCGGAGCTCTCAGCTTCAGCACGTGAAGCCTGAGCCTCTCTTAGAGCTGCAGCTACTTCAGTCTCCCTCACTGACAGGGCTAATTTCAATTTTTCACAAGCTGCTCCATCTTGGCCAGGCACTTTTCCATCTCGTCCACCAAGGTTCTATATCTGTGCTGTGGAATTCCACTCCTGACACCAAAATGTAAAATGCAATTTAAGCGCACATTCCTCCAGCATCAAAACTCTATAAAATTTCAAGGGAAAGCGTTACTTCAAGAAACAAATTAATTACAGGGAATATTCATCACTGCTCCTCCAGATCTCTGTGCTATTCGGGGCCTCAGCTCCTCAATGCAGTGACTCACCAGGCTACTTCTGCTGATTCAGCTCCTGGTTGCATTCCTGCTCTTCTCTCCCTTCCCCATGAAGCTTCTCAGACTCAAGAATGCTGCCAGTCATTCTGACTAGGGTCTCCAATTCCCCTTCCTGACTCTTTAGCCACCCTCAGGGGCTTCAAGCTGCCCTAATTAAGGCTAGGCTCTTGCTACACTGCCACTCAAGTCTTTGACTTGTCCTTTCTGCTTTCTCCCTGGCCTCAGCTTGTCAAAGGCCCCACTCCCTGTAGGAAGGGGCCCACAGGGGCCGACCAGTTCTCTTGCTCAATTTTCTCCCTCTCCATCACCACCTGCTGCTGAAGGCCACAATTTCATGAGATCAATGATAATATCATAATGACAAGATCATTTTTTTTGGTGTTGGTAGAGAGGATAAATATTGGCAGGACATTGGGAGAACTCTCCTTTTCTTTGAAATATTGCCAGGGGATTTTGAGAGGGTAGTCACCCATTTGGTTGCCCAAAAATGGCACCTTCTCAGGGCAGTACTCTGAGTAAATAAATGACCAGTTAATCTAGTTTAGTGGTATTGGTTGAGACGGAAACATTGAACATGTCACAGGAGAAGAGCTCCCTGCTCTCCTTCGAACTGTAGGACCTTTAGCTGTCTACCTGAGCAGGCAGTCAAAGCCTCATGTAACAGCTGGTCTGATACGATTGGTGTCTATTTCAGCTGAGCAAAAACTTCCAAAATCAGTCAAACCAGGGAGAAAATTTTCCTGAATTTATTGGCAGTCTGAGGGTTAAATCTTCCTTAACCTATAGACTACGCTATCCATTCAGTGCTTAATTGGTTATGGAGCTCAAAGAGCAAGTTATTTAAACTATTTTTTGTTCTCACTGGAACAGCGATGAAAGAGCGGCAGTGCGAAATTGTCAATTTAATTAGATAGGAGCCAATTACAATCGCTGAATATGCTAATTACACTCTCTGAAATATTCATATTGACAAGTTGACAAGCTAACAGTCTAAATAGTTGGGCTATTGTTGCTTGCACTGTTACCAAATATAACCTTGTGAAAACAGAATGTTTAAACACAAAATCAATATATTCTGAGAAAATACCATGGCGGCTCTACTAGCTCTGGCTCCTTGACAGGTTCCTACATTTTCCCTCTCATGTTTCCCAGTTTTTCCTCTGTTCTTCACTGAAGGTTCTGTCTCATGGGACACGAGTGTTAAGGGACAATTATGGGATATTCCTCTCTCAAGTTCCATGGACAGTGCATTTTGGCAGTCTAGAAGGGGCTTCCAGCTAAACCAATCCTTGTCTTGACAGTATGATTCCCTCAGGTGGTTGTCCTCCTTTGGGAGGGGGCAGGGGGATGAAGGGTTCTCAAAATTCCCACATTTTTCATATCATTAACAAGGATATGACCTTTGGACTTTTAAACTGCTGAGTTGAGTGTGGAACCCTACAGACAGGAGGCTAGGCCCATGGAGGCCTGGAACTGGGCATGCCCGGGCTTGTTGAGTGCAGTGTGTTTTTTTTTGCCTGAAACCAGACAACGAGAGGAGACAGAATACGCATTCTCCCCTTTAAAACAATCAAACCAGAGAAAGACTTCATGTTACATGAAACTAAAGCCCATCAAAATCTTGCATAAATAATCGCTACTAACTACTAAGACAGGAAGGCACAATCAATGCAATTATGCAAACCCATCAATACTCCACACATACAAAGGCTTTCAGTTCAAAACTAGTTACGGGGGCAGGAAGACAATGATAAACATCATGCGAGCCCATTAAAAACAATGAGACAACAATCACCGGGGGAAGCCCACCAAAGTCAAACAAAGAGCTAACCTTCATTTGGATTCCGATAAGAAATTCGAAAGACAGTATAACTGCTGCTTATATATAGAGATAAAAACAGAGATAAAAACAAAAAAACTGCGGATGCTGGAAATCCAAAACAAAAACAGAATTACCTGGAAAAACTCAGCAGGTCTGGCAGCATCGGCGGAGAAGAAAAGAGTTTTTAAAATCTATACCTTTAATGCCCTGCTAGTCTTTCCACCCCACCCCCACTAGAGCTGTACCTTGAGTGTCCTGCCATCCATTCTTAATTAGCATATTCGTTTAGATAATATCACAACCTTCAACAACTCTTTGTTCCTTTGTCTGTGACATCTTTTGATTATCTGCTCCTATCACTGCTTGCTTGTCCCTACAACCAACCCCCCACCCCTCCCCCAATTTCTCTCCCCCCACCCCTCCCAATCTTAAACCAGCTTATATTTCACCCCTCTCCTAATATTACTCAGTTCTGTTGAAGGGTCATGAGGACTCGAAACGTCAACTCTTTTCTTCTCCGCCGATGCTGCCAGACCTGCTGAGTTTTTCCAGGTAATTCTGTTTTTGTATAACTGCTGCAGTCAGTTACGAAGGAGAGAGAGAGAAACCAGCTAACAGGAAGGTGGCCAGTTTTGAAACGGTTGAAACAGAATTTAAGCAAGAAGATCTAGAGGTTTGAAGGCCCATAGGCAACATCACAGCGAGGGGCACGGGGTGGCAGGCTCAACCAAAGACACCAAGGCTGCAACTGCAGCACTCTACGAAGATCGACCACCCACAACCACGTGCTCCACTCAATTGAAGAACCTTCCCAGATTCCACAGACCAGGACCACGTGGGGATGGCAGGCCCCAGAGGACACAAAGTGCGTACCCCAAAACTGCAACCGGCTTACCTGGCTGGATTCCGAACTGTCAAGGAACCCTGGTTGGTGAGCATGACCCCTGACCTCAATTTAGTTAGGTTTTGGGGGTGGGACAAGGGTAAGGGGATTAGTAGCGTGATTTTCCCTCATTATGCCGTGTGTTCCCCATTCTTAACTAAGTGTACTTTGTAAGTCTGTATAATCTCAGTGTAATCCAAATGTTATAAGTTCATTTGTGACTTCAATAAACACAGTCTTTTTCTTGCACCAAAACCAGTTGTCTGCTGCACTTTGTCACAACCCCCAAATAAGTCCAAGGCCTAGAACCCAGGGAGTGGGAGCGATTCGAACCGCTCAGAAGTCAGAGGTGAAGCTGACACACACCACCACCCCCTACAGGGGTTCTCATTTTAACTGATCATGAGCTGTAGCAAAACCACCAACCTATTCTTTTGAGTTCACTACTCCTAATGTTTAGAGGAAGTTCCCCTCCCCATGGCTACACATGCATATTTTTCAGCAGTAGTCACCTACTCCTACATCCCCACTTTATCTCAGAAAAACTGAGGTCAATTGAGACCATTGGTGGAGAAGGTGGTGTCATTATAATGTCACTGGACTAATAATCCAGAGGCCCAGGCTAATCCTCTGGGGCCACAGGTTCAGCTGGCTGAATTTAATCAACTCTGGAATTGAAAGCTAGTCTCAGTAGTTTTTAAAAATTCATTCATGGGATATGGCTAGGCCAGCATTTATTGTCCTCCCTAACTGCCCTTGTTCAGATGGCATTTAAGAGTCAACCACGTTGCTATGGGTCTGGAGTCACATGTAGGCCAAATCAGGTAAGGATGGCAGATTTCCTTCCCTAAAGGGCATTAGTGAACCAGATGGGTTTTTAACAACAATTAGCAATGGTTTCATGGTCACCATTAGACTTTTAGTTCCAGGTTTTTATTGAATTCAAATTTCACCATCTACTATGGTGGGATTCAAACCTGAGTCCCCAAAGCATTACCCTGGGTCTCTGGACTACTAGTCCAGTGACAATACCACTATGCCACTGCCTCCACTGTGGTTGCCACAATTGTCTAAAGGCCCATCTGGTTCAGCAATGTCCTTTAGGGAAGGATATCTACTGTCCTTACCCGGCCTGACCTACATGTAACTCCAGACCCACAGCAATGTGGTTGACTCTGAACTGTCCTCTGCAATGGTCGAGCAAGCCATTCAGTTCAGTGGTATTAGGAGTGGGCAACAAATGCTGGCGATGCCCACATCCTGTGAAAAAATAAATTAAAAAATTTTAGCACTTCTGCTGCCATCCTAGATAAAATCAGCAAAGACCAGAGGATGAACCTGGGACTCTATACTACACTTTAACTCAGTGGCATCAGGCGTCATGGCGGGTGTGAGCAGACAATATGGCGGGAAGGCCAAAATTCAGCTTCACACCATCCTCTCCCCTGGTCAATGGTGGGCCACATTTCCCGCCATCACACATCAGGAACTTCATTGTAATACATCTGCATATCATAATAATCCCTGCTCGTCTGAATCAACCCAACCCCCACGTCAAATTTACCCCCATGTCAGTGGAAAATCATGCTGGTGCAGAACACGACTTGACAAGTGCGAAATGCAGAAGTCAGGACTAACCGTCAGAGCCTTACTCACATTGCAGGCCACCGACGAGCAGATGATGGAGCCCAACAGCAATGGGACCCTGGAGGAATGTCCATCGCATGCTGGGTGGATTCTCACGGACATGTTTCCACTGAGAAGCAGCTCATGGAAGGTGGATGATCACTGTTGATGGTCTGTTTCGGGGTTTCAATGCCTGGGCCATGGTCTGCTACAGATGATCACCGAGGGTGTGGGGAGGAAGGTCCAGCTATGTGTAGGAGAGGAAGGTGTGTCGGGTGGGGAGGGTGAGTTTGGGATGAGGGAATGAAGGTGTCCAGGGGACGGTGAGGTTGGGAGGGGGAGGGAATGAAAATGTCAAGGGGGGTGAGGTTGTGAAGGGAGGAACTAAGGTGTCGGGGGGTGAGGTTGGGTGGGAAACAAAGGTGTCAGGGGAGTGAGGTTGGGAGGGTGGGAACAAAGGTGTTGGGAGGTAAGATTGGGAGACTGTAGGGGGTAGAATGAAGGTGTCGGAGAGTGAGGTTGGGGCGGTAATGAAGTTGTCAGGGGGCTGAGGTTGGGAGGGGTGTGGGAGTGCGGGGGTGGATGGGGTAATGGGGGAGAAACAGCAACTGGGGAGGTAGGTGTAAGGGAGAAGGAAGGAGTAAAGGAAGAAATTTGGAGGGGGCAGGACTTCTGGGGGAGGAAGGAATTCTGGGGGAGGAAGGAGTCCAGGGGGAGGAAGGAGTTTAGAATGGGATGAAGGAGTCTGGAGGGGGGGAAGGAATAAGAGTGGAGGAAGAAGTAAGGGTGGAGGAAGGAGTAAGGGTGGAGGAAGGAATAAGGAAGGGGGAAAGAGTAAAGGGGGGAAGGAGTCATTTGGGGGAAGGAATCTGGTGGAGGAAGGGGTCTGGCTTGGGGGAGGAAGGAGGTCCAAGGAGGGAATGATTAAAGGGGGATGGAGGAGGATGTCCAGGTGAACGTGCAAGTGGGGTGCCTGTGAAGTCAATGACTGCCTCCTGGGGAACGAAATAAGGGTGGGCGTGGTCGGAGGGAAGGGTGAGAGTGAGAGGGCAGAGTGAGACAGTAGGTTGGGAGGGTGAGGGTGTGATGGGTGCGCGAGTCTCCGAAAGGCCCTGCCACTTACAAACTTCTCCCTTGAGAATCACTCATGGGCCGGCTGCACACAGCTGAGCTACTAGTGGAGGGATGGGGGGGGGCGGCGGGGGGATGCAGTGGGAAGACTCACGAAGCCTGTCAATGAAGCTGAAAGACACCATTACACATTATTCAGTGAAAGTGAATCTATTTCCAGATTCTAAGGTGACAAAATGTGTTCGCCTGTGCAACCAATTGTGATCAGAATTTCTTAACTTTCCTAGGCCTAACACTTCTAGGTGCTGCCCTGACATCCGCAGCAGGGGTGGAGACAAGGGATGGCAACAGAGTCAAAATCAGGAGAGAGAGCACTCACAGTTGCGTTGAGAGAGAGATGATGTGGTGCAGGATCCTCACGTGGGTGTCACCGCCAACCTCACTGTCACCACTGGCATGGTCTGCCTCCTCAGCTGTCAGCGCGATGGCACACTCCTCAAAGTGAGTGTGAGGGGTCTAATGTGGGCCACTCCACCCCCAGTCTGGGACCTCTCCCTGCTGATGGGGGCCAGCTTCTCCTGCATGAGGGCAGATGGAGACAGGGTGAGCAGGACACATGGAATGTTTGTGTGGTGAGCGGAGCCACGGACAGGATGAGGATGCGAGATCGAGGGGATATGAGTCTGATGGAGATGGGAGGGTGTGTGTGAAAGTTAGTGATGTTATCCCTTGAGATGTGAGATCCCTGTGGATGTGTGATGGGTTTGTGAGTTTGTGAGTTGAGAGTGCTGAGTAAAGTGAGTTATCCTGGTGGGACGGTTGAGACTATTCATCCTGTAGGGGCACTGGGTGGCTGTCCTCTTTTGTAAGATGCTGGTGCTGAGCACCGCTGCCACCATCTCCCATGCTGGATTGGTGACCTTGCTTTGTCCAGGATGTTGGTAGAGATCATTGCGGTGGGCCTTCAGTGCATCCAAAAGGCATTCCAGGGGCGCGTCACTGAATTGGGGGGCTGCAGTCTTCTTGCCTTTCAAGGCCATTTTGTCTGTGCAGCAGTCCTGGGCTGGAAGCGCTGAGACGTGTGCGCACAGCTGCACTTTAAATATGGTGCCCGACCTGGCGAGGTGGGCGATTCGGAGGCCTCCCACCATCGAAAAAGTGTGTTTCCCCGGAATGCATGATTAATGAGGCGGGATTGGGAGGATACGGTGTGAAAAATCGCCACTGCGGCCGGCGGGTATAACATTCTTTCTCCTACCCGCTACCGCACTTAGCGCAAATCTGGGATGATTCCGCCCAGTATCACAATGTATGGCATTTACTCATTATCCCAACAGGGGAGTCAACACATGTAAAATTGCAGGAAGGATTGTATATTCTGCAAGTAAAGATTCATTGTTTGACATTTGTTAAATAGATACATCTTGCACCAAGGAAATTTATTGTTGATGTTCAGAAACATTTGACTTACAACAAATATGCGCTGCATGATATCAATGCACTAATTCATCTAAGCAAAATTTCCATATCTGCTCTCACATTTTTAAAAAGTTCTTATATTGCAGTCAATGTCTACCCTGTTATCTTATACTGAGACTTCTAATGAGGTAAACAATACTTGCAAAATAAAGCACTAATATTCATGTAACGATGAGGTGAAAATTTTCTTATGATCATACCAGCAACGCTCAAATCACAGACTGACCACATTTCCCAATTCAGGCCACATCTGGAGACCAACAGCTGTTTGCTTTCAGTTGAACTTAACACACCTGCCCCCAGGCCCCCATAGATCTGTAGGAGGCTGTGTTATTCAGGGTCTCATCTTTGTAAAATAACAGCAAATTGAATTTCATACAAACATATTAAACACATTGCACCAGGAATCTCAGCAACTAACAATGCAAGAATTTGCACAGATCTACCTATCTGTTTTCTCTTCCCATCATTTGATCTCTTCCCTCACATTGACTTGACCCTGAACCAAGTTAAATTGTCCATTCTGTATATTATTTATTCATTAACACTTAAACTGTCAGTCACTACAAAGAAATAACAGTTTCCCTGAGGCTGGCCATTATTTTGATTATTATTATTAGTGGAGCGAACAGAATATCCCTCAGGAATTGTTCCAGGAAAGAAAAATAAATGCAACACACTGCGGATCTATAGTCAATAAGCAATGGAGTACAATTCAGTGGCTGTGTCTTGCATGAATTATTAAAGCAGTGGGAAACTGTGTGTAGTTCAAATCTAAAGGAAGACAGAAAGAACATTTACAATGCTAAGAATATTACTTGAGACTAGTACAGAAAGAAAGTAATTTTCTACACACAGTAAATCTGTCTTATTAAATGTGCTCAACTCTCTCCATAACCTCTCTCTCCTTTCTAGTTCTACAACCTCCTCTACCCCTATAAACCTCCAAGGCCTCTAAACTCTTCCAATTCAGGCCTCTGAAAAGTCCACCACTGAGGGCCATATGCCTTCAGCTGTATGGATCCTAAGCTCTGGAATTCCTTTCCTAAATGTCTCTTCCTCTCTCTTCTCTTAAGATGTTCCTTAATATCTCTTTGACCAACTTCTGGCCAGCCAGCCGTCCTTATGTGACTCAGTGTCAAATTTAATTCGCTAATGTACCTTTGAACTGCCCTATGATGTTTTACTACTCTAAAGGTGCTATATAAATGCAAGATGTTGTTTTTGTAATATCAAGGAGGTGGTGAACGTAACTATTGACCTCCCAATCTTTCTCACATTTATCATAGTATCCATTAACCATAGAACAAGCATTAATTAGGAAACTGGTACATCCTGATAGAGGCACATCAAGCATACACAAAACACCTCAGATGTTGTTGTACCTGTGCAATCCAAATTGGTGACCTCTAGCATCTAAAAGGACAAGGGTAGCAGGTTCTGAGCAACATCACTACCTCTAAGTTCCCCTCAAGTAACGAACCATCTTAATACGCACATATATCTCTGCTTAGTCGTTTGATTGGACAGTATCTCTGTTTCTTTATTGTCACTGGTAAAAATTTGGAACTTCCTATCTAGGAGCGCTGTGGGATGTATTCTCACTTGGACCACCCACCATGTTCTCAAGGGAACCTGCAGATAAGCAATAAATACCAGCCTACTGGTGAAGCCCACATCCCGAGAATGAATAATTTTTTTTAAAACTGCGGCAGATGGAGTTCAATATGGGAAAATGTGAGGTCTGTCAATTTGGACTTAACTAAAAACGATCAGAGTATTTTCTAAATGGAAAGGAGCTCAAAACTTGATAACCAGAGACATTTAAGGGTCCAAGTATAGAAATCACTAAAAGCTCATTGACAGATATAAAAATACAATTAAAGAGGCTAATGTTGGCCTTTATCTCAAGAGGGCTAGAGTGTAAAGGGTTGGAAGTTAAGGGTCACCTGAACAGGCCTCTGGTAAGACTTCAGCTCAAGGACTGGGTTCAGCTCTAGGCTCCACACCTCAGAAAGACCTGGAGGAATTGTAATATAGAATTACATCCGGGCTAAACATTAATGGTTGCTGCTGCTTTCATTCATGTAAAAGCATCCAAAAAATGTCTCTCAACTATCCACCTCATCTCTGCCGAAGGTATGGTATGTCTAAATACTTTGGGTGGCCTTATTGTATCTCTGTTAAGTAGCCATTCTTCAGGTGTAAGCTGTAGTACCAATTTATTTAAATCTCACAGCATCTCGGGTGAGCCCAACACCACCTTCAACCATCAGCACACCCACTTTCCAGACGATAGCACTAGATAGAGATCAGCTAGCAGGAAGACTGGCTGATTGTTTTGTCACGCATAAAGATCTCAGGGTAGAAATTTATCTCAGGCGCTGCTGCAAAACAGATGGTATTGGATTGGCTACCCATTCAAATGTAACGACTGGCATCAGTTCCAATGCAGCCAATGGAACTGCCTATCAGGTGTTGAATATAATGGCCAATCTGATACCAACTGTTTTGAACCACCCCCTGAGTGTAGTTCTACCCCTTCAAGTTTAATTATAACTACTCTGCTTCTACCCTAACAGAGATCAGCTCATCTGCTCACCATCCTATCAATGTTGATCATTGAGAGGTAGAATTTATTCCTCTCAACCTATCCCAAAACTACCATTTATCACCTACCTCCGACAGTGATCAGAAACTGACATACTTTCTATACACTGCTTACCGTAACATTGTTTGATATCCTACAGTCTCAGATGCAGAGCAGCACAAGCTGCCTGTGGCTGTCCAATAACGATACCATAACTTTCCATAAAACCGCTTTCAAATATCATGAAGTCTGACACAATATTATGGGTTATGGGTCATGACTGACTCTGATAGAAAAAGCACATAAACGTGCTTCTGAAAACGTATCTCTAACCATAAGTAAAAACAGAAAAAGCTGTAAATATTTGGCAGCCCTGTTTTATGTGGTCACAAAAGCAGAGTCATATTGGGAGAGGGTTACATTTTCTGTTGTACAATATCAATTTAACTGGTGAATGGTTGGCATTCTTCCATCTATGAACGATGATGGGAATGCAGCCTCAGAATTTTAGTGAAGTCGGATGAGATCATCTGCTGCACTCTCTTGATGGCTGAACAAGCAAAAAGAAAGTCTGCCCCGAGTGCCACACATGAAGTTGTCCCTTGCTAGTGGTGTGGAATAATTTCTGATAGTGTCTTCTTTGAAGGACTAGCATCTGCTTTGGAGGCACATGTCACTGTGTTGGCAAATTCCTGCCCACAGCTAGGTTGTCATTTGCATCAATCATCAGATAGAGTTTCCCACTTGTCATGATTGATGTTGAGGACATTCATGTCTCTTTTGACAGCATCCTTGAATCAGAGCTTTGGATGCCCTGCTGGCCTTCTGGCACAGGCTACCTCCCCGTACAGCATATCGTTGGTGATGCGGCCATCTTCCACCCGGTGCACATGCCCAAGCCAGCGAAGCCTTCTTTGCTTGAGTAACGCTAGCGTGCTCAGCATGTTTACCCTAGAAAGGACTGCTTCATTGGTGACTTTGTCTTTCCATGCGATGCCAAGGATGTGTCCTGCACAAGGGGGATGGAGGCTATTGAGCCTTTTCTCTTGGTAAGTATATGTTATCTAGGCTTCACTGCCATGCAGCAATGTGCTGAGGATACAGGCCTTGCAGACAAGCATCTTGGCCTTGCAAGTCAATTTGTTGTTTCCTCAGGCCTGCTTTGTTAGTCAGCCAAAGTTGGTGGCTGCCTTTCCAATGTGTGTGTTGTTTGTCAAGAGACAGGTTGTCTGTCACCGTAGGTCCAAGGTGGCAAAATTTGCTGATTGTTTCCAGTAACGTGATGTTGAGTCTGGTCATAAGCAAAGACACAACATCCTGTCCCTTAACTATAGTTTTCTTGACACTGATGATGAGGGAGAACATGACACAGGCATGCAACAGAAGATCCATGGGCTTTTGGAGCTGGTCTTCCGTCTGGGAAACTAGTGCAGCATCATCAGCATACAGAAGTTCTCAGTTCAGGACATGTCATACTTTTAGTCTTAGCTTTCAGTCTTGATAGTTTGAGGAGTTTCCTGCCTGATTGTGTGTACAGGTACACTCCTTCCGTGTCGGCAGGGAAAGCATAGGACAGAGAAAAAGAAACCAGAGTAGGGGCTAAGACACGACCTGGTTTCACCCCATTCTTGATCTAAAACTGTCAGAGGTTGAACCATCAAACTGTGCATGTTATCATGGGAGGACCGTATGAGGCAGTGAAGCTTGGGAGGACAGCAGATTTTCTCTAGTATTCAGTAGAGGCCCATCCTGCTCCCGGTGTCAAATGCTTGGTATAAAGGGTTAATAGCTATTACGCTAATAGCTAGAGTGCATCATCAGTGATGTCAGATCACATGGAACCTGAGGGAAGAAGTTTCTAATGGAGTCCTTCTAAAGTCTGTGTCTGCAAATAGTGTAAATAGTCAATAAATGCACATAGTTTGCAACAGCATGGTTTCCAGCTCTCTTCTTTCAAAGACACCCAAAGCCCAGTCATGATAATAATACAAAATGCTTTTACGAGACCCACAAAAGCAAGGTTGAACAGTGTTTGCTGCTTTCAGCACTTCTCTTGAAGCTGATTTAGGGAGAAGAGCATGTGTACCATGGATCTGTCTCTCTGAAGCCACATGGTGCTTGCAGGTATATTCTGTTGGCTAGTTGAAGGAGCCTTGTTAGAATGACCCTGGTAATGTCCTGTCCAGTGATGCTGAGGAGTGACAACCCAGGTAGTTGTTGCAATCTGCTCAATCGCCTTTGTTCTTGTATAACATGGTGGCATTTGCGTCACACATGTCCTGTATGACTGAGCCTTTTCTCCAGCAGAGGACAAGGAGGTCATGGAGGTACAGCAACAGGTGAGGGTTTCCATACTTGAGCAGCTGAGCTGGTATTCCGTCTTTTCCAGGTGTTTTCCTTGCTGCTAGGGAGTCAATGGCATTTTCAAGTGCAATAATGAGGTTCTTCATCAAGCTCATATATGACAGGTAGTTGCAGAAGTTTATCAAGCACAGGCAGAGAGATATCTAACTCACATGAGTATAGCTCGGAGTAGTGTTCTATCCAGTGGGCCATTTGCTTGTTTGTCAGTAATCACTTCACCATTGGCGGATTTCAAAGGGGTAACTTTGGTGATAGTGTGGCTGAGTGCTCTTTTGAAAGCGTTATACATAGCGCGAAGATTACCATTGTCACTAGCAGTTCGTATTTCCTTGCATAGATTGACCCAGTACTTGCTGGCACAGTACCTTGCTGTCTTCCACACAATTGCATGGAATAGCATGAGATTGTCATGTGCTTTAGGATTAGGAGACAAGTTGTAAGCCAGGTGAGCTACACTCTCCACCTCAATAACAGAAGTCATTTCTTTGAGGTGGATCTGGAACCAAGCTTTGTTCCTGTTTCTTCCTACTTATCATTGATGATTGACTGCAGAGGCTTCCATGCTTCATCAGTGTTATCATGTTGGGCCCTCAGGTGGAAGGGACTGCCCGAGAGCCTCTCAGAACTTCCGACATCTGTCGTCATCCCTCATCTATGGAATATAACTGGTCCTGCTACAGAAAGTTTCGGGTCCACTCAGAACCTAAAACTGTTGCTCTCTGCATGAACGTTTAGGGAAACACTGTCATTGTTATTGAACATAAACCTTTATGAGGGGCTCAATAAATAATGGAATGAACAATAAAACAACTGAAAGCATAAATAATAATATTGTTGCCTGTGTCCAGTACACATTCCAGTCCTTGTGGTCACCACTGATCATAGAAGCTCCAGATGTTGATTGCCTCACTCACAATCTCACCATTTTCTATTTTTATTTAGGGCCAGTATTTTCCCTTTGTTGGGCGGGCGCGGCAGGCGGCTGGCCCAGGAGCACTCCTGAAAGCAACAGCCACCCGCCATCGGGCCCCGACATGGGTTTCACGCTGCAGTGCTCAGCGTTGCCGGGGTGGGGGCGGGAAGAGGGCGAGCGTGGAAGTTTGCGCATGCTTGTGGATGTGCACATTGGAAGCTCCCTGAGGCGCAGGGCGGCCTCAGGGAGCTGAAGATTCATAAACTCAAAAATTAAAAGCTTAAGCAATGTTAAAAACATGTCCCCCTCATGTGACTCTGTTACATGAGCAAGGACTGTTATGAATGAAATTTAAATTTTTTTATTTAATTTTTACATGCTGTTGGAAACCTCATCTGGCCTGTGGATGAGATTTCCTAAAAAATCCAAAGGCCGCTTGGCTTTTTCGCCTGCCCGTCAACTGTATGGTTGGATAGGCAGCGAAAAATCTAATGTAATCAATACTTTAATGGCCTTAATAGGCCTGTTAATTGTCAGCGGATGTGCTGCCACCTCTCGCAGGTGCCCGCCGACTGCAGTATTGCGCGAGTACACGATGGCGCTGGGACACCCGCCTGACGTCATCGTGCGTCATTTTATGCTTATTCAGGTCGGGCACACGCCCGCCCGATGAGCGCAATATTCTGCCCTAGACCTCCTGCATTCCCTTCTCTCCTTCTCATCTCTCCTCTATTGAATTTTGAACAGGAGAACAAAACACTAAAGGCTAGAAATAAACATTGCTGATGCAACGACTACAACAACCTGCTTTTTCTATATTTGTTCACAGGATGTGGGCTTTGCAGGCTGAGCCAGCATTTATTGCCCATCCCTAAGTGTCCTTGAGAAGCTGGTGGTGAGCTGCCTTCTTGAACCACTGCAGTCCATGTTCTGTAGGTACACCCATAGTGCTGTTAGGGAGGGAGTTCCAGGATTTTGACCCAGCGACAGTGAAGGAATGGCAAAACAGGGCAGAATCTTCCTCTTACTGCCATAAGCTCCCCCTGCAGAGCGGGTTGGGCTTTTACGTGCAATCATGCACTTCCCGCCTCATTAGTTAAGCATGCACGTGTTCCATGTCGACTCTTGTAGTTGGGCAGACAGGAAGCCGGGCGTCCTGCCATCATGTCTGGGCGCCATATTTAAAAGGCACCTAGACAGGTCTTCACTAACGGGAAGAAGGAAGATATGAGCAGGATCAGGCAACAAGCCACAGATCACTGCTTCAGCAATACATCCCTCAAGCATCTCCTGGAGGCAGGGCAAGAAAGGGGGGCATCTTCTGCCCCAGGGATGGCTGCAGGAGGTCATCCCAACTGAACACTGCAGCCTGGGAGGAGGTAGCCAGGACAGTCAGTGTCCACTGGATGCAGAGGATGATTGCCTGACAGTGCAGGAGAAGGGTCAATGATTTAATCCATGCCATTAGGGTAATTGAACCTTCTACTCTTCCAAACCACCTTACCATGCCTGTGTTTGTCTCATGGGACCTGAGCATCGCTGGTAAGGCCAGCATTTCTCATGTCCATCCCTAAATGTCCTTGACAAGATGGTGGGCTGCTGCCTTATTGAACCCCCTAGTCCATGTGCTGTGCTATTAGCAAGGGAACTGCAGGATTTTCACCAAGTCTTAGTGGGGAGAATGGTGGATGCATGGAGAACCAGGTCAAGCAGAACACCCATTTTCTGCCAGAGATGCACACAGACCTGCACTCCATTGCTGTAGCCATGTGTGACCCTTCTCAGTGGCTACACAAAAGGGGGACAGGGCACTTTGAGCTCCCTCCAGGTGCCTCCTCTCCTCACGGAGTCAAGGAGGGGCCCTCAGGGAGGATCCTTAGCTGGGCACTCTGAGGGCATCCACCGAGGAATCTCCAAGGGTGTCCAGGTGTAGCTATTCACCTCTGCCTGTGAGCTCATCAGCTCCAGCTGCTCAGGCAAGGAGGATGCAACTGCCCCTGAGCAAGAGACCTAAAACAAGCCAGGGCCCTTCAGAGGACTCCCGCGGAAGTCATCACAGACAAGAGGGCATAGCAGACAGCAGGCTGCCTCCACCTCTGCTGCGGGTGTCAGGGAAGCACCTAGATGTAGCGGTAGAATAAGGAAAATTAAGAAGTATTGGGTGAGCACTGGTGCCACTAGTGTTCAATCATTGTAAATAGTTTTTGCACTCGCTAATAAATGATATGTTCCACTGTTTGGAAGCCTCCTGGATTCATTCTTGTTGCTAGTTGTTTTAATGGTCACATGCACTCCACTCCTTCTGGTGAAGTCTTCCTCCCCCTAATACATGGCTGTGCATGGAGACATCGCTCTTTGACAAGGCCACCCATCTGAGCAGACCCTACCCCCGCCTCGATGTTTTGCAGTCAGACATCGAGGGCATTGCCTTGGTCTGGAGCTGCCTCTGTCTCCGGACGATGTGTGGTTCATTTCAAACTGTCCCCATCAACTTTTGCCCTTCCCCCATCACCATCGCCCCTACACCCCCCTCCCTGCCACCACCCCACCCCCCCCCCACCCCCCCACCGCCCCCGCTACATCACCTTCACTCTCCCCCCAATACCCCCTGAGCCTTTGCCCCATGGACCCTATCACTGTTAATTTGTACATGCCTTCCCTCCCCACTGATCCCACCCGTCAACATGCCTATGCCCACCATGATCCTCTCCACACCTGCAATCCGTGTCACCATCCTTGTCCCTCTCAGTGACCCCCCCAGATAGGAACCATAGCCGCCATATTGGGACCCTGACCCTCCTACCCTAGTGCATCCCACTTACCCTTTTCACAGTCACCGTCCCTTCATATCACCAGCACCCTCAGTTCTCCTCCTAGGATCCTAATGTCAAGTCGACTGACCCCTCCATCCTGAAATACTCTGGCCCCAGCCCCCTCCCCTCCCTCCCCCTTCCTGCCTTCCTTCCCCCTTCCCCTTCATGCCTTCCTTGCCTCCTCACCCCATCCACCCTCCCCCACCTTCTCATCCATACCCCCTCTCCACCTTCTTTTTATCCAGGCACCTCCCCTTCTTCTGCTCTGGATACCAGCCCCCCTTGCCCCCTCATGTCTTGCACCCACCACCACCACCCCCCCCACCCTGCCCCCCCACCTCGCCCACCGGTTTTGTTTCCTCCGAATCTCCCCTCCTCGTGCCTTCAGCGCACACCATACCTGCAGCCAGCTCCATTGGTTGCAAGCAGCTTCGACACTGAGGTAAGCATTTTAAAATTCCCCCTTTCTGGGTACACGCTACAAATGTCCAGTCAGGTTGCAGAATGGCGTGAGTTCCCACTAGGAGGGCGGAAGATTTGACAGGGGTGCACGATTCCGGTCTGTTGGGGTTTGAATGAGCATGAGATGCAAAATGGGTTCCCACTGAGCTTCATCAGGAGATCCGACCCGCCATCAACGTCAGGAGGGGAAGATCCCAACCTGGTTTCCGGTTTTTTGCGCCCCTGCCAGCCATGAATCTCGCTGATGATAGGAGCGGAAGATTCCGCCCATAGTTCCAAGTCAGTATGCTGTGTGACTTGGAGGGGAGTTTGCAGGCAGCGGTGTTCCTATGCATCTGCTGCCCTTGCTCTTCTATGTGTTATAGGTCATGGGTTTGAAAGGTACTGTTAATGGAGCCTTGGTGAGTTGCTGCAGCATATCGTGTAGATGGTACACACTGCTGCCACTGTGCGCTGGTGGTGGAGGGAGTGATTACTTAAAGTTGTGGATGGGGTGCCAATCAAGCAGACTACTCGGTCCTGGATGGTGTCAAGCTTCTTGAGTGTTGTTGGAGCGGCACTCATCCAGACAAGTGGGGAGTATTCCATCACATTCCTGAGTTGTGCCTTGTAGATGGTGGACAGGCTTTGGAGAGTCAGGAGGTGAGTTACTCACCATAGGATTCACAGCCTCTGACCTGCTCTTGTAGCCACAGTATATGGTTGATCCCATTAAGTTTCTGGTCAATAATCACCCCAGGATATTGATGGTGAGGGATTCAGAAATAAAGTATCAAGAGGAGATAATAGCATCATAAAATGGTGACAGAACAGGGGGAGGCCATTCAGCCCATTGTGTTTGTGCTGGCTCTCTGTAGAAGCAATTCACCAAGTGCCACTCCCCTGCGGCTCTGCACATTCTTCCCTTTCAAATAATAATCCAGTTCCCTCATGAATGCCTCAATTGAACTTGCCTCCACCACAATTTCAGTCAGTGTTTCCCAGATTCTAACCACTTGCTGCGCGAAAAAGTTTTTCGTGTCACCACCGCTTCTTTTGTCAATTACCTTAAATCTGTGCCCTCTGGTTCTCCATCCTTCCATCAATGGGAACAATTTCTCCCTATCGACTCTGTCCAGACCCGTCAGTATTTTGAATACCTCTATCAAACCTCCTCAACCTTAAACTAAAAGCAAAATATTGCAAATGCTGGAAATCTGAAATAACGGAAAGTGCTGGAAAAACTCAGCAGGTCTGGTTGTATCTGTGGGGACAGAAACAGAATTAAGGTTTTGAGTTGAATATGGCTCTTCTTTGGAACTGAAGGGAGGTAGAAATATGATGGGTTTTATGCCATTGAAATGGAGGAAGAATAAAAGGGAAGGTCTGGGATAGGTTAGAGGGCAGGAAAGGTTGAATAACAATAGTTTCATGGAACAAAAAGCAAAGGGAGTAATAATGATTGTAATAAAGAAACAAATAACCTCCTATCAACCTTCTCTTCTCCAAGGCAAACAGTTCCAACATCCCCAATTTATCTATCAACTGAAGTTCCTCACACCTAGGATCACACTCATGAATCTTTTCTGCACCCTCTCTAATGCCTTCACATCCTTCCTAAAATGTGGTGCCCACAATTTGATGCAATTTGCTTCAATTAAGGCCAAACCAGTGTTTTATATAGGTTTGACATAATTTCCTTGCTTTTAAACCTTTGGGCGGAATTGTCCCAGATTGGCACTAAGTGCAGTGGCGGGTGAGTAAAATGGCATTTTACCTGTCAGCCGCAATGGCGGCTTTTCACACTATATCATCCCAAACCAGCTGCATTAATTATGCATTCCCAGGAAACACACCGTTTCTGTGGCGGTCGAGTTCTCATTCGCTCACCACGCCATCGCCTCACTGCTTCAGCACACCGGGTGCCATATTTAAAGTCCAGCCACACGCACACATCTCAGTGCTTCCAGCCCATTACTGCTGCAAAGAAGACATGGCCCTGAAAGAAAGTTTGTGCTGGAGTTCCCAGGGATTGTTATTGGGACCCTTGCTTCTCTTGATATATATAAAGGATCTAGATCTTGGTGTTGTCACAACTCACTGGGGATAGTGCGCTGTAGTATGAAGCCCCACTGCTCCCCGAGCTGAGACAAATGTGAAAAATTTGATTAGACCACCAAATTGCCCCAATTCTACCTAACTGTTTAATTTAGGTTAACAAAATAAGCAGGAGATTGGCACTCAGTTAAAACGCCCAGAGAGCTGGTGCAGACACGATGGGCCAAATGGCCTCCTTCTACACCGTAACAATTCTGTAATTCTGTGATTCTATGAAAGGCAAAAAGACTGCAGCCCCCAGGTTTAATGACACGTCCCTCGAACGCCTATTGGACACAGAGGAGGCTCGCCATCATGACCTTTACCCCTGTTCTGGCCGCAGGATGGGCAGCAACCTCACTAATCTGGCTTGGGAAGCGGTGGCAGTGGTGGTCAGTACCAACGCCCTGCAAAAGAGGACAGCCACCCAGTGCCGCAAGAGGATGGATGGTCTCCTCCGTTCCACCAGGGTAAGTCACTCTTCTCATCACTCTCAACCCACACACTCACAAACCCATCACACATCCACGGGCCCCTCACTCATTGCCAGTACAAGGGACATCACCATTCAATCTCTCACGCACACCATCATTGTCCTCATCCCATCCATGGGACCACTCACCACCCACACATGCCAGGCATACTTATCATCTGATAAAGGCAAAATACTACGGATGCTGGAAATCTGAACTAAAAACAAAAAATGCTGGAAAAAATCAGCAGGTATGACAGAATCTCTGGAGAGAAAGACAGAGTTAACGTTTTGAATCCGTATGACTCTTCTTCAAGCTGGCCTCGAAACGTTAACTCTGTCTCTCTCTCCACAGATTCTGTCAGACCTGCTGAGTTTTTCCAGCATTTTTTGTTTTTGATACTTATCATCTGGCCTGGCAGGCACCTTGTTTACACCCTCTCCATCTCTATTCATGCAGGACAAGCTGGCACACAACAAGAGGGAGAGGTCGCAGACCAGTGGAGGAATGCCTGAAATCAAGATCCTTACAGACTTTGAAAATAAAGCCATCCAGCTGGCCGGTGATGACTGGGACCGGTCCTGTGCTGACAGTGAGGTCAGCGGCGCTCTACCAAGTGAGGATCCAGCAGTGCAACATCCATCAGACAACCATGCTGTGAGTGATGTGTTTTGATTCACAGGCCACTGCCATGCACTAATTACCTCCCCTTTCTTCTACAGGCACACCAGAGAAACAGCCGACAGACACCATGACCCAGGGCCTCCAATCAAGCCAGAAGAAACCTCCAAGAGGAATCTGAAGGCACCCTCCCTGAAGTCCCAACACAGCGCTCACCCACACCCTCCACCAGTGAAGACACACACATCTCGGAGGGACCTAGGTTTACAGCAGCCTCAGGATCACAATCTGGTGAACACATCGCACGGTCTGATCCGCAGCAGGCGGCGGCAGGGACTTCCCAGGTCCCCGGCGTTTGGAGGACTGCTGGAGGACAGACATTTGCTGAGTCCGAGTCAGATGACGAGTCTCTGGACTCGGTCATGTCACAGTTGCTGGAGCTGTAAAGGCAAGCTCGGGAACATCAGGAAGGGATGTCCGCTGCACTCCTCAGATTACAAGGCACGATGGAGGAGTCTGTCCATCTTCAGGCTGAGGTGATAGCACTGGCATTGCAACGCACCAAGGTCAACACTGGCAGGATGGCGGCCACCATGGAGACCTTGGTCCGGGACATTGGTCCTGCACTGCTGCGTGGGCTTAACACCAACTCTGACGCCATAGTTGGCCTCCAACAGTGTGTACGTGAGGCGGTGCAGAGCAACCTGATCTCACTTCAGCTTCCCCTTCTCCTCAAAGGGTCAGCCTGGGGCCCTTGGGCACCCATAGGGAGGAGGATCAGCAGCTGTACCCCGCAGGACCATCCAACCAGGTGATTCCGGGAGTGTCCAGCCCACCTGAATCCCCTCTTCCTGTGACCTCAGCAGCTCCAGCTCCACAGGCTGAGGAGGGTGACACTGCCACAAAGCAGGACCCCAAAAGCAGGCCGGGGCCCTCCAGGTCTCTACCCTTCAGAGGATGCCCGCCAAGGTCATCACAGACAGGGTGTAGCAGTCAGCAGGCTGCCTCCATCTCCGCTTTGGATGTTAGGGGAGCACCAAGATGCAGTGGCAGGGTTAGGAAAGTTAAGAAGATGTAACTCTTTTGAATCAAAACAATAAAACAAAATTAACAAAATCAGGGACAAAGTAAAATCAGCCCCTTAAAGGGAAACTGAAAAAACAAAAGACAAAAGGCAAAGGAAACTTACCAACATCAAATCAAAATGTGGTTAAAGGGGTTGATAAAACACCCCAATCCCTGCGGTGCCCCCTAAGCATGAAAGGCCTCGATGGTGCCAGCAGACACTGCGTGCTCCCTCGCCATAAACGTAGCCGCGGAAGAGGGGCAGACAGTTGGGTCAGACGACCTAAGATGTTGTAACTCTTTTGTTAATCCTCAAAATGACACAGTGGGATCTTAACTCTGGCTTATTGGTTCAGGCCTCTACATCACTCGCCTGTTAACACAGCCACTACCACAGGTCAAACAAATAAACTAAATGAACAAAATCAGGGACAAAGTAAAAGCCAGCCCCTTAAAGGGAAACTGCAAAAACAAAGACAAAATTTAAAGCAAATTTGCAAACATTAAACCAAAATGTGATTAAAGGGGTCAATAAAACACCTCAGCCCCCGTGGTGCCCACCGAGCACGGAAGGCTTACACAGTGCCAGCAGACACCACGTGCTCCCTCTCCAGGGACACACGGCTGCGAACATAGCCATGGAAGAGGGGCAGAAAGTCAGGTCAGACGACCTAAGACGTTGTAACTCTTTCTGAGTCAGCCAAATAAACTAAATTAACAAAATTAGGGACAAAAGGAACACAGCCCCTAAATTAGGGAACTGTAAAACCAAAGACAAAGTTTAAAGAAAACTTACAAACATCAAACCAAAATGTGATTAAAGGGGTCGATAAAGCATCCCAGTCCCCCCGGTGCACACCGGGCATGGAAGGCCTCGACGGTTCCAGCAGACACCGCGTGCTCCCTCTCCAGGGGCACCTGGCTGCGGACTTAGCTGCGGAAGAGGGGCAGACAGTCGGGTCGGCTGACCTAAGATGTTATAGCTCTTGTAAAGCCAACCTAATAAACTAAATCAACAAAATAAGTGAAAAAGGAAACACAGCCCCTAAGTCAGGCTAGTTGTGAAACCAAAGACAAAGTTTAAATAAAACTTACAAACATCAAACCAAAATGTGATTAAAGAAGTCGATAAAGCACCCCAACCCCCCCGGTGCCCACCGGACATGGAAGGCCTCGATGGTGCCGGCAGACACCGCGTGCTCCCTCTCCAGGGACACCCGGCTGCGAACTTAGCTGCGGAAGAGGGGCAGACAGTCGGGTCGGCCGACCTAAGGTGTTGTAACTCTTATAGAGTTAAAACAATTAACTAAATTAACAATAACAAGGGAGAAATCAAGCACAGCCCCTAAGTCAGGTCAGCTGTAAAATCAAGGAAAAATTTTAAAGGAACCTTACAAACATCAAACCAAAATGTGATTAAAGGGGTCAACAAAACACCCCAGTCACCGCGGTGCCCATCGGGCACGGAAGGCCTTGATGGTGCCGGCAGACACTGCGTGCTCCCTCTCCAGGGACACCCGGCCGCGAACGTAGCCGCGGAAGAGGGACAAACAATCGGGCGGGACTCCCCCCTCGATCGCCCGCTGCCTGGACTTGTTAATGGCCAACCTGGCCAAGCCCAGGAGCAGGTTCACGAGGAAGTCCTCCTCCTTCCCGACCCCCTTCCGCACCGGGTGTCCGTAGATCAGGAGCGTGGGACTGAAGTGCAAACAAAACAGCAACAGAAGGTTTTTTAAATAACTAAACAGGGAGTGCAGCCTATCACACCCTATATAAACGTGGTCCACGGACTCCATAAGACCGCAAAAAGAGCAGGTGTCTTGGGAGTCCGTGAACCTACACATTCTACGGTTGTAGGGGACTGCTGCGTGCAACATCCACTAAGGTGTTGTAACTCTTTTCAAGTCAAAACAATTAACTAAATTAACAATAACAGGGGAGAAATCAAGCACAGCCCCTAAGTCAGGTCAGCTGTAAAATCAAGGAAAAACTTTAAAGGAACCTTGCAAACATCAAACCAAGATGTGATTAAAGGGGTCAACAAAACACCCCAGTCCCCGCGGTGCCCACCGGGCACGGAAGGCCTCGATGGTGCCGGCAGACACCGCGTGCTCCCTTTCCAGGGACACCCGGCCGCGAACGTAGCCGCGGAAGAGGGACAAACAATCGGGCGGGACTCTCCCCTCGATCGCCCGCTGCCTGGACCTGTTAATGGCCAACCTGGCCAGGCCCAGGAGCAGGTTCACGAGGAGGTCCTCCTCCTTCCCGACCCCCTTCCGCACCGGGTGTCCGTAGATCAGGAGCGTGGGACTGAAGTGCAAACAAAATAGTAACAAAAGATTTTTTAAATAACTAAAAAGGGAGTGCAGTCTAAGACACCCTATATAAGCATGGTCCACGGACTCCACAAGACCGCAAAAAGGGCAAGTGTCTTGGGAGTCCGTGAACCTACACATTCTACGGTTGTAGGGGACTGCTGCATGCAACACCCACTAAGGTGTTGTAGTTGCACAGCCTGGGCACAGGTGTTAATCATTATACATACTGTTCACCATTGTCAATAAAGTCCAAGAATATCTCCCTACCTATGGCTTCTTGTTCTGATGAGCATTGTTCATGTCAGTCAGATGTGAAACCTTCCTGTGCAAGATAAAGGCAGGTGTCTCAGTCCAGGGCCTCTTCCCTGTGCTTTGTGCAGCCTTCGGACCAAAGTGATGGTCCAACTTCACAGTCCCTGGAAACATCACTGATGCCTGCACCTCGATGGTGCAGGTCATTGCTGCCAGAATGTTATGGGCAGGCGTCAGAGTTCTGTCACTCTCTCTGTGTGCTCTCAGCACCGTTAAGGTGGGGCTGGCCCCCATCTCTTCAGCATCTGTGACCAGTGACGCTGTGCTCCTGTAGGGCTCAGCTGCTGAAGGCTGACAAAGGGTGAGATGATTTTAAAGTTTCATGGCTGCATCTACAATATAACCCTGATCACAGAGCACAAGCCAGCTGTCTTCGACCAGACAGGAGTCAGATATTCTCAGAGACTATGTGAAGATCTATGGAGTGTCCTCACTGCATGTCATCATCATCCTCCTGTAATCAAGCAACTATTAGGGTCTCCACTGCGTCTCCATGACAGGAGCATTATTACAGAGGGCATGTGCGCTGCCATTAACCAGACTGGAGTCAAACACTTATAAATGCAATGTGAGGATCTATGGTATCTCTTCACTCCATGTCGTCAACATCCAACACAAATCTAGCAGCTGTGAGGGCCTCCTGAGCACGTCTGCCTCGTCTGATCAGTGCAAGAGCCTCATCCCCGTTATCGTCGCCTTCAAGGACCTCCTTACCCCCGTCGGTGTCCTCCTCTTTGGGGGAGATGTCCAGCTCCTCCATCTCCTCCTCACACAGCTACTCTCCCTCCGTTGCAGCGCCAGGTTGTAAAGGGGCAGCAGGCAACAATGTTACGTGACACCCTCTGCGGACTATATTGCGGTCCAGGCACTGGAAGCTGATCTTCAGCATCCCAATGGTCTGCTCCACCAAGTTGCGAGTTACAGAATTACCCTCATTATACTGTTGCTCTGCTGCAGTCTGAGGCTGCCGCATGCGTGTCATCAGTCACAGCCTCTGTGGGTAGCCTTTGAAGAGGGCTCCCTGAGGAGACATCCCTGCAGCTTCTGTGGGCCCAGGAAGGCTCCAGGGATCTGTGACCAACTGAGGATGTAGGAATCGTGCATACTCCCTGGAAACCGTGCGCACACCTGCAGAATGCGTTTCTGGTAGTCGCACACCAGCTGCACATTCGGCGAGTGGAACTCCTTGCGGTTGATATAGTTGACCGCTTGCTGCCATGGAGATCTGAACGCCACATGAGTGCAGTCGATGGCACCCTGCACCTGCGGGAAACCTGAGGTCTGGGTAAATCCAATCGCTCTTGCATCCTGGCTGTCCTGGTCCTGGGAAAAACGCATAAAGTTGTGTGCCCTTGCAAAGGTGGCATTCGTGATCTCATGAATGCATTTGTGGGTGGAGGCTTGTGAGATTCCACAGAGGTCACCTGTGGAGTCCTGAAAGGAGCCATTGGCATAGAAATTTAGTACTGCAGGCACTTTCATGGCCACTGGCAGTGGATGCCCTCCATGTTCCTCTGACGCTAAATCCTGCAGTAACTGGCAGATGTGACCGATCAGTTCCCTAGACATGCGCAGTCTTCGGCAATACTGGTTCTCGGTCATCTGCAGGAATGAAAGGTGGCATCTATAGATCCTGGCTCTAGCTAGGCACAAACCAACGGCAGCTCACTGTGGCTCTTAGGCGGCATGTGTGGGAGCCCCAGCCGCCCCTTCTTCCAGAGGGTGCTGCTCCTCCCTCTGCACAGTCAGTCTCTGTGTAAGTCATGAGCCATACAGCTAGGTCACCAGACTCCATGATCCTGATGTACTCCTCCTGCAGGATGGAAGAGAAACATGTGTTGGTTGGCATGAATGCCCGAAACCCCACCTTCCTCTGCCCCACTCCACCTGACCGATTGGCAGCTTTGCCCATTGGACTGCATGCTGTGCTCTCAGCTCAGGTGCAGGCATTCTCCTAACCCACACTGCAAGGCTGCACTGTTAGCTTGAACCATGGGGGAGACTGGTCCAAACCGGGATGATGACATTGCAAGGGGCGGTGAGCATCTCCAGCAGTGACTGCTCCATGACCAGCTTTAGCAAGGAGATTGTACAACGTGTGCAGTTGTCCAACTGTTCTGCAGTCCACTAAAATGCTCATTAGTTTGCAGTCTGTGGGGTGAAAAGCTCTGGAGCATTTGGTGGCACTTGCCTGCCTCTGTGTTGCTTGAGTGGGCAGAGAAGCGAGGCCCGACTCCAATCATATCAATGTGGCTGTGCCTGAACTATCGCAACTGCAGAGGAATGGTCACTTTATACAAGGTGTCCCTAATGTGTGGCCGCTTACCTTGTCCACCAAACCCTCCCCACCCCACATGTGCTTGTGTGCTATCTTCAACAGCAACCCTTGCACACCACCCCCCTACCCACGCACCTCAACCTTGAAGTCCAACAGGCGACCCTGGTGAGCGCTGCGCAATGTTACTGTGCACTCACCTCCGAGTTCCCCTCAGAGTTCAGCCCACCAAGTGCACACCTTTTATGTGCTGTTGTGAAACACGTCGATGTGCAATTATGCCGATGTGGGCGGACAATCAAGTGGGGGCGAAGGGAGTGGAGCGGAGGGGTGCAATTCTGGCAGCCTGGGCTTATAATGATATGCAGATATATTACAATAAGTTTCCTGACATCCAATGGCGGGAAACACGGCCCACCATCAGCGGGCGGAGCGGATGATCGCAAACTGGTTGCATGATGTCTTGAAACCAATTTTTGACCTTCTCACAGTACTGCCCGCTCATGCCACCAAACATGCCCGATGCCAGCGGGCATGGATGATTCCGCTGTATGTCCCTATTGACAAAGCCCAGGACACTTCTTAAGAATCAGGGTTGATGCCAGAGGACTGGAGCATTGCAAAGGTTCAAAAAAGGGTGTAACGATAAGCCCAACAACTACCGGCTTTGGTGGTGTGGAAGCTTTTGAGAAACAGTAAGGGTCAAAGATAGATATTTGGGAGACACAAGAGGTAAAGAACAGAAAGAGAAGCCATTACAAGTGATTCTCTGGCTACAATTAGATAGATAAAAATGAATTCAGGAGATTGCAGTCCCACCCGGCTGCAAGGGGCATTGGAGGAGGTTGATGTGATCAACCAAGTCAAGGACTGCAGACAGGTCAAGATGAATGGGAAGGGAAAGTTTACCTTTGTTACAGTCACTGATATCATTTGTGACTTTGATAAGAGCCATTTCTGTACTGTGACGGGGGTGAAAACCTGTTTGGGGGAATTCGAACATGGAATTCTGGGAATAAGGGGCATTAATTTAGGAGGCACATTCAACACATTCAAGGACTTTGGAGACAAATGGGATGTTGGAGATGGAATGGTAATTTGACAAGGATGGAGAGGCCAAGGATTGTTTTTTTTTGCGCAGAGGGACGATCATGGCACATTTGAAGGAGAGAGAGAGACAGCAGTTGAGGAGAGAGAAGCATTAGTAATATCAGCTAAAATGGATGCCTGGAAGGAAAGTTGGGTGGTCAACAGCATATTGGGAGTAGGGTTGAAAGAGCAACAGGTGGGCCTCATGGACGAGAGAAGGATTCAAGTCAGCACTAAGGCAGGGGCAACATGAGAAGTTTGGCCAGGTGGGCTAGGGAGAAAGAGGGAAGTGCAGAGGTAACAGATCAGGTGGTCTCAATCTTATTGACATCTGCATGAGATTCTTGCATTTCTTATTGGAGGTTAGTGTTGAGACAGGGGAGAGGGGTTTAAGAAGATGGTTTGCAGTAAAGAAGCTGAGGATTTACCTTTGCATTCAAGGATGATCCTGGAAGACTGAACAGTTTTGTCAGAGGAGAGCAGGACTGGATAATGCTTTATGTGGTCCAGTCAGATCTGGTGATAAATGGTACTCTAGTTGCCTGCCATATTCATTCAGATTTGTATCCCTTGGACTTAAGGGAGCAGAGATGAGAGCTGTACCTGGGGTAATGGTCAGTGTTAAGAGTAATAATTCTACTGGAGATTAGGGCATTGGTAAAGAAAATCTTAACATATTTGCACAATGTTTTACTTTTTGCTCTAAGGCCGTTAATCCACTTAAAAACAATGAGCTAACAACAGTGCTAAATTAAAAGTTGGTGGAGTGCCACTTTAAGCATTCACATGCTGCTATTATTAACAGTAATTACTAACGTTGAGCCATCAACAGGTTTCCTATTTAATATAATTCCTGAATAAAGCAAAAAAAAAATCATTTTAAGAGCTTAATGTTTGGCTTTTTTTCAGTTCAATGCATTTTTCCTTGCATTAACTAATGTACAGTGATGAGTCACAGATTTGACTGGAGGGCCCAGGAGCCAGCCTACAGGATCTAAGCAGTGACTCAGAGGATGACACATTAACTGTTCGAGAAAAGGAAACAGTTACTTTGTGTAGAGCTGGAAAATAATGAAAATAAACCACAAATAATTTCACATTTGGGAAGACAGTGATTGAGGCATAATGATGTTTGGCTTGCAGAAGATTGGAAAATGTTACATTTTTCAGAGCTGTGGGAAGCTAAAGGTTTTCTTATCCACTGTGCTCAGTGATGTGGTTTTGAGTTGGGCATGACAGTAGTGCTGCTTTCTGCTACTCTCCATGCTTTATTTGAAAGGTGGTTTGTGTCTTTGGAGAGAAGGGTGTTTTCTGGGCTCCTACTGCTATGTGACTTACATCGTACGGCTTTCATTTAAATAACCTTTTTCATGGCCTCAGGATATGCCAAATGCTTTATGGCCAATGAATTAGGTTTGAAGCACAAAACTGTTTTAATGTAGGAAATGTAGCTGCCAATTTGTGGACAGTGAGGCTTCCCACAACAGCAATGAGTTAACAGCCACATAATCTGTTTTCCTGAAGTTGTTTGCGGGATAAATATTGTCCATGTTCTTCCCCTTAAGAACACCCCTGCTCACTTCCAACAGCATTCACTGAGTGTTGGACAGAATCACAGAATAGTTACTGAGCAGAAGGAGACTATTTGACCTCAGCATTCGCATTGTGTTGGCACCGGCTCTCCGAATGAGCAACTCGCCTAATGCCATTCGCCTGCCTTCTCCCTATAACATTGCACATTTTTCCTTTTCAGCTAACAGTCTAATTCCCTTTTCGCCACATTTCTATTTCTCTTTAGTTCTGATGAAGAGTCATACGGACTCGAAACGTTAACTCTGTCTTTCTCTCCACAGATGCTGTCAGACCTGCTGAGTTTTTCCAGCATTTTTTGTTTTTGTTTCAGATTTCCAGCATCCGCAGTGTTTTGCTTTTATCTTTTCCCTTTTCAATGCTTCGATTGATCCTGCCTCCACCACAATCTCAGGCAGTGCATTCTAGACCCTGACCACTCGCTGCATGAAAAACCTTATTCTCATATCACTATTGCTTCTTTTACTAATTACTTAAAATCTGTGCCCCGTCGTTCTCGATCCTTTCGTGAGTGGGAACAGTTTCTCCCCATTTACTCTGCCCAGCCTTCTTTCCTCTATGGAAAACAATCCTAACTTCTCAGCCTATGTTTTACTCTCAAGTCCCGAATGTGGTTCTTGAAACCACAACCTTCAGACTCCAAACTGAGCCAGACTAAGACAAATACAGATAGGAATAATACTAAACGGGTACAACTCCACTGTGTTGAAAGATTCAGTTTGCCAAGGTCCTAAGATATATTCCTTTATAACCCACTACACATCCATGTTCCCTGGCAATCAGGCAAATAATGGCCCATGACTTCCGATCTCGGGGGTGGGGGGGAGGGTTTGTACTCAGGAATTACCCCAAAGATGCACCGGGCCACCCCTCCCTCCCAAAGTCCCCATGCAAGGAATGCATGGGAATTGCCTAGGAAGTTCAGATTCCGATTGGCAACTAGCCTGAACTAGGAGCCATCCGATACTCCGAGTTAAATCAGAGACTTTGGATGGTTCCAACTGTCTTACAAGAATAGTTATGCAGAAGATGTTAGAAGGATCAAAACCACTGCTAATTCCTGGGTAACTGTAGTACTGAAGCCCTCACAACCCTCACAGGACCAGCCCCCCCACCCCGACTACCCCCTGACCCTCAACTAACCCTGATAAACCCCTCACCATCACGACTACCCTCCCAACCCTCTGACCGCCCTCGCCACCCCCAACTCCCCCCCTGACCCTCACCGACTACCCCCCAACACCCTCACTGACAACCCGACCCCTCCAACTAACACCCAACACCCCCTAGCCCCCCTGATCCACCCTCGTATGTTGGCCTTCATAGCCAGAGGATTCGAGTACAGGAACAGGGATGTCTTGCTGCAATTATACAGGGCCTTGGTGAAACCACACCTGGAATATTGTGTGCAGTTTTGGTCTCCTTATCTGAGGAAGGATGTACTTGCTATAGAGGGAGTGCAGCGAAGGTTTACCAGACTGATTCCTGGGATGGCAGGACTGACATATGAGGAGAGATTGAGTCGATTAGGATTATATTCGCTGCAGTTCAGAAGAATGAGGGGGGATCTCATAGAAACCTATAAAATTCTAACAGGACTAGACAGGGTAGATGCAGGAAGGATGTTCCTGATGGTGGGGGAGTCCAGAACCAGGGGTCACAGTCTGAGGATATGGGGTAGACCATTTAGGACTGAGATGAGGAGAAATTTCTTCACCCAGAAAGCGGTGAGCCTGTGGAATTCGTTACCACAGAAAGTAGTTGAGACCAAAACATTGTATGTTTTCAAGAAGGAGTTAGATATAGCTCTTAGGGCGAAAGGGATCAAAGGGTATGGGGAGAAAGCGGGAGCAGGCTATTGAGTTGGACGATCAGCCATGATCATAATCAATGGTGGAGCAATCTCAAAGGGCTGAATGGCCTACTCCTGCTCCTAGTTTCTATGTTTCTATGACCCATCCTACCCCCAACCCCCACTGACCATCTGATCCACCCCCCCCCACCGACCACCTGACCAACCCATCCCTCCATTCCAACTCACCTTACACACTTATCTTCTCCCTGGCCTCTCAGAGCAGCTGGACCTTTCAACTAATCTGCTTCACTGCAGCTAGCGCTGTAAAAAAGGGATGTGGCTTCCTTTCATCTGACTCTGTTGTCCTGCACTGGAGGCCTCTGGAACAATAAACAATAATATTAAACAATGTGTTTGCTTAAAGGAGACAGAATAATACCTCAAAATTCTTCACAGAGGGAGGAAGAGAATGAATATGGAAGTAGGAATGCTTATCAGAACAGAGATGTTCAGAATTGTGAAGGGTGATTGGCAAAAAAAAATTCCATTGATCGGGGAGTCAGCCACCAGTGTATATAAATGTCAGACTGAAAAGAATGAAGGAAGAAGTTATGAGCATTTTATTTCTTTTTTTACACACAGAACATTGTTAGGACATGGAATGCCCTACCCCGTAGGGATGTAGATAAATGATGAATTTTTTAAAAATTAAAAATGTACAGGGGAAGGGCAAAGGAATGGGGCTGAATGAACTGTATTTCAGGGAGGCAATGCAGACACTCTACATTCTATCCACTTTCCTGTCTGCCTCAGAAGCCTGGACAATTAGTAAAGATCTGCGGAAGAAAATAGAGGCCTTTGAAATGTGGATGCTCAGACATATGCTAAAAATTCCATATACAGACCATAAGATAAACGAAGAGATATTTGAAATTCCAAGGACAAAAAGATCCCAAAAAAATCACATCTAGAGAAGAAAATGTCAGTATTTTGGCTATTTGATCAGAGCTGAAACGCTACAGAGATCTCTTCTAGAGGGCAAAGTAGAGGGCAGCAGAAAGAGGGATGGGCCTAGGAATAGTTGCCTGATGGAAGTCACGGAGTGGTTGCAGATGTCAGTGATGTGTGAAGATAGTGCAAGACTGCAAGCATACCATTGCAGCAGATCTCCTAGTAGGATTAGCTACAAGCAGCAGCAATGCAGGCATGATGGCCTGGTACACCCCTTTAGTGCTGCAAAGTTTAATAATTGTGAGAGTACCTTCAGTGAGTTTATTTTTTTAAAATACGCTTTTGGAGGAAAAGAAAGGGGCAACAAGGTGAAGGGACTGAGGAGCAGGTTCCAAAAAACAAGGATTCCTCTTACCATGTCTCCTGGGTTGACATCTCCCCATTGTGTTCTTACAAGAACAACTGGCAATCAGATTGCGCATAGAACATGGAAAATATCCCAAGGCAATGCACTTATCAAAATCAATTGAAGCAAAACTGACTAACTCCTTTCAAAAAAAAAGAGTTGGATAATTAAGACAAAATTGTAGGTTACAGATTACTACAGACAGAGATAATCATACAATCTATGAACATCTTCAAAATCAGACCATTGAACTCTCATATAGAATCAAATTAGTCAGAGCTGAAATATATACATTCTAATGTTAAAATCACCCCAGAGGTTTCTTTTCACTGTCTTTGGGGTGTGTTGTAACCTACCTCAGCAGAGAGAGTAGTGAAGTCCATGACAGTGGAAGTTTGGCATAATCTTTTGGAAAAGTTGAGTTTTCAGGTTAAGTGACTTCTCCCCATTACACACTTTAAAGAGAAAGGGAAGTCCATAGGAATATATCTTCTGAAAAAAAAGGCAAAGTTGAGAATCAATGGGGCTTTATTTCCTCAATTTTAAAGTGAAAATGTAAGCTTACTTGGAGAACACAGAATCTTGTCTATGGTCACATTAAGCACAGTAAGTTGCAGGCTAGGATAACATATTACAAATCTTTAAATGTCTTGCTTCACTCATCCAAACTTGAAACTACCCATTAAGCTTTGTTTGTCCAAATTAGATAACCTGCATTTGGGTTTCTCATCAATTGCTGGCTCGATTCCAACAATTGAAACTATTTTCTGCCTGTCTGTGTGCCTCCCTTTGCAGGTCTGTGGTTGCAATTGCCATTTGTGTTGCGTTTTTAAAACCATGTCAGTAAACAAGGTCTTCCAGCTGACACCAAAATGATTCACCCTGGCTCTTATCCAAATGGCTTCAGCAGGTGTTGACTTCAATTTAGAACCATAGAACCATAGAAAAGTTACAGCACAGAAGGAGACCATTCAGCCCATCTTGTCCATGCCAGCCCAAAGTCACCCAGGTGCCCTTTCTAATCCCACCTTCCTGTACCTGGCCCATAGCCCTGCAGCTTACAGCACTTAAGGTGCAGATCCAGGTACTTTTTAAAAGAGTTTAGAGTTTCTGTCTCTACCACCAACTTGGGCAGCGAATTCCAGACACCCACAACCCTCTGCGTAAAAAAGTTCTTCCTCATGTTCCCCCTACACCTTCTGCCACTTATTTTGAATCTATGTCCCCTGGTTCTAGAATTCTCCACCAAGGGAAACAATTTTATCCTGTCCACTCTATCTATTCCCCTCATAATTTTGCACACCTCAATCAAGCCACCTCTCAGCCTTCTTTGTTCTAAGGAAAATAACCCCAACCTCTCCAATCTCTCCTCGTAGCTACAATTTCAGACCAATCCCTAGCTGACAACAGTTTATTTTATTGAGGAACCTCAGTGAACAGCCATGACCCATTGTGGACACCTCCCAGGTTGAAGCAGTGTTCAATTTCCAATTAAGACAGTCAGGGGAAGCAACAATGATGGATTTTCCTCCTTAGTTCAGGGATAACTAAGGGTGAATTAGGTCTATGCCAGCGAGTGACTGGCCTCATGTTGAATTAGCAGGTGACTTCCCACCACGCCCAATCTTTCACTAAGGTCACAGCATCAGTTCAAATCTTTTAGTAAAAATGAAAAGTCTTGGCAATATTTTATCAGTTAATGAAAAATTAAAAAAAAAAACTGGTGCTGTGAAAATCCAGCTGCCAACTTGCCACAAATCCATTTTTCACTGCTGGTATAGGCCAATTTTACCCACACTGAGTTCAACTGTGGCAGCATTATCCCTGCCCTGAAAATCCACAAACCCAAAGTAGGCCAGGAATCGGATTCAGAAATTTGTAATTTGATGGTTTCATATTTCAATGAGTGGCGTTTTTGGTTATTAGTTCAGTAGAGGTATTTACTAAGAGAAAAGGTACATTTTAAAAGCAAGTTTTCACAATAAGAACTAAGCTGAACCTTGATGTTTGACTCCTGTGAGGGTGGGTCCTACATTATTTTGTTACACAACTTGGAGACTTTTATGAATCTATGTCTTTCTTGTTTGAAAACTGACTTTTATTGGCCCAGATAATCGGTGATCTTGGTAGTCACATTGGGATTAGACTGTCAGTGCCAAGATAGTAAGGAGTGCAGATTTGCTTGGAGAGCAGGCAATCTGCATGAGGTGAGCAGGAGATAACAGCTAACATCCCTGCTGTGACCTGGTGCCTGTTTGCCAATGTGGTGTTGGGGGAGCTGGAGAGGGGAGGTTTGGTGGGTGGTGGTTGTTGTAATAGCACTGAAGACTTGTGCTCCAGAACTTGCCACACCCCTAGCCAAGTTGTCCCAATACACCTACAATGCTGGCATCTACCCGGCAACTTAGAAAATTGCCCAGGCACGTCTCGTTCACAAAATGCACGACAAATCCAACCCTGCCAATTACCGCCCCATCAGCCTACTCTCCATCACCAGTAAAGTGATAGAAGGGGTCATCGACAGTGCTATTGAGCGGCAGTTAATGCCCAGTTTGGGTTCTGTCAGGGTCAATCAGCTTCTGACTTCATTATAGCCTTGATTCAAACATGGACAAAAGAGCTGAATTCCAGAGGTGAGAGTGATTGCCCTTGACATCAAGACAGCATTTGACCGAGTGTGGCATCAAGGAGCCCTAGTAAAACTGGGGTCAATGGGAATCAGGGGGAAAGTTCACTACTGGTTGAAGTCATACTTAGAATAAAGGAAGATGGTTGTGGTTGTTGGACAGCAATCCTCTCAGTTCCAGAACATCACTGCAGGAGTTTCTTAGGGTAGTGTCCAAGGCCCAACCATCTTCAGCTGCTTCATCAATGACCTTCCTTCCATCATAAGGTCAGAGTGGGGATGTTCGCTGATGATTGCACAATATTCAGCACCATTTGCAACTCCTCAGATTCTGAAGCAGTCCATGTCCAAATGCAGCAAGACCTGAACAATATCCAGGCTTGGGCTGACAGGTGGCAAATAGCATTTGTGCCACATAAGTGCCATGCAATAACCATCTCCAACAAGAGAGAATCTAACCATCACTCCTTGATATTCAATGGCATTACCATCACTGAATCCCCCACTGTCAACATCCTGGGGGTTACCATTGGCTAGGAACTGAACTGGACTAGTCACATAAAAGCTGTGGCTACATGAGCAGGCCAGAAGCAAGGAATTCTGTGATGAGTAACTCACCTCATGACTCCCTAAAGCCTGTCCACCATCTACAAGGCACAAGTCAGAAGTGTGATGGAATACTCCCCACTTGCCTGGATGAGTGCAGCTCCAACAACACTCAGGAAGCAGCCCGTTTGATTGGCACCCCATCCAAAAACATTCACTCCCTCCAACAACGATGCACAGTGACAGCAGCATGTACCATCTACAAGATGCACTGTAAGAACTCACCGAGGTACCTGAGACAGCACCTTCAACACCCACAACCACTACCATCTAGAAGGATAAGGGCAGCAGATAGATGAGAACACAACTGCCTGGAAGTTCCCCTCCAAGCCATTCACCATCCTGACTTGGAAATATATCGCTGTTCCTTCACTGTCGCTGGGTCAAAATCCTGGAACTCCCTTCCTAACAGCATTGTGGGTGGACCTATACCACATGGACTGCAGCAGTTCAAGAAGGCAGCTCACCACCACCTTCTCAAGGGCAGTTAGGGGTGAGCAATAAATACTGACTTAGCCAGCGACACCCACATCCCAGGAATGAAAATAAAAACAAAGGTGCGGAGTGCCCAATCCTGGCCATCCTACCCTATGCCACCCTACATAAAGAGTTTTTTTAAAAAAAGGATCCAGTCCAATTATCTCCCTGCATATTGACATCCAGTATTAAGCCAGGACTCAAATACGACTGAAACATGGTAACTCTGAGCTAAAGAGGCCTCTAACCTTCCCAGTAACATTTGCCTTGGAAAGTATGGGCTGAGGCTGTACCCATGATCCTGGCCTAAAGTTGGCTTTAGGTCTACAGCGAGTGGGAAGTTTTTAGTATCTAGACCCAGTTGCCATTTTTCATGTGTAACCCTAAGCATGAGTGTCAGTGGGAAATCTGGCTACAGGGCCTCTCAAAACTACCCCATATCCTGTCCTCTCCAAGCCTTGCCTCATGGAGTCTAAACATTGGTCTGCATCTGTTTTTGGATGCATATATGGGGGTCACAATTTGCGACCTGCTCATGAGGACAGCAGCATGCAAACTTCATGCTGTATCATAATTTGACTGATTCCAGTGTGGAGCTAAGCACAAACTGCACAGCTGTCTCACTGCATGCTCATCAGTGGGGGACCTAACAGTGTGCAAAGTTCACATATGTTCCATCCAAACTCCAGCTCTTAAAGGCAGTCTACCCCTCTTAAAGGGAAGTTGCACTGACAAAAAGGAAACCTATGTTGACTGCCAGTACTGCAAATTGGAAACAAAGAAAATGGAGCACTGGGGCAGAGAGAAGATGCCCAGGTTCATGAACATGGTGCTAGAGGCCTTAGTCATGGAGAACAACAGGAAGAGAGAGACCATTTTCCACAGGGTCAGGAGGTCATCAAGGAACACCTTCAGAATGGAAAGGAAGCAGGTAGTCAGGGATGTCAAGGCAAGGAATCTGCTGCTGACGACCTGGTAGTAGTGCCAGAAAAAGTTCGATGGCCTCACTCGGTTGGTCAAGACCATCTTTATCCGCCAGAGCACCAGCCTTGACTCTGCTCAATATATCAAACCTCCATCACTCCCCTGTTGGCATTCCCTAGCGGTCAGAGCTCAGGCCTAGCATCCAGACTCATTCCTCACCTCCCGCTGATGCCAGTCTCACAGCCAACTCTCACAGTCTCCATACAACTTCAGTTACGCAGTCATGGCAGGTACATCACCCAAACACAGGCAACTGACATTCCTCCCTTTCTCTTGTAGGACAAGGTGGCACAAAACGGAAAGGAACAGAGCAGGAATGGCAGGGACAGGCACACCTACATCCACTGAGTCACATGGAGGAGATGGCTCACTGCCTCTTATGTCCAGTTATGACAGGCCATTGCATACAGCATCATTGAGAACATTGAGGGTGACAGTATGTCCCTTATGCTTCTTCTCAACTTCCACCTCAACCGCTTTCGCCTACATGTCTTGAAGTACAAGCTGCTGATGGTGTGAGCATGGACCTTGCTTTCCACCCCATCACCCTTTCCTCATCCCAGCCCTCTCCTTCTGATATTTTGCTTTCAGACACCCCAGAACCGGCCCCTGCCCAGCCATAGAAGCCACGAGATGAATAGAGAAAGCACAGGAAACCATCGATGCTGAAGCACTGCTATTCACTTTCACACTTGCAGCCTCCAGTTCAGACACTGGCACTGTGTAGATTCACATTCAGTAGGTGCCGCATCATTGGGCACAAGTTGGCTGCAGCCAGGCAAGGGGGAAAGGATAACTCATTCGCCAGGTCTCCAAAAGGTGAGGGTGTCTGCTACAGGTGAATCAGATATGAACTTTGATGGAGTGGTATATAGGAGAATGCTGGTGAACAGGTGCACCGAGATGCTTGGTGAATTGGCAGGTCTGTCAAACAGGCTCTAACGTGGCACAGGATATTATGCAGAGATTCCAGCCCATCCTTTCCACTGTTGAAGTAATGGTTAACACCATGACAGCACTTGCGGGCCCAGCCGTAAGACAGTGCCTAGAGGCCGCTGTCTCAGCTTACATTGCAGCAAAGTTGAATGCTGCCCAACATCTCAGTGCTATAGCTCAAATGAAGGTTATCAGATCCATGCTTTTTACCATCCAGGCTCAGGCTACTGCCATCATGGCTGTGGATCTCAGTGATCAAAGGACTTGGGGTCTCTCACAGCACTCCAGTAACCTGTGCTCCAACAGATTATCAGGATTGATGAGGTGCTGCCCCTGGAAGTGGCAGTGACACCATCAAGCATGAACCTGCTGCTTTCTCTCAGGACGACAGCGTCATGTTCCCATCACTGCTACTCCCCCTGTGCCCTTGCTGATGCCTCTAGGTCCAGCCAACCAAGACTGCTGTCACCGATGCCAAGGTAGTATAGTTTGAAGCCAGGCCTTCTAGTGCCAAAGCTGCTTCAGGGCATCCAGCAAGGCCATCTGCAGTCCGCCCTACAGCAAGCTCCCACAAACAGTAATATGATAATGAACATAGTACCTGCTTTTGCTATGTTGATTGAGGGATAAATATTGGTCAGGAAATAGTGACCTGTTCTTCTTTAAAGTGGTCATGGGTACTAAACAGGCAGATGGGACCTTGGTCTAATGCCTCATCCGAAAAAGCATCTCCAACACATTCAGTACTGCACTGATAATCTTGATTTTGGAGATCAAATCTAGGAATGGGACTTGGACCCAGAACCTTTTGACGGTGGTAATTAATATTTATCCCTCAATCAACATAGCAAAAGCAGGTACTATGTTCATTATCATATTACTGTTTGTGGGAGCTTGCTGTATAAATTGGCTGTCGCATTTCCTAAATTACAACAGGAACTGCACTTCAAATGTACTTCATTGGCTGTAAAGCTCTTTGAGATGTTCGGTGGTCATTAAAAGTGCTATATAAAGGCAAATCTTTCTTTTTTTTAGTATTTGCACTTTGGATTTCTATCCAGTGAGCCTTAGTGGAAGTGCAAGTGTGAATCTCAGGTAAGTATAGGATGGGACTCAGCTGCAAAGCCCTCCATGGTTGAATTGCTTGTTGATACTTTGTGTTGAAGCTCAAACATAACAATTACCTTTTTTGTGGGAGGTATAGGACACCTGGAGTTCTATATCGCAGGAATGGGCCAACAGCTTTACAAATGGGAAGAGGAGAAAATTGGCAATAATTAACATATTGTTGAAATACATCTGTTTGGCAATGTTCCAAAACAAAAGTAACAAATGTTAACATAGCAATTTTACAAAACAAATCTTACAATCCTACTTAAGGATAAAATCTACATATAAATTACCTCAGGATGGTAATGAGTTGCACACATTTAGCATTTTAATGTATGTTTTGAGATGGGAACAATAGATGGTGTTGTTGAGACTTTGAACTTCTAATACAGTGTTTACCTTTGTTAAATGTAACATCCAGTGAAGTGGTGAAAGGCTTTCTTTCGAGACATCTAACCTCGCATTGCCTATTTTTCGAAAGCTAAACTTCCTCCTGATCCTCCAGTATGTTGGGAATAAAAGTGCACATCTGAACCAGAAATGCGACGTACTGGTAAAGATCAAGGGCAGGAATTTTCGCTTGGCGTGCTCAACACACCCGAGCATAAAATAACGTGCGATGATGTCGGACGTCATCACGCACTCACAAGATATTTCGGTTGGCGGGTGTGCGCAAGAGTCGGCAGCATGCTCGCCTATTGTGGATTTTTTGCTGCCCGTCCATTGTTATAGTTCGTGGGCTGGCAAATCGGCCAGGCGGCCTTTAGATTCTTGAGGAAACCTCATCCAAGGGCGGGATGAGGTTTTTGATATTAATTTTAGAAAAACTGTTTGGGCAGAATTTTTATAACCTATATGCTTAGGTGAGTGAGCCCAATGTGGGCACATTTTTTCGCAATTTAAAATCTTTATTTCTTGGTGTCGAGTCCTTCAGCTGCCTCAGGCAGCTCTGCCTTCAGTGAGCTTTCATTCCGGGCTCCCCTGCACCCACGCTGACTTCAGCGCTCACCCTCCTCCCACCCCCCCTCCAGCAGCGCTGAGCCTTTCAGCACGCGTTTCACTCTGGCTGGCCGTTAATTGGCCGGCCAGCGTGCAATTGCTGTCAGGGGCCAATTGTGGGTGGTGGGCCGCTTCCCGGCCACCCCTGGGCCTGCATACCGCACCCGCCCAACAACCTCAAAATTCAGCCCCAAAAATTTATAACAGGCAACATGCCCTTTGCATTTGCAAATAAGAAACCTAATGCCTGATTGAGTCCTGCACTGCAAGATCGGTTTGTCCTGAGGCAGCTAGTGCCTGGACTGCTCCCTGTGCGCTCTTTGTGCCCAAAATGCCATGCCTGAATGTCTAACTGTCTAGTAGTCCCTGGCCCAGATTTTTGCCATGACAGAGAGTCTCTCCATCATGGCAAAAATATTGGAACTACTCAAAATTCTTAAGTCCCACCCCAAAACACAGCACTTCCCATTTTTATGGGAGCGGGAATGGGGGCAGGGCGTGCTTTACAGAGGCAGCTGGTCATTTAAATCATCAGCTGCCTTCACTCTAATCAGATCACCCAGGTGTGTGAGACGTGAAGTGTGCAAGGTCTGAAGAGCAGGTCTGAACTTGGTGTATTTCTCTGGATAGCCAGAGGACCCCTTTGGAGAAGTAGGGGACCCCTGTGGAATTTGCTTTAAAATTTTATTCACAGCCCCAGAAGTGGCACAAAACAAATTTCAACAATCTTCCCTTAACCCAAGGGAGCAGGAGGGTGGGGCTCCTGGTGCCTCAGGGCAATTATTTTTGACCCTATTGGCTGGTGCGCCCAGGTGTGAAAGAACATAGAAGGTGGTCCTGGCACCCTCACACATAGAGGCTACGGAGGCCAGTCACCATGAGCAGCTGGAGGCCAGATGGAGGGCACAAGGTCAGGAGAAAGAGGCTGCTGCCCATGCACCAGGAAGGAGGAGGAGAGGGAGGAAAACCAGGTACTACCATGTGGGGAGGATGTACAGACCTAAAACATCATATCTCAATACGACGGAGAACTGGTGCCGAAGGCGACTGAGGCTAAGCCATAAGGTGGTGACAGACGTAAGTCACATGGTCCAGCAGCAACTCGAGCCACTATCCATTGACCCCCATACCCTGCCAGTGGCTGTGAAGGTAACTGTCACTCTCAACTTCAGTGCCTCAGGATCTTTCCAGAGATCATCAGGAGACATGTCTGGTGCATCCCAGTCAGCAGCACATATCTGCAATAAGGCTTTAACCACAGCCCTGCTTGCTCGTGTGGGAGATCACATTAATTTCCATTTCCTGTAGATTTGGTGTCTCAGACACAGGGATCCATGGCCTTTGCCCAATTAACAGGCTTCCCTCAGGGGCAGGGTGTTGTTGATTGCACCCATATTACCATGAAGACCCCAACTCTCAACATGTGGACACCTTCATCTACTGGAAGTCCTTCTGCTCAATCGATGTCCGGGTGGTTTTTGACCACCACAAGGTTCTCCTTCATGTATGTACAAGGTTCCCTGGCAGTTGCCACGACTCCTTCATATTAAAGAGTTCTCAACTCTCTTAGCTATTTCAGCCAATGCAGATCAGTGGTTTGCTTCAAGAGGACAAGGGCTGCCCCTAAAGATTTTGGCTAATGACCCCCTTTAGGGGCCCACAAACAGAGGCAGAGTGCAATTACAACAGCAACCATGACGTCATCAGGAGTACCATCGAGCAGGTCATTAGTATTTTAAAGATGCTCTTCAGGAGCCTCGATTGCTCAGGTGGAGCTCTGCAATATGCCCCTGCAAGGGGGTATCAAGAATAGTAGTGGTGGGCTGCATGCTGCTCAATATAGTGCAGCAGAGGGGCACACAAATTGATGACAATGATGCCATGGGCAGAGCTGATGAGGAGGAAGATGAGGAGGAAGAGAAGTGGAAGAGGAAGCCTCTGTCCATTTGGATGATTCTGAAATGGATGAAGTGACCACCAATGACAGAGCAGCTGGGAGGCATGGCTATATAGCCAGGGCTGACTCTGTGCTGAAGGGGATCATCGCCAGGCATGTCCTTGTGCAAAATAGGCTCTTATAAGGTCCTCTGATATCACAGCTGCCATCAGCCAGTCCCTGGTGACACACATGCACCCAAAGAACCTTGTAGATTGACTCCACAATTACTCAAGGGATTGCCCATCCCCGACAATGGAGATAATAAACATCACTGCGTTTGACTCAGTCACATTCATATTTCTGAAACCCATCATAACCATGGGCCTCATCACATTGCAAACATACATGGTCATAAGTTATTCACAATCTGGCCCCCTCACATGAATGTCAGTGAATGTAAATGAGGGGCCCCTGCCGCTAAATTGTCCAAATCAAACCATGCTCACAATGCCGCGAGTGACACAATTTCAGAATTCAAATCCTATATATGCTGATAGCATTGTATATTGTAGCATACATGCCAATAAGGCATTTCACACATGAAGGGCCCATAACTGTGCAAAAACAGCTCTTTGAAATCACTTATGCACCATCCATTCTGGTCAATGGTCCAGTTTCTGATGTGGGTGCCACATACAACATTCCTTGTGCACATCCTGTGACATCTGGAATACAAATGCAGCCAAAGTAGTGGGCACAGCAGACGATCTGCATGACACATGGCCTCTCGGGCTGCGATGCCTATACCCAGGCCAATGTCTTACACTGCAGTGCAGATGAATGCCTTGCACCCAGCACTCATGCTTGTGATACACCTGCTGCCCAGCATTTGCTCGTGGAGTCTGATCATTGAGCCTTCCTTAAAGTCAAGCTTGGATGGTCCATGAAAGTTACAAGGAGCATCTCAATGCTTGAGCTTTTGAAGATTGGAATCTTATGTGATACAACAGAGAAGGAAGATGCCCTCCAAAGCTTCGTAAATAGTTGACGCCCTTGCTCCTGTTGATGGCACATCGAGATGGACCTCAGCATGCCACCCTCATTGTTCCTGGGAAGAACCGTCCTCATAATGCTACTGTTCTTTCTGAACTCTCTAACGTACAAACACACACACACAAGTCAGGTACAAGTGTATGTAAATATATTCAAGAAGTGCTCAAATATGATATATGCAACATTTAAAGTGTAACCACAGTGAACCCATTAGTGCTCTAGGCGAGATGACGCCCTTCACTCTTCCACACTTCTATAAAGTGCTACCCCATATTGCCCCGGAGGAGGTGGAGACAGCTGCTCACTTCTCTATCTAAACAGCAACGAAATGTGTGGAAGCCTGCCTCATTGTGTGGGCACCCAATGGGAACCTCCATCAGACTGTGGCCTCTGCATTTCTGTATGGCAGCCTGGTCACTGGCACATGTGCAGCAGACATGGGTCTGGCGGAGGGGCTTGGGAGGTGGAGGAAGATGAGGGTGCTGAGGAGCTCTTGGTACCTTCACCCTCCTCAGTGACCTGCACAGCCCTGGGGTGGCCTCCAGGTGTTGCGCAGCAGTCATCCATTCCAGAAACCACTGTGTCAACAGTGCGACCATCCTATAAAGGGTGCGCAGTTCCTGATGTATTCCGTGGATATCAGCTCTCATACTCTGAGCAGACTGCTCCCGGCTACTAAGGGAGGCTTGCACCCTTCCTGGCCGAGCTGCTGCTCTTGCATCCACTCCATGTACTGCTGCATGTGTCTCTCCATGAGATTGGCCAATCTCTCATGGTCAGAGCTCTTGCAACTAAGCCCCCACGACATTGTGGAGCTCATCACTGCCATCCATTCACGGTCCAAGAGCTCCCACTGCCTCAGGGAACTCTGCCAGATGTCCACACATCTGCTGCTGATTATCTAAATACTATGTCCCAAAAGGTGATTCCTGGGGCTCCAGCCTCCTGCCCACTGGAGCATCTTCATGACTTTCCTCCCTCCTCCGAGGGGCACTGTGTGCAGACGTCTCTGACTCTGGCACATCCTCCTGCACTCTAATGCAGTGACTTTCACCTTGTACCACTGAGTGTACACATAGGCTATATCCCTCTGAAGAGCTGGCAACTGAGTTGGCAGAGTGTGGGATAGTGAGGTGATTCTGCCTTGATGCCAGAGGGATGATCTGGCCCAGACAGGTGAGGAAACAGAGCTGGGACCTGTATGAGATACTAAAGAAGTTATTCAGATATAGCCCTTCTCATTGTAAAAGCACGCTCCAATGCACACGATTGCAGCAACTATGCTCACGCTGCCTGTATGATGTAACGCCATCCTTGCACTCCCTCTAATGCCATCATCTCATTGTGCTCAGTGAAGTGACATCATGACCATCACCATTACCACCATGTGCCAAGGTGATTGCAACACTGCCTTTATCACCTGCTAACGGCGATTCACCATCACCAACAGACAGTTCTTCAGGCACTTTGGCAATCTCCATGGCCATCTGTTCCTTGGGACAGATGTGTTTCAGCCAGGCTGACCCACCCCAGTCCAGGCCATCTCCGTGGCATTCTTCACCTTTAAGGGGTGCAAAGGAGGTGGCCCATAACTTCCGAATCCAGGACAGTGTATCTGGCTGATGCTATTGTTGGAATGGCCTTATCCTCACTGAATAAACCCATTAATGGTTTATTATCTGACGCAATGGTGAAATGTCGTCCATGTTGGTACCGGTGGAATTTCTTCAATCCAAATTCCACCGATAAACCTTCCTTTTCTAGCTGGGAATAACCTTTCTCGGCTGTGGAGAGGGTTCTCGAGACATAGCCAATGGATCTTTCTGATCAATTTTCCATTCTATGTGATAACACGGCTCCTACACCATAAGGAGAGACATCACATGTTAATATCAATTCTTTCGATGGGTCATAGTGTACCAATAAACATGACGAATGCAACAGTTTCTTTACTTTCACAAAGGCTTCCTCCTGTTGTGAATTCCACGACCAACAGTGATTCTTTTTTAACAACAAGTGTAATGGTGCTAACACAGTTAATAAGTTTTGCAAGAAGTGGCTATAGTAGTTGATCATACCCAGGAAAGACTTAGGCTAAGTTACGCTGGACGGTGAGGTGCATCTTTTATTGTCTGAACTTTCTCTTCTACCGGATGCAAACCCATGGCGTCCACCCTGTGACCCAGGTAAGTAACATCTGGTGCTTGAAATGTACATTTTTCTTTCTTTAACCATACGCCGGCTTCCATGAAGCTTCTCAGCACCTCCTCCAGGTTGGCCAAGTGTTCGGTACTGGTTGACCCTGTGATCAGTACATCATCTAGGTATACTACCGCTCTGGGAAGTCCTTGAGAAAGGCTCTCTATTGTCCTTTGGAAGATAGCGCATGCAGACGATACTCCAAAGGGCAGGCGAGTGTATTGATAAGGACCCTTGTGTGTGTTAATCGTCACGTATCCTCTAGACGTGTAATCCAGCTCTAATTATTGGTAAGCATGGCTCATGTCCTGGATATAGGATTTGCCTCCAGCTAGCTTTTGCATATAAGTCCTCTATCCTTGGAATGGGGTACTTATCTAGTTTGGCTGCCTTGTTCACGGTCAATTTATAATCCCCAAAAATGCATTTAGTTTGGTCAGGTTTAACCACTGGAACTATGGGTGCTGCCCACTCCAAGAATTGGACAGGTTGGATGATGCCCAGCTTTTCTAACCTGCACAGTTCTGCATCCACCTTTTCCTTCAACTCATAAGGCACAGGTCTGGCTTAAAGAAATGTGGTGTCACCTGAGGATCCACATATATCTTGGCCTGCATTCCTTTTAACTTCCCTAATTCTTCCCGAAATACACTGTCGTATTTCCTTAGCAGCTCAGGAACTCCTCCTGTTTTCAGGTGAAATATTTCAGACAAGTCAAGCTTGATCTTCTCTAACCAGTCTCGGCCCAGAAGACTAGGTCCTTCTCCTGTCACTATTATCACTGGAAGCTGAGTGTCTGTTGCCTATAAGACACAGGTACAGTTGTGATGCCCTTTACCTGAATAGATTCTCCTGTGTATGTCTGCAGTTGAGCCATTGTCCACTCCAGATTCAGTGGTTGGGTACATTACTTTAGGTATTTAAATGTGTGCTCTCCCACTACTGTGGTTGAGGCTCCCATATCCATCTCCATTATTAGTGGCTTTCCATTAACTTGGATTGTGACAGTGATTGGTTTGGTTTTTACAGCATTGACGTTATACAGGAATAGATGTCAGTATCGGCAGCTTCAGGTTCTGATGTATTTTTCAATTCAGTCATGTTGGTTTGCTGCTTTACGGGCTGTTTCAACTTCACCCTCATTGCCTTACTACGTGACATTTTTTATGGCAGTAATGGCATTCTTCCTCCTTAAATCTGTAGGTGTCCAGTCCATGGTCACCCCTACATCGATAACAGATTAACTTTGGGGTCTCTGTCAAACTGTTTCTATTAGGCCATTTCATGTTTTGAACAGCAGACATTGCCTCTCGCTTCGATGCTGTGTCTCTGGTTTTCGTGCCACGCTTGACGGTAGGTTTCTGCCCCACGTGAAGAACAGCACCATGTTGTATGTGTTGCAAAGCCTGCGAGTCTCTCACAGCACTTTCCATGGTGCGGTTCAAGTCGATGTCAACCTCTGGGAGTAAACAGTGCTGAATGGTGTCATCCTGAACTCTACAAACTAACCGGTCCTGTAGCACTACATCGAGTATGTCCCCGAAGTCGCAGTGTTCTGTCAACTGCTTCAGCTTCACTACATGGACTCTCCTGGGGCCCTAACTCAGGAGTTAAACTTAAACCACTGCATTATTACAGATGGGTTCGGCTGGAAATGCATTTTCACGAGGAACACTAATTAATTAAACGACTTAGAATCGGGCGTGTTCAGGGCCAACAGGTTGCGAATGAAATTGTATGTCTTGCTACCACATACAGTGAAAAGGGTGGCTTTCTGCTTTTCCTCTGCAGTAATTTTGTTCACTACGAAATAAAAACCAAGGCGCTCTACATACTAGCTCCAGTCTTCCATAGTCGCATCATATGGGTCAATTCTGCTGAAGAGTGGCATGACTGGTGAGTAGTCTTTTCTTTTTTCTTAAGATTCAGTATACTCACAGTAACAAGGTGAGGTGCAGCATTGGAGCGATTTTACCCTCGTCGCCAAATGTAATGACTCGACGGAGTGGACAAGTTTCAACAAGAAACAGATAAACTTTATTACAGCGAGCTTTTCCGATGCTACATGCTCGATCAGGACTCTCATCAGGAAGCCCCACCGCCCCCACCCCAGATTCACCTGCGCTGAGGGCTCACTGGTCGGAGCCTTCTAGAACGTTACATGACCCCTGATATACAGCAGGGGAGGTTAGACCTTCAGTTACTACACCTCCCAACCCTACCCCCGACCATGCAAGTTCCCCGGTAAGGATTGCACTGCAATTGCCTAGGACATTCACATTTTCGATGGAGAATTGCTCTGCACTGGGAAAAATTAGAAGAGGTGATTTAATTCGCAAACTTTGGATGGTTATGACTGTCTTACCCCAACAATTACCCAGGGAAAGTTACTAGAATTGAAACCACTTCTTGCCTTTTTGCTTCTGGGTAACTATGGTTCTGACCTCCCTGACCCCCTCCCATGGGACACCTGACTACATTCCAACACCCCCCCCCCACAAACACCTGAACCCCCAACGGAACCCCCCAACTCCCACTACACCCACCCCAAACCCAATGGGGCTTCCCCCTGAATACCAAGAGTCTTCCTCCATTCCCACCCCCAGGACTCCCTTACACCCACTAGCTCTCCGCACCCCCAACTACACCCTTGCCCCCCACTCCCCCATCTAGCCCCCCAACTCCCCCCCAAGGGGTGCCCCAACCCATACGGGATGTCCCGACTGCAACTCCCACCCCGACTGTACCCTCCCTGACTGCATCCCACCTGACTGCACAACCCCCACAACTGTAGCACCCCCGCACCGCACACCACCCTCTGACTGCATCCCCCGCCCCAACTGCACACTGCCCCTAACTGCACATCCCCCAAATGCATCTCCCCGACTGCATGCACCCCCCGTCGACTGACCTCCCTCCTGACCAGCACCACTCCAAACACCTGACAACCCCCCCAACCACCCAACCCACCCCCGACCACCTGATCGCTCCCAACCCTCCGTCCCACCTCCGACTACCTGACAGCCCCCGACTACCTGACCCTGCCCGACCACCTGAACCCCCCACCAACCACCCAAACCCCACCTCCTCTAAATCCTACCCACTTACCTTACAAACCTGCCTTCTCCCTGGCTTGAAAGTGACTGGATCTTTGAACTTATCTGATTTACGGCAGCTAGTGCTGTAAAAAAGGGGGTGTGGCCTCCTTGCATCTGAATCTGCAGCCTTTGACTGAAGACCTCAGGAGCGCGCTGCAATGCACAGTTCTCACCTGGCTTGAGTTGGAAGATCAGGCGAGAAAGGATCAAAAGGATTTTGGGGTAAGAAACTAGGAGCAGAGTGGCAACCTGAATCTGATTGCTTGTCTGCTGAAGTTTAGGCCCGTCAACATGAATTTATATTAGCCTGATATATAGTGCATGGAGTGATGTTGCTCTTCATTGTGTCTGTGCATCACTTTGTTCATTCACATGTGTTCTGTGCTCACCTACATGAGCTGCAAACACATACAAGCCTCAATGCTGAAGAAGAGTATGTGCCATGTCTCACACCATGGCTGCAGCATGCAGATATGACCCTTCCCTTGGAGCTCTGTGTGGATGAGCCAAGCTACTCACCTTGACAGAACGCAGCAGGTCATTGAACCTTTTCCTGCTCTGAATCCAAGAGCGCTGATGGTCTCCTGCTGCACTTACCACAACCGCTATTTGAATCTAGGCCCTCTTGGTTGCTGTAGGGGCTTTACAGCAGCCAGCAGGGTAGAGGACTGCTCTCCTCTTCTGGACCTCTTCCACCAAAATGTGAACATCCTGATCAGAAAAGCATGGGGCAGCCGGACACATCCCTTTCCCCAAGTCTCCTCTGTGTGACATTCCATAAATAAAAATGTAATGCGAAAAGGTTGTGAGCCTTTCAGATTACAAAGCTCTCATTCACTTCTGTGTGATTATATGCACTAACCATTTTCACCATATCATCAGTGATTACTGTCAAAGAGCAACTGGCTCTGTGCAAATGTTTGGTGCCATGTATGCTGTGGCTGTGGCTCCAAAATAGCATGCTGTGCTCCGCGACCACTGACACCCCTTCTGGTTTCCTCCCTCTCAGTCACACTGTTATGCTGTGACATGTGCAGCTCTGAGGGACCCGGTCAAGGGTCAACAGTATGGGCATAAGCCGATAGTTGAGAGCCAAGAGGCAAGTAGATGAGATAATAAGCATGGCACTGTTCATCATTTATCCACCCACTGAGCCTTGGCAGCTAGCTACATGACTGCAGAATATCTGTAGCAGGTAGTGGTGGCAAGATGATGCCATTTCCATGGTTGTGTCTTGAGTATCCACTCCATGCTTTCAATGGTCGTGTAGAGTACACAGAGGCAGTAACAATGTCAACTCTCCCATAGGGAAACTCATGATGGGCCATCTGTTCCAGGGACAGCTAACAGTTGGACAACATTTACAGCTTTGGCACTTACCTGACAAGGCGATCGCATCTCCTCCAAGGTACAGGGACCTCACTATTGATGACCTACTTCTTAAAAGGGCCTTTCTGAATGCCTGCTTTTTGTCTGCCCGAGACACCTGACCCGCACCCAGCGTGCCTCTGACCCCTCACTACATCCAGGGTCACCTGCCATGACTCCTATTCTAGCCCACCACCACCCCACCCCCACCCCGGACTAAAATCAGAAATTCAGGCAGCCATTTTTAAAGTAGGGAATTCTTCCATCTCTGCACACACGACCCAGGAGCAAAAATCTGGGCCAGTATCTCATTTCCCATCTGCTCTACTTTGCTCACCCAGTCTCTTGTGTGGCTGGAAGTCATTCAATAATGGAAATGAGCGTTGTGTGCATTGCTGGATGTTCTCCCTCATGTAACCTGCATTCCAATCCTATTCCAGTGCCCTGGAGAATGGACGCCCCATTGATTGGCCCTCCATCTGTCCTCTGATTGTACTCCTGTGCTGAAATACTAGGGAACTAGCTAAAGAGAGAAGCAGAGTTTGCCTCACATCACATTTAGTTTTTGTAGATGTAAGGCTTGCGAATTTTTTTTGGACTTTTCATGCCTGAGTCTCCTGCAGGCAATTTACTTTGTAATCGTTCTGACACAGTAATACAGAAAGCTAGAGATGAGTATCTACTGTCCACTGGCTGGTGTATCAGTCTCTCAACATCTGCTCTGCCAAATGTTGCACAAGAAGGAAAATGCTGCTGTTCACCATGACAAACATCTCATGTATATAAGCTGCTGTTTCTCAATACCTGTTAATCAGAATGATAAAATTCAGAAGCCAAAATTCTCCATGGACTGTACCGATTACATAATTTAAAAATAAACACAGAAAAGGCTGAAAATACTCAGCAAGCCAGGCAGCATCTGTGGAGAGAAAAAGAGAGTTAACGTTTCAGTTCGAGACCTTTCTTCAGAATAGGGACATGTTCGAAATACTTTAGGGTTTAAGGAGGTTCAATGAGGGAGGGTGGAAAAAGAACATAAGGGGAGATCTGTGATAGGGCGGAAGATGGAAGACATCAAATGACAAAAAAAATTACTGGGACATTCCTAATTGCCCTTGAACTGGGCGGCTTGCTCAGCCGTGTCACAGGACAGTTAAGAGTCAACAACATTGCTGTGGGTCTGGAGTCATGTGGAGGCCAAACCAGGTCCTGAAAGGGCATTAGTGAACCAGAAGAGTTTTTTTAATAAACAAATTGATGATGGTTTCATGGTCACCAATACTAAAACTAACTAGCCATTCCAGAGCATTGTTGGGGGGTGCTGAACATTGTTGGCAGAGTTGAGGGAGGGGGTGAGCTTTGAAAGTGAGAGGGAGGGTCCGTTGTGTTGGGGTAACAGAGTAAGTCAATAAACTGAAGACCTTAAGGGGTGTGTCTTCAGTGCATGATGAAAAAAGGGGGCGTGGCTTTGCTGGAATTATGCTTGTCACTTGGCCTCCTATTCATCGCAGCATCCCTGCTGGAGTTGGCACTGGAAGGTGCATGGGTCCAGCCTCAAATGTTAAGCGGGCAGTTTAAATCATGGTCAGCAGCAAATGGACCTTCTCCGATGCTGATTGGAAGATCTGGGCCAATGTATTTAATCTGCTGAGTCTCTCGAGGTTGTAACTAGCACGATCGATAAGGGGGAACAAGTGCATGTAGTAATTTTGAATTTTCAAAAAAACATTTGATAAGGCACCACACAAGAGGCTTTTACACAAAATTAGGGCTCAAAAAAAATTTGGGATAAAAATTAGCAAAGATTCAGGATCGGGTAACGTACAGAAAACAGTACAGGAAAACAGGAATAAACAGATACTTTTGGGTTGACAGCCTACTGGGGTACTGCAAGGGCCAGTACTTGGACTTCAACTTTCTACAATCCATACAAATGACTTAGAAAAGGGAATGGGGTGTAATGTCACCAAAGGTAAAATCAAAACACTGTGGATCCTGGAAATCTGAAATAAAAACAGAAAACACTGGAAAAACTCAGCAGGTCTGACAGCATCTGTGGAGAGAAAAACAGAGTTAATGTTCTTGCCAACTCTGTTTCTCTCTCCACAGATACTGCCAGTCCTGCTGAGTTTTTTCAGCATTTTCTGTTTTTATTTGTAACGTAACCAAGTTTGCTGATGATACAAAGTTATGGGAAATGAAGAGAAGGACCCAAAGCGGTTACAAAAGAACACTGTTAGAGAGCATAATGGAATGGGAAAGAACATGGCAGATGGAATGCAATGTTGGATGTGTGAAGTTATCCACTTTGGTAAGAAAAATAGAAAAGTGAAATATTTGAAAATAGCGAAAGACTGGGAAACACTAGTATTCGGAAGGACCTGGTGTCCCTGCACACAAATCTCAGAAAGTTAACTTGCAGGTACAGCAAGCGTTTAGGACAGAAAATTAGCCTTTATTAGAAAGGGATTGGGAGTATAAAGAAGTCTTATTGCAATTGAAAAAGTTCTTGTTGAGTCCACATCTGGAGCACTGTACAGTTTTGGTCTCTTTAGCTAAGGAAGGATAGAAAAGCAGGATACTGCAGATGCTGGAAATCTGGAATGAAAACAGGAAGTGTTGGAAATGCTCAGCAGGTCTGGCAGCAACTATGGAGGGTGAAACAGAGTTAATGGTTGCTTCCAACTTCCACCTCCCTCTGCCTTCACTTGGACCATCTCTGACTTTTCCCTTTCCTTCCTCTACTTCTTTGGCTCCATTTCAATGGATAGGCACTCGACCAATATCCACTGTAAACTCACTGACTCCCACAACTACCTTGATTACGCTTCCTCACACCCCGCTTCCTGTAAGGACTCCATTCAATTCTCCCAGTTTCTCAGTCTTTGTCACAACTGTTCTGCGGATGTCACTTTCTGTACCAACACTTCTGATATGTTTTTGTTTTCCTCAACCAAGGGTCCGCTCCACCAGGGCCCTCAACTGTGACCATTCCATTTCCCACACTCCTGTTCTCACCCTTTTCCGCAGCTCCCAGATATGTGATGTCCTTTCTTTTGTCCTCACCTTCCATACCATTAGCATCCACATTCAATAGATCATCCTGCTACCACCAATGTGATATCATCAGCAAATGCATCTTCCCTTCTCCTCCCATTTCAGAAATTCACAGAATCACAGAATCACAGAATCACACAGTGCAGAAGTGGCCCTTCGGCCCATCGAGTCTGCACTGACACGTGAGAAACACCTGACCTACCTACCTGATCCCATTTACCAGCACTTGGCCCATAGTCTTGAATGTTATGACGTGCCAAGTGCTCATCCAGGTACTTTTTAAAGGATGTGAGGCAACCCACCTCCACCACCCTCCCAGGCAGTGCATTCCAGACTGTCACCACCCTCTGGGTAAAAAAGTTTTTTCTCACATCCCCCCTAAACCTCCTGCCCCTCACCTTGAACTTATGTCCCCTTGTGACTGACCCTTCAACTAAGGGGAACAGCTGCTCCCTATCCACCCTATCCATGCCCCTCATAATCTTGTACACCTCGATCAGGGCACCCCCTCAGTCTTCTCTGCTCCAACGAAAACAACCCAAGTCTATCCAACATCTCTTCATAACTTAAATGTTTCATCCCAGGCAACATCCTGGTGAATCTCCTCTGAACCCCTTCCAGTGCAATCACATCCTTCCTATAATGTGGCGACCAGAACTGCACACAGTACTCCAGCTGTGGCCTCACCAAGGTTCTATACAACTCCAACATGATCTCCCTACTTTTGTAATCTATGCCTCGATTGATAAAGGCAAGTGTCCCATATGCCTTTTTCACCACCCCACTAACATGCCCCTCTGCCTTCAGAGATCTATGGGCACACTCGCCAAGGTCCCTTTGTTCCTCAGAACTTCCTAGTGCCATGCCGTTTATTGAATACTTCCTTGTCAAATTACTCCTTCCAAAGTGTATCACCTCACACTTTACAGGGTTAAATTCCATCTGACACTTATCTGCCCATTTGGCCATCCCGTCTATATCTTCCTGTAGCCCAAGACACTCAACCTCACTGTTAACCACCCGGCCAATCTTTGTGTCATCCACAAACTTACTAATCTTACCCCCCACATAGTCACCTATGTCATTTATATAAATGACGAATAATAGGGGACCGAGCACAGATCCCTGTGGTACGCCACTGGACACTGGTTTCCAGTCACTAAAGCATCCTTTAGTGTCCCTCCAGGACATCCTGGTTTACCCTTCTATCACCACCAACACACTGTCCCCTTCCCATGCAAGCCCAGGAAATTTAATGCTTGCCCTTTTACCTCCTCCCTTCTCACTGTCCAAGACTCCAAGCACTCCTTTCAGGTGAAACAGAATGTACTGTCATGATAATGAAGGAAAATACACCAAATTGCGGTTTTTAAAAATAAGTCCTGAGTTTTTAAAAATACACACAAATCACTGGCTGGAATGCTGCAGGGTGATTCCCTAAGAGATAATGGAACCCCACCCTGTTGTCCGACAAGGTACTTCTAAAGACATCCAGAAACAATTTTCTCCCTCCAGTGGAGACAACGGGACATAATGGAAGATGAGTATCATCTCACCAAGAAATCCTGTGAGCAATGCCCAGACAGATTTGTGAATTTTCTTCCCACTTGGAATATACAAAGAAGGGGTTAAGAGTGAGTTGAAAAGCTGCCCCTGTGTCTGTCTCTTGGTGGGTGTTCTGAGAGAGCAAATGCTGGAAGTTTGACTCAGAAGTAACAGCCACACACAGAACCCCTGCAAATCGCTATTTTGCAGGTATCTTGATCTCTCTCCCTCTCTATCGAATTCAACACTACTGGAACTACTGGAAATCAGACTATTCATCTATGGGAGTCAACTATACTGGAACCTCGAATCCGTCTATTCATTTCCCGGAATCAATTCTGCTGGAATCTCAAATTGCAACAGCTGCAAAACTCGATCACCTACTCCCCACAAGTCAAGGACTGTCTGTGTACATTTAAAAAAAAAATACATATATATATTCACTTACTTCAAGCTAAATACTTACTTTTAACCTGGATTGCCATATATGCATATGTTTTATTTTTTCTTGCATTTAGTAGTTAATAAACTTACTCTTACCTTTAGCTCAAGAAAGTCTGATCAAATTGGCTCCTTCAAAACCAGCACGATTGGATCTGGGAAAAAGGTGTTCGTGAAAGAGACCCTTTTTAGGTTAAATCTTGTAGCGACCAACAGATGGGGGTGGGGGTGCTGAATAAAGACAGGAAGCCAGTTCATCCCTCCTCACCCAGGGTCTCGCCTGGATCAACAACTTTGGGGAACCTCACCTGGGGGTGAGTCATAAGAGTACCCTGGGTGGAGGACTTCAATGTCCATCACCAAAAGTGGCTCAGTAGGATCACTACAGACCGAGCTGGCCAAGTCCTAAAGGACATAATTGCTGGACTGGGTCTGCGGCAGGTGGTGAAGGAACCAACAAGAGGGAAAAACGTATTTTGCCTCATCCTCACCAATCTGCCTACTACAGATGCATCCGTCAATAACAGTATTGGTAGGAAGGACCACCACATAGTCCTTGTCGAGACAAAGTCCCATCTTCACGTTGAGTATACCCTGTATTATGATGTGTGGCTAAATGGAATAGATTTCGAGCTGATCTAGAAACTCAAGACTGGGCATCCATGAGGCGTTGCGGGCCATCATCAGCAGCAGAATTGTACTCAACCACAATCTGTAATGTCATGGCCCAGCATATCCCCCACTCTACCATTACCATCAAGCCAGGGGATCAGCCCTGGTTCAATAAAGAGAGCAGGAGGGCATGCCAGGAGTAGCACCAGGCACACCTAAAAATGAGATGTGAACCTGGTGAAGCTACTACACAGGACTAATTGCATACCAAAGAGCATAAGCAGCAAGTGATAGACAGAGCTAAGTGAATCCACAACCAATGGATCAGATCTAAGCTCTGCAGTCCTGCCAGATTGAGTTGTAAATGATGGTGGACAATTAAACAACTCAGTGGAGGAGAAGGCTCCACAAATATTCCCATCCTCAATGATAGGGGAGCCCAGCACATCACCGCAAAAGGTTAAAGTATTCGCAACAATCTTCAAGCAGAGGTGCCGAGTGGATGATCCATCTCGGACTCCTCCGGAGGTCCCCAGCACCACAGTTGCCAGTCTTCATGTAATTTGATTCACTCCATGCGATATCAAGAAACAGGCTGAAGGCACTGGATACTGCAAAGGCTATGGACCCTGACAGCTTTCCAGCAATAGTACTGAAGACTTGTGCTCCAGGACTTGCCGTGCCCTAGCCAAGCTGTTCCAGTACAGTCACAACACTGACATTTACCCTGCAATGTGGAAAATTGTCCAGACATGGTTTTACACAAAAAACAGGGCAAATCCAACCCAGCCAATTACCATCCCATCAGCCTACTCTCGATCATCAGTAAAGCGATGGAAGGGGTCATCAACAATGCTATCAATAACCTGCTCACTGACACTCAGTTTATTTTATTCTTTCATGGGATGTGGGCATCACTGGCTGGGCCAGCATTTATTGCCCATCCCTAATTGCCCTTGAGAAGATGGTGGTGAGCTGCCTTCTTGAACCGCTGCAGTCCAGGGCTGTTAGGGAGGGATTTCCAGTATTTTGACCCAGCGGCAGTGAAGGAACAGCAATATATTTCCAGGCCAGGATGGTGTGTGGCTTGGAGGGAAACTTGCAGGTGGTGGTGTTCCCATGCATCTGCTGCTCTTATCCATCTAGAAGGTAGAGGTCATGGGCTTGGAAGCTGCTGCTTAAGGACCTTGGTGAGTTCATGTAGGCCACATTGTAGATGGTACACACTGCTGCCACTGTGCGTCGATGGTGGAGGGAGTTTGGGTTCCGCCAGGGCCACTCAGCTCCTGACCTCAATACTGTCTTGGTTCAAACATGGACAAAAGAGCTGAATCCCCATGGTGAGGTGAGAGTGACTGCCCTTGACATCAGGGCAGCATTTGATGAGTGTGGCATCAAGGAGCCCTAGCAAAACTGGCGTCATGGGAATCGGGGAAAACTCTCCACTGGTTGGAGTCATACCTTGCACAAGGTATGCAGGAGTTCCTCAGGGTAGTGTCCTAGGCCCAACCATCTTCAGCAGCTTCAGCAATGACCTTCCTTCCATCATAAGGTCAGAAGTGGGGATGTTCGCTGATGATTGCACAATGTTCAGCACCATTCATGACTCCTCAGATACTGAAGCAGTCCATGTCCAAATGCAGCAATGGACAATATCCAGGCTTGGGCTGACAAGTGGCAAGCAACATTCACACCACACAAATGTCAGGCAATGACCATCTCCAACAAGAGTAAATCTAACCATCGCCTCTTGACTCATCGCTTAATCCCCTACTATCAATATCCTCGGGGTTACCATTGACCAGAAACTGATCTGGACTAGCCATATAAATACTGTGGTTATAAGAGCAGTTCAGAGGCTAGGAATCCAGTGGTGAGTAACTCGCCTCCTGACTCCCCAAAGCCTGTCCACCATCTACAAGGCACAAGTCAGGAGTGTGATGGAATGCTCTCCACTTACCTGGATGAGTGCAGCTCCAGCAACACTCAAGGAGCTTGACACCATCCAGAACAAAACAGCCTGCTTTATTGGCACCCCATCCACAAACATTCACTCCCTTCACCAACGACGCACAGTGGCAGCAGTCTATACCATCTCACGATGCACTGCAGGAACTCACCAATCTTCCTTAGACAGCACCTTACTAACCCACAACCAGTCCCATCTAGAAGGACAAGGGCAGCAGATAGATGGAAACACCTGGGAGTTCCCCTCTAAGTCATTCACCATCCTGACTTGGAAATATATCGCTGTTCCTTCACTGTCACTGGGTCAAAATCCGGGAACTCCCTCCCTAACAGCCCTGTGGGTTTACCTACACCACATGGACTGCAGCAGTTCAAGAAGGCAGCTCACCACCACCTTCTCAAGGGCAACTAGTGATGAGCAATAAACTCTAGCCTAGCCAGTGAGGCCCACATCACATGAGTGAATAAAAAAAAATGCAGACTATAGAAGTTGCTATCAGTTCCAGAGATATAATGATGTAGAACACTGACAGTTTCACAATCGTTATTATTGCTGGATCTGGGCCATTAAATCTTTAAGGGGCTTGACATGGTAGATACTGAGAGTTGGAAGGATATTTCTCCCAGCTGGTGAATTGAAAACTAGAGATGTTAGTCACAGGATCAGGAGTCAGTCAGTTAGGACTGAGATGAAGAGAAATTTTTCACTTGCAGGCTTATGAATCTTTAGACTTATCTACCCCAGAAGGCTATGGATGCAGTGTCGAGTATCTTCAAGACAGAGATTGATAGAGTTCTAATGGAATCAAGGGATATGAGGTAGTGCGAGAAGGTGGAGTTCAGATAGAATTCCAGGCAAGCTTGAAGGGTCAAATGGTGTACTGCTTCTGCTCTTATGTAACTCATTGTCTTTATTTTATCTCACCCTCCCACAGGAGTTAAAATCACTCTGATTTTAGAATAAAAATTATATTCAAATGATAAGTAAAGAGTCTTCTAGAGAAGATCAAAAGCACACAAGTGGCTTTGACTTCAAAGCGGTTTGAACAATTAAAATTCATTTATTTTTATTTAAATTGTCAGAGTAAGAAGGCCTTTCATTTTGTCAGGGCAGCACTTGTCAAATGTTCTTGATTAATGGAGACTGAGCTACCTTCAGGATCAAGGCTTCAGGATCCCAGTCACTTAGTGGTGACAAAGTGGTTAAATGCAGCATACTGCTATATCCCCTCTTGTACACTGCTTTCAAACAGCACTGTAGATTGACAGGTGGAGAATGGAGGTCCTGTAAACATTTGTAAAAGTGTGCTGCACTGCATAAACAGGGATTGTGAAACAAATGTTGGAGTTCATCCCATAGGTTGGGCGTTGATTCCCAGAGGAGAGAACAACCTGTGGATGTTGCCATTTTGTCTGCACTGCAGCTTTCCTCATATTGCCAGCCCTGTAATTTTGATTCTTTTTCCTCTGTCATAACTTCTGTGTTTACCCAACACTACTGCCATTCTAGGGATCTTCAATCTAACAACTCATGGTCCCTATAGATTACAAAGTAGATTCACCCAGATATTAACAGGGGTGGGTTGTGGTGGGTGGCTATGAGTGTGGGAGTGAGGGGGATGGGAAACATGGATGTCCAGGTTTCCCCACATGCTTCAGGGGTTTAAGGTACTCAAGAGGTTCCCCACCTGGTAGTCAGCCTGATTGACATGCTTGGTTTCCACACAGATGTGGGGGACTTCAAAGCAGGCCACAGGAACAAGTAGGCTCAACCCATAACCTATAGGCTATCTGATTCCTAGAGAATCCAATGTCTGATCCTGGTATGGAGAAGAACTCCAATCCCTGACCGTAGGGATGGGGAAGTCCAATCCTGGGATGATCCAATAGGGGAGGTGTTCTGATTCTCAACCATTTTGGGATCCAATTCTGGGGGTCTTGGTAAGGGGTTGGGAGGTCTGATGTGGAGAGCTGGATGGCTCAGTGTGGAGGAGGTGAGTGAAGCACCTCCTGCTTCCTGTTCCTCCTGCCCCACAAGCAGTGCTATAAAGGCACTTACTTTCTCCCCATGTTTTTTATGTCCTGGGAAACCTGGCTTCTTGGTTTCATGCCATTGGAAAACTTGAAAAACAGATTAAATCAGAGGCTAACTGTCCCATTATAATACTTACATTATTTATTGGTAGTAGGGAACTTGTGTATTACTGAAAAGAGAGACATGTTGCCAAAGTTTTTCATCTTGCGCTCATCAGGACAAATGCAAGGATGTCAAATTTCAAACAATCAGATAACTGTTTACCACAGGAGAAGAGAGGGGCTGATTGGTTGGCAAGTCAACTCTGATTGGTCAAGGCATTGCCATGGAAAAAGCATGGGGAACAATAGACTCCCCAAGCCTCCAGGTAATTCAAAAAATGCACAAGGCTTGAAAATATTCCTTTTTTTTGCAGAGAATGGCTTCCTTGTATAAATTTCGGTCACTTGTAGCAAGCATAAATGAGCCACATTACAAGCTCGACTGATTAAATCAAATTGGTGGTTAGCGTAGCTATTAGAATTGTTCAGGATGTATTGCTCAAGCATGGAATCACATTTAACAGTAGATATCTGTCCTTGGGTTTTGCAGGCATGGGCTGGTTGAATATGGTCTGTATACTGCCTGTCATGAAAAGTCGAAGGAACATGTTGTTTGATTTGATCAGCTAATTGTTGAGACATACAGCCTATGGCTTTGCAACATGTCTCTCTTTTCAGCAATATTCAGCTGCCAACTTGCCTCCTGGAAACAGGTTGGCTGTCCGCCCCTTGTCCTACCTCTATTAAACCCAGATGTGAGTGTGGTGGATGTGGGTGTGGTGGATTTGGGTGTGGTGGATGTGACATGGTGGATGTGGGTGCAGTGGGTGTGGGCACGGTGGGACTGGGCACGGTGGATGTGGGCGCGGTGGATGTGGGCGCGGTGGATGTGGGCGTGGTGGATGTGGGCGTGGTGGGTCTGGGCGGGGTGGATGTGGGCACGGTGGATGTGGGTGTGGTGGATGTGGGCGCAGTGGGACTGGGCACGGTGGATGTGGGCACGGTGGATGTGGGCGCGGTGGGTCTGGGTGGGGTGGGTCTGGGCGGGGTGGGTGTGGGTGTGGTGGATGTGGGCACGGTGGATGTGGGCACGGTGGATGTGGGCATGGTGGATGTGGGCGCGGTGGATGTGGGCGTGGTGGATGTGGGCGCGGTGGGTGTGGGCGCGGTGGATGTGGGCGCGGTGGATGTGGGCGCGGAGAATGTGGGCATGATGGATGTGGGCGTGGTGGATGTGGGCGCGGTGGATGTGGGTGCAGTGGATGTGGGCGCGGTGGATGTGGGCGCGGTGGATGTGGGCGCGGTGGATGTGGGCGTGGTGGATGTGGGTGTGGTGGGTGTGGGCGGGGTGGGTGTGGTTGTGGTGGATGTGGGCGCGGTGGATGTGGGCGTGGTGGATGTGGTTGCGATGGGTGTGGGCGCGGTGGGTGTGGGCGTGGTGGATGTGGACGCGGTGGATGTGGGCGCTGTTTGTGTGGGCACAGTGGATGTGGACATGGTGGATGTGGGCGCGGTGGATGTGGGCGCGGTGGATGTGGGCATGGTGGGTGTGGGCGCGGTGGGTGTGGGCACGGTGGATGTGGGTGCGGTGAATGTGGGCACGGTGGGTGTGGGCACGGTGGGTGTGGGCATGGTGGGTGTGGGCGCAGTGGATGTGGGTGCTGTGGATGTGGGTGTGGTGGGTGTGGGCATGGTGGATGTGGGCGTGGTAGATGTGGGCATGGTGGGTGTGGGCATGGTGGATGTGGGCGCTGTTTGTGTGGGTGCAGTGGATGTGGGCGTGGTGGATGTGGGTGTGGTTGATGTGGGTGTGGTGGATGTGGGTGTGGTGGGTGTGGGCGCGGTGGATGTGGGCGCGCTGGATGTGGGTGCAGTGGATATGGGCGTGGTGGATGTGGGTGCAGTGGGTGTGGGCATGGTGGGTGTGGGCACGGTGGGTGTGGGCATGGTGGGTGTGGGCACGGTGGATGTGGGCACGGTGGGTGTGGGCGTGGTGGATGTGGGCACTGTTTGTGTGAGCACAGTGGATGTGAGCGTGGTGGATGTGGGCGCAGTGCATGTGGGCGTGGTGGATGTGGGTGCGGTGGGTGTGGGCGCGGTGGATGTGGGCGCGGTGGATGTGGGTGCAGTGGATGTGGGCGTGGTGGATGTGGGTGCGGTGGGTGTGGGCGCGGTGGATGTGGGCGCGGTGGATGTGGGTGCAGTGGGTGTGGGCGTAGTGAATGTTGCTGCAGTGGGTGTGGGCATGGTGGGTGTGGGCACGGTGGGTGTGGTCATGGTGGGTGTGGGCATGGTGGATGTGGGCACGGTGGGTGTGGGCGTGGTAGATGTGGGCACTGTTTGTGTGGGCACAATGGATGTGGGCGTGGTGGATGTGGGCACGGTGGGTGTGGGTGTGGGCACGGTGGATGTGGGCGCGGTGGATGTGGGCGCGGTGGATGTGGGCGCGGTGGATGTGGGCGCGGTGGATGTGGGCGCAGTGGATGTGGTCGTGGTGGGTGTGGGTGCGGTGGATGTGGGCTGGGCTCGGGTTTGAAATTTTAACAATTTTAACAATCTGACCCAACTCTGACCCACCCTTTTTTAGGGGTAAAAAGCCCACCCAAATGTTTCAGAAACCTAATTGGGTGTAATTGCTCAGTGTGATTTCAGCCACTGTATGGTTAACTCATTCTCACATTAATATCATGCAGAATGATGGGATTTTACCCCATGAGAGAAGAACCAGAGGGGAAGGAACCATAGGTGAGAATTTTTCCCTCGTTGGGCACATGCGATAGGCGGGTCCGGGAGTGGTCGGGAAACGGACCTCCAACTGCGATTTCACGCTGGCTGGCCAATTAACGGCTGTGAATTAACGTCCAGTGTGAAACGCACGCTGAAAAGCTCAGCGCTGCCAGAGTGGAGGCAGGAAGAGGGCGGGCAACGACGTCACCACGGGCACGGGTGAGCGCTTCCAGTGAACTCCCTGAGGCAGCTGCAGGGAGCTGCAGATCTGCAAATTACAAAATAAAGCACAAAAAAAGCTGCAAAAAAATGTCCACGCAGCACAATCTAGCACTTAAAACATACCCAGGTATTTACTTTTATTTCCTAACAGAGATTTCATCCTGCCCTTGGATGAAGTTTCATCAAAAATGTAAAGCCCGCCTGGCCAACTGGCCGTCTGCCAACCATAATGTTGGACGGGCCACGAAAAATCGCAGACAATTGTGCCATTAATCTTGAACTTCTGTCTGCATCTATTGATTCAGCAACACTAGGGGGAGCAATTCCCGCACATGTGCAGATGCAGTCAGTGACATCCTGCCTGGTCGGATTGGTTCCCTAATCCTTTAAAGATACAATTAAAAATAAGTGCGGAACCATTGGGAGAAATAAGTGCAGTGGAATTACATTTAAAAATAAATAATGAAGTACGAAAGCTATTTAAGAATCAATAACATAAGAATTTTGGAACAAATCCAGATCAACCTTGGACCTACTGGCAAAGAGGGATCTCAACCCCATTTTAGGCTTTCAATTTATAATCTTTTAATTAATTGCTAGAAATCAATAAAAGCAGATTTTAAATTAAATGTTTCTTAAAGAAATAAACAATCGTCCAATATGGGACTCAAAACCACAACCCTGAGAAAAAAACCCCATTACCTACCAGTTGAGCTAGCCGGGTTGTATAGGAAATCCCTGAATGCTGTCTTTCCAACTTGTTCACCAGCTTCCTAAAACTTTGCACACTCAGGGTTAGACAAATGAATTATTTCCCATTTAGGTATCTTTATGCATCAGCTCAACGCTTGGAAAGTGGTGAAAACAATTGGTATTTTATCACCCTCATATCAAACCCAGAACTCAGAGAGTTTCAGAGATAACATGGTCATGCTTGTGCTGTTAAGGTGGGGGAGAACCAATTTTCAAGCAGAACACTCAGTAAATCAGAAGAAAAGAGATGGTTCAATACCTGACAATTGACGTTTCATTTATGTGGTTAAAGCTGCTGTTTAGACTGGCCTGACACCAAAATGACATGCACCCACCACTTACTTGCAAGTGCCATGCACAACTCAACCTGATACCTTGCTGGTCCACGTCAGGAGTTACAGTGTTAAATTCTGCTGGCTGTGACTTCCATTCTGATTTTACACTGTTCTTCAACCATTACAGGTATAAATGAAATATTTTGTTCCTATCCTCACATTCAAACCTTGAAGACTTTAAGGTTGACTAGCAGACAAAAGAAAACCTGACAGTTTCCCTCCCTACTACAAAGTTCCAGGGATTTACAAAAAGCCCTGCGTAGCTATAAATGTAAACACCAGGTGGGACATCATGGCTTCTTGCAACTTAAGCTGCATTATACCCAACATGTATTTTGGGAACACAAACTAAAAAAAAACATATTTTGTATGAATAGCAGACTTAAATATTTCAGGATGAGGGTGAGAGCTGAAGATGCATAATTTGCTTCCACATAGGGTCCCAGAGGTCCTTTTCCCACCTGCTGAAAATGTTGAATTCTGACATTTAGTTGGTGCACTTCCCAGCAGTTTGAATTCTGCTGCAAATCTATAAGTGAAGCTAAAAATCATTACCATGTTTTGGTTTTGACCATCACCTCTGAGGTCATGGATTCAAACTCCAGAAACCTGAGCAAAGAATTTAGCTTGGCACTTCAGTGCAGGTCTGAGAGACTGTTGCATCATTGCAGGTGTTATCTTTTGGATTAAACTGCAGGCTCCATCTGCCCTCTCAAGTAGAACTTCAGCACAGGGCAAGGGAGTTTTCTCAGCATTTTGTCCAACATATATCCTTTAACCCAAATCATTTATCTCATTGCTATTTATGAGACCTTGCTGTACTCAAATTGGCTGCCATTTTTTCCCTACATTACAAAAGCCTTTTTATTCATTCATGGGATGTGGGCTCACTGGCTAGGCCAGCATTTATTGCCCATCCCTAATTGCCCTTGTTCAGAGGGCATGTAAGAGTCAACCACATTGCTGTGGGTCTGGAGTCACATGTAGGCCAGAGCAGGTAAGGACAGCAGGTGAACCAAATAGGTTTTCAACAACAATCAAAATGATCATCATTAGATTTTTAATTCCAGATTTTTATTGAATTCAAATTCCACCATCTGCCATGGCAGGATTCAAACCCAGGTCCCCAGAGCATTCCCCTAGATTACTAATCCAGTAACAATAACACAGTGCCATCCCATCACCTCCCCCTGTGTTCCAAAAATACTTCATTGTAATTGGCTATAATGCACTTTGGGATGTCAGAGGCTCTGAAAGGCGTTATATAAATATAATTTCTTTCTTTTTTCATATGATGTAGTATTAACTTTAAAAAGCATTCGTGGTAAGTTTTGGATCTGCCTCTCCCCAATCCTGCAGTGCAGGTCATTCCCATAAAGCAGTCTAGTGTTTTATGCTCAGTAGTATACCTGCCTCCTCTCAATGAATGAAGCCACAACATGTTTACACAACCCCTTATGAGTGCTTGGTGTGTTTATATCATTACAAAAACACGACAAGGTGTTCAGTGCTGGTAACAAAGCCTGGCAGCAAAATTAAGTGCAGGTACAACACGCTGAACAGCCTCAGATAGTGTTACATGGCATGAGACAACCCTCAACATTCTGGTCAGGCTGCAATGGAACCGCAATGTCAGAGCATGTTGAAATCTCAGCGAGGTGGCTGCACAGAAAAGCTTTGAAGAAACAGGTGGAGACAGTGCACAAATAAAGAGCTGGTAAGCAGACGGATCCCTGTGTGAGACTGCAGTGCACAACCTGTCAGTTCAGTGAGTGGGACAGTGTGTCGAGAGGACCAGCACTGGGTCAGCTCAGTCAGGAAAGGTGAGTGACCAGGGTGTGGGCTGGATCGATCGTGAGCAAGGGAGAGTCAGGCAAAACGAAAACAAAACAAAACCATCATAAAAATCGGGCCAGAGAAACTAGCAATTATAATGGGTGGCTTCAGGAGTTGTTGAACAATAAACAACAAAACAAGGAAGGAAGGTCAAAGGGATAATGTCAAAATGTCCATAAAATTCCTCAGTTTGAATTAGGCTGACCTACTATCTGAATTCAAAATATTTAAACAGCGTACAGAGTTACAAGGCCTGCGGGTGTGGGCCCGACATGCCTGAGTGTAAAATGACATGTGATGACGTTGGACGTGCATCCTGACATCATCACGCACTCACGCGATGTTTCGTTTGGCGGGTGCATGCCGGAGCTGGCTGCTAATTAAAGAGCCTATTAAGGCCATTAACAAGCTAATTAAAATCAAATTTACACTGCCTGTCCAAACTTACGGTTGGCGGGCAGGCGAAAAGGTCAACTGGCCTTTACATTTTTTAGGTAACATCATCCACGGGCGGGATGAGGTTTCCTAAAGCAAATAAACATTAAATAAAAACTATATTTCGGAATTAAAAACATGTGCCGTCTCCGGTGACAGAATCACATGAGGGGACATGTTTTATTAAATTTTTACTGTCTCGATTTTTTTTTTAAAAAGGTGTTTCAATCTACCTTAGGCAGATTAGCTCTGTGCCTCAGGGAGACTGAAGCGTTCTTTTGTGCGCATGCGCGAACTGTGTGCAAGGCCTATTCACCCTCCTCCCCCCCGCCAACGCAGGCAGCGCTCAGCGCTACCACTCACAATCCACGCAGGGCGGGCCTTAATTGGCCCACCTGAATGAAATAGTGGTGCGGTGCCAATCGCGGGCGGCAGTCGGCTTCCCGACCGCCCCCACCCACCCCCGCCGATCGCCCCCACCAAGGGCAAAATCCTGCCTATAGTTTCTTGATTCAGGTGTGCCTAAACCAGATAAGCAAGCCATAAAAATTCACCTAGCGATTGGGAATGAAGGTCTACACAGGCTGAACACATCAGGATTAATAGTAGAAGAGCTAAAGGATCCCCAAAAAACACAGACTACATTGAAAGACAGGTTCAGAATCAAGTTAAACTTCTGTATTCATCAACTAGAGTTAACGTCATTTTGACAGCAGCCTGCAAAATCCATAGACCACTTCATCAGCAAATGCAAAGAAAATAATATGCATTGTGATTTTTCAATTGCAGAGCTAGCAGACAGGATTGTTAAGCTGGTGATTGCATCCACTCTCATAAAAACATTCCAGCAAGATCGGCAAGACAAGCCCAAAACATATAGCATCGAAGAACTGCTCAAGGATGGACTTGAGTACGAAGTGATCCTCACAGGCTGATGAAGCTTACAGGTCCTAAGTAAACCTCAATTGTTGACTCACTCACTAGAGCAACCAAACCTGGCAAGACATGTGAAAGATGTGACCTTCTGCATGCACCAAGGAAATTCCCAGCTTTCCAGCAATTCTCTATGGCATATGGCAGAAATCCCATTGGTAGCGGCCGTGCAATAGAGCAAAGTACAAGGAGCAGTGTACTGACACAAACAGACCATACACAACGGGTACCTTCAAGCAATAAGAATGACCATCCGGTATCCTGTCAGAAACTTATACCTGAGAAAATGATGAAAATGTGCTTGACGAGAGGAAGAGTGGTGAACACAGGTTTCACACTGTCAATCTCATGGAAAAGATGGACACCGTCATACTGTCCGAGCTGTTTGAATTATCTGTCCTAAGAAAGTTGATAACTACTCATTATTGGCCAAGATTGACACAGGGGCAAGTGCCAACACACTAGCTCAACGGATTCTAAACGACATGTATCCACAGACATGGCGAGAAATGGTGAAACCTGCTACTGCACAACTTTCAGCGTATAACGGTTCACTAATTCCATGTGCAGGATCCATAGTCCTGGAGTGCAAGTACAGTCAATCCTCCTAGGTGTCACAGATGTTCTACATTCTACCCGTTGTGTATGGTCTGTTTGAGACTAAAGGCCCAGTGATATAGAACTACCAGCATGTTGTGTACTCGCACTAGTGACATTCCATGGAATAAGTCAGAGCTCCATACAACAGATCAACTTCAGGAACTACTCTTATTGCCTCAGTTCATGACCTAACGTCAAAATATCCAGAATATTTTGACAAAATTGTCAGCCTCAAGGGAGCTACAATGTTATGCTTGCAGGGGGATGCAAGTCCATCAACTGATCTGATACATTTTGCACAATGCAAACGCCAGCAGCTACAAAAAGAAAGAGTGTAAGATCCCACACTACAGAAACTGTGGAAAGCCATCATTGAAAGGTGGCCTGATTCAATTCAGCAAGTCCATGAACACACAAAACCCTTTTGGATTTACGGGGTCGAGCTAGGCTTCTCCCGCAGAATCATTTTTAAAGGCAGGCAGGTCATCATACTGGAATCTTTGTGACCTGATATTCTTCAGCAACTTCATCACTCACACATGGGCATTGATCAGATGAGAAGGCTTGCGAGACAGACAGTCTATTAACTGGGTATGAACAATGACATTGAAGCCATTGTCAAGAAGTGCGAGGCATGTCAAGAGCAGATGCCAAGGCAGCACAAAGAACCACTGATTGTACGAGGGCCAGAATTTTCATGTCGGCATGTGAGGGTGGGCCCGGCACGCCAATGCGTAAAGTAACACATGGTGATGCCAGGTGTGCGTCCCAATGTCACCGCACGTCATTCAGGCCTTTCGCTCGGCGGGCACGCGCCAGAGGTGGCTGCGTGCCTGCCGAACTGTCAAAGGCCTGTTAAGGCCATTAAAAAACCAATTAAAGTAATTATCAATGCTGCCCATCCAACCTTAAGGTTGGCGGGCAGAGGAAGAGACCAAGCGGCCTTCGCGTTTTTCATGAAACCTCAGCCACGGGTGGGATGAGGTTTCCTGAAGGTTTTATTAAATAAATAAATGCTTTTTCACAATTCATAAACATATCCCAGCTCATGTGACACTGTCACAAGAGGGGACATGTTTAAATAATCTTAATCTTTCTTTATTTAGCTCCGTGCCTCAGGGAGATTTCTGCGCTCTGCACAGGCCCCGACTCTCCCTCCTCCCCCCGCGCCCGCACAGGTAGCACTGAGCGCTACCAGCTGTGTGTCAGGTAAATTGACAGCACGCAGCCGATCACGAGTGGCGATTGGCTTCGTGTCCGCCCTCACCCGTGCCCGACCGGCCCGCCCGATAGACAGGAAATTCTGCCCATGAAGTTCTTATCCATCCTTGGTCCAAAATCGCAGCTGACCTCTTTCATATCCATGGCACTGACTTCACCGTCATCATCAACTACTTTACCAAGTACCACATTATTTGACAATTGCATGAAATGTCAAGAACAGCTGTGGTTGCTATTTTCAGTTTATTTGATGTTCCTAGAGAGATCATTAAGATAACAGGCTGCAATTTATTGGTAAGCCATTTCAGGATATGTGCGAGAAGTGGAATATCGATCACACTACTTATTCTCCTCACTACCCTAGATCTAACGGCCTAGCTAAATGAATAATTCTCAAGGTGAAATCTAAAATTCTCAAATGTAGGCAGACAAAGCAGGATCTACACATTGCAATGTTACATCTGAGAGCGGCACCTGTAAGTACAACTATTCCATCACCAGCAGAGCTCATGTTTGCCAGACCAGTGCATACCAATTTACTTGCTCTTAACCCATTCTACCCTCTCAGAAACTAGACAGCAACTTTTAAAACTGCAGGAGAAGATGACCAACATGTACAATAACAATGCAGTACAGAATTTCCAAGTTTACAGTTTGGTCAACAGATTTGCATCCAGGATCCCACAGAAGGTACGGGACAACCAGCCGAGGTGACAGAATTTGTTCAGAACCAAGAGCCTATGAAGTCATTACACACAAAGGTGCAGCAGTGAGGCATAAATGAGGACAAATCAGATCCATTCCAGCTCCTCAACCACAATACAATCATATTGTATCGAGGACAAGATCCCAAATGCAACCAAAAACAATGCTCAAGAATGACAATCCCATAGGCCACTGTGAGCAATTAAAGAATATTCCAGACAAGGTTACCATTGCAATATCTAATCATACCAACAGATTACCGCTACGCTTTAGAGACCCATAGTTTCACAGTTCTATACAATCACGTAATGGTAACTAAACATGAACATGTATTATAAATAGTTATACTTCATTGGAACAGGGGAAAGTATCATTAAAAAAGAAAGGGGGATGTTGTAATATGCCTTTCAGGGTCAGCAGCATGACATAACTAGAAGGGAAGAGTGCCATGTGGTCTAGTTTCAGTTTCACTTTTGACTGTGAGGAGAGCACAATATAGTCCATTCTGCTTCTGAGATCTTCAAGCTTTCTATCATGTAAATGTTTCCAGGTGCCTAGTCTCAATAAATGAACACACAACATGTTTGCACAATCCCTTTTGAGTGATTGGTGCCTTTATATCATTATAAAAACATGACACGTGGGAGAAACTTTCTTACAACAGAGCGTTTTTAAGCTAAGGATTGCACTTTTGAAACCATGACCATTAAGAATTTAAAAATAGGTTCAATAGATGGTTGAAGGAAAGAAACATGAAAGAATATGGGATTAAGGTCACGCTCGTGTGAAAGGTAAACAGTACTATGCATTGGTTGGATTGAGCAAACAGTTTACATGTTGTAAATTCTATTTAAGTGGGAGTACTGTCCCTTAGACCTCTTCCTCATTCAGTGATTTAGCCAGTAGGCTTCCCTCCATTGACAGGCTAACTCTCATATCCCTTTGTGTAGGGGCCTCAAGGCACCAGCTCCGATTGCCTCAAAGATGAGTAGGGAGTTGACAGAATGAATCTGGGATAGTCGAGTGCCTGTTATTGCTCAGGTTGTGAGCTGAGTTGCAGCAGTGATAAGAAACACAAAAACCAGAAGGTCATCTCGTATTCCAATCACATCAGTAACAAAGTTTTAGGGATTTGGCTGCACATTTTTTTTCTTTTTCGGGGAGTTGCACTAAATCTTGCTGTCAGCTGGTATCATTTTTTTGAACTATCATTCTCTCCCGGATACCTGTGAACAATTAAAAATCTGCTCTCCTGCTCTACCTGTGACTTGGGGCCAAAAGCAATTAAGCCACCCATTTGCTCCACAGTGGTGTGCCGGAAAATTTTTGAACATTGCACAAAACAACATGAAGTAACATTTCCCTCCTATTTCTTTAATATGATTGTTCTTCACTAATTCCAAAACAGGTTTTAAAGTCCACTGAATTTCACTGAGGTGTGCAAAGAATGCAGTACCAGAAAATCCTCCAATAACAGAGGGTGTATTGTGGAACACTACACGCAGTTATTGTAAAAATCTCCTGAACCTTTCTCGATCTAATGATGTCCACAGAGATGTTGTCCACAGAGCTTCTGGTCTGATTCAGACTGAGAAATAGTGTAGAACACTGGAGTACATGACTGAAGTGTGATACCACCAATGATGTCCTTTTCAATGTCTGCCCAAGCAATGATCAAAGAAGCATTTTTTAAATTCATTCATGAGACATGGATATCACTGGCTAGGCCAGCATTTATTGCCCATCCCTGACACAAAGGCCAGGATTCTTCCTATCGGGCTGGGCAGGAGCGGGTGGAGGCAAGCACGGAACCGATCACCGCCTGCGATCGGCTCCGCGCCGCCATTTTACACGGGCAGGCCAATTAAGGCCCGCCCAGTGTAATGCGCGGCCGGTAGCGCTCAGCGCTACCTGTGCGGGTGGGGGGAGGAGGGAGAGTCAGGGCCTGCACTCTTTCGCGGAACTGCCTCAGGAAGATTGAATGTATAATAAAATCATGACAGAAATTATTAAAAGATTTATTTAAACATGTCCCCTCATGTGACTGTGTCACCCACTGGGCTGAATTTTGCCCGCTTGCCGACGCCTAATGATGACGTCGGGGGGAACCATTTAAATCTTCAGGAAGGTGGGCCCGCTGACCTGTCAATGGCCAATTGAGGCCATTGACAGGATCATTTATACAATTAAAGGACCTGCCCGTCCAACCTTAAGGTTGGTGGGCAGGCCAGGAGCCCCAGTGGGGAATAGAAAAAACATGAAACCTCATCCACCAGCGGGATGAGGTTTCATGTAGGGATTTAAAACGTTTAATAAAGTTTTAGTGAAATTTATGAACATGTCCCATCTCACGTGACACTGTTACATGAGGGGGACATGTTAAGGATTTTTTTTTTCTATTTTTAATGTTTTCACAGCTGTCAGCGATCTCCCTGATTTGCCTCAGGGAGATGTGCGCTCTTTCGTGCGCATGCGTGAAAGAGCGCACTCTCGCCTTTGGGGAATTCCCCCCGCCCGCACAGGAAGTGCATAACGCTTCCTGGCGGACGTCACGCTGGGCGGGCCTTAATTGGCCCACCCACGTAAAATGGCGGTGGAGCCTGCTTCTCCGGCGGGAATCGGCTCCTCGCCCGCCGGAGATTGGTCGGACCCACCCGCCCAGTAGGCAGAAAAGTCTGCCCATTGTGTCACATGAGTGGGGACATGTTTGTAAATTTATGACAATTTATTTATTTATTTATTTAATAAAAGCTTCAGGAAACCTCATCTCAGTCGTGGATGAGATTTCCTGAAAAAGGTGAAGACCGCTTGGGTTTTTTGCCTGCCGCCAACCTTAAGGTTGGATGGGCAGCGTTCTTAACTGCTTTAATTAATTTCTTAATGGCCTTAATAGGCTGTTGCCATTTCAGCGGGTGCGCAGCCGACTCCAGCGCGCGCCAGCCGAATGAAATATCGAGATAATGTGCGATGACGTAGGGATGTATGCCCAACGTCATCGCGCATCATTTTATGCGTCAGCATGTAGGGCCCGCCCCCGCACGCCAACCGGAAGATTCTGCTATAATCTGGCATTAATATTGAGGGGGGTGGGGGCGTTGGATGTGAATGAAAACATGAGTTCGATTTGCAGATGACAAAGCACTTGTAGCAAGCGCAGGAGGAGAATTACTAGAATTAGTAGACAGGCTGGTAACAGCAGGCAGGACTTTGGATTAAAAGTGAGCATTGGCAAAACCAAAGTGATGCATGTCTCAAAATCTTCAAGCAATATTCAATATATTCATAGAAGGAAGACAGCTAGAATAGATGCAAGAATTCAAGTATTTAGGAAGCAATAACATCTGCTGGAGGAAGCTGTGACAAAGAAATAAGAACAAGGATAGCAATGGGAAAGGCCATATTTGGTAAGAAGAGACAGTTGCTGACTGGAAAGCTGAATAAACAACTCAAGAAGCGATTTGTAAAGAGCTTGATTTGAAACATGGGAACATCAGAAATAGGATCAGGAGTTTCCATTCAGCCCCTCGAGCCTGCTGTGCCATCCAACTAGATCATGGCTAATCTTCTACCTCAACACCATTTCCCTGCACTACCCCCATATCCCTTGATGCCTTTAATATCTAGAAATACATCAATCTCTGTCTTGAACATACCCCATGACTGAGTCTCCATAGCCCTTTGGGACAGAGAATTCCAAAGATTCACCACTCTCTGAGTGAAGAAATTTCTCCTCATCTCAGTCCTAAATAGCCTACCTCTTATTCTGAGACTGTGTCCTCTGGTTTCAACCTCCAGCCAGAGGAACCATCCTTCTAGGGGCAGCAAACATTGGTAGGAGTTGCTTAAAGGTCACCAAACAGTAGTGGTAATGGAGGGCAGAGTATAAATCAGGAAATTAGAGGTGCATGTAACAAGGGTAATACAGTAATCATAGGAAACGTCAATCTACATATAGAATGGGTAAATCTAATGAGCACTAATACCGTAGAGGATGAATTCCTGGAATGTGTATAAGATGGTTTATTAGAGCAATTAAGTTGAGGAACCAACTAGGGAACAGGCTATTTTAGATCTAGTATTATGTAATGAAAGAAGGCTAATTAATAATCTTACAGTAAAAAGCCCTCAGGGAAGGTGACCATAATATGATGGAATTTTCCATTAAGTTTGAAAGCAATGTAGTTCAATCCAAAGCTATGTTCTTAAATCTAAACAAAGGAAATAACGAAGGTATGACCGGGAAGTTGGCTGTGGTTGATTGGGAAAACACATTGAAAGGTATGATGGTAGACAAGAAATGGTTGGTATTTAAAGAATTAATACATGGTTTGCAACAAATACACATTTATTTAAGGCACAAAAGCCCAACAGGTAAAGGGAGTTGCCCACAGCTAACAAAGGGAGTTAAAGATGGTAGTAGATCAAAGGAAGAGGGTTATAGAGTTGCCAAAAAAAGCAATAAGCCTGAGGTTTGGAAGCATTTTAGAATTCAGCAAGGGAGGACCAAGAAACTGATAAAGAAAGGGAGAATAGATATGAATGATAACTAGTGAGAAACATAAAAAAACAGATTGTAAAAGCTTCTATAGGTATGTGAAAAGGAAAAGATTAGCAAAGGCAAATGTAAGTCCATTACAGGCAGAGACAGGAGAATTTATAATGGGGTATAGGGAAATGGCAGAGAAACTAAATACTTACTTTGTGCCTGTCTTCGTGGCAGAAGATACAAGAAATCTCCCAGAAATAATAGCCAGCCAAGGGACTAGTGAGAACGGGAACTGAAGGAAGTTAGTATTAGTCAAAAAAATAGTACTGGGGAAAGTAATGAGACTGAAAGTTGATCATTCCCTGGGACCCAATGATCTACATATCAGAGTGTTGAAAGGGGTGGCTATAGGGATAGTGGATGCACTTCTGGTCACCTTTCAAAATTCTATAGAATTGGCAGATTGGAAGGTTGCAAATGTGACCCACTATTTAAGAAAGGAGGGAGAGAGAAATGAGGGATGACGTTAGCCTGACGTCAGTAATAGGGAAAATACTAGAATCTATTATAAAGGATGTGCTAATTGGACACTTTGAAAATAATGATCTGATTGGGCAGAATCAACATGGAATTATGAAAGTAAAATCATGTTTGCGAAATCTTTGGGGTTTTTACTAGCAGACTAGATAAGGGGGAACCAGTGTGTTATGACGTGGCAGGTGATGTGTTCCAGGCAGACCAAATCCACAAGGGAAACTTGGCCACACTATCACAAAGATTTTGCAATTTGTATTTGTTACAAGAAGATGTGTGCATTGAATTCAGAAGTAATGAGTCCACTAAGACCTTTAGAGACTTTAACAATTATGTTAAAATATGTATTAACAAAAGAAAAGATTTCAAGCACATACATAAGGTTTCAGTTACTGAATACCATAATAAATCATAAAATTCTTAATTAACTTAACTCCTAACTACACACCCCCATTAAGGCAACAGTCCAAAATAGATTTTAAATGTAAAAAGCAAGCAGTTACCACAATAGTGGAATTCCACAGGCTTTTCTCCAACTTTAGTTACTGGACACAACAGACTTTTGCAAAAATGGCTGGAGGCTTCTTCAAAGCTGTTTCACGGGCTCCTGTTAGATCTCACATGGCCCCCCAGCGTGGTCTTTCATTCCCCTTTATATATGTTTCTCTCTCTCTTTAATCTGTAAATTCCATTGTTCCATATGTCTTTGCAAATTTACTTTTCCCATAATATAAAAGTCTTTCATGTTGCACTATGGCTGCTTTCCTTTTGGGAAAAATAAACACACTGCTTGGTCTTGCATATCTTATCAGTTGTAAACATCTTACCATGCCGCTGAAATCCAAACAACCCCTTCACTTAACTAAAAATGTAAATTTCCTTCATGCCTTATATGTTAAGACCTCATCCATGTTTTCTCATTAGCATTTCAAGTACCCATCTACACCTAACACCTTTTGATAATTCCAAGCTTACAGTCTAGCTGACTCCAATTCAATTAAATCTCACACAGACAGAATCATCCATACTCACCCCTATAAACCTACTTTGCAATAACCCATAATAATGTAATGGAAATTATTATTGTTTTGTAACAAGTGGATGTGGTGCATTTGAATTTTCAGAAGGCTTTTGATAAGGTCCCACACAGGAGGCTAGTAAACAAAATTAGAGCACATGGGATAGGGGGTATCTCACTGGCATGGATTGAGAATTGGTTAATGGACAGAAAACAGAGAGTAGGAATAAATAGATCATTCTCAGATTGGCAGGCTGTGGCCAATGGGGTACTGCAAGGATCAGTACTTGGGCCCCAGTTGTTCATAATGTATATTGATGATTTAGATGTGGGGACCAATGTAATATTTCCAAGTTTGCCGATGACAGAAAACTAAGTGGGTGATGTGAGTTGTGAGGAGGATGCAAGGAGTCTTCAAAGGGATTTGGAAAGGCTTAATGAGTGGGTAAGAGCATAGAAAATGGAATATAGTGTGGTAAAGTGTGAGATTATCCACTTTAGTAGGAAGAATGGATGTGCAGAGTATTTCTTAAATGGTGAGAGATTGGAAAGTGTTAATGTCCAAAGAGACCTGGGTGTCCTTGTTCATAAGTCACTGAAAGTTTACATGCAGGTGTAGCAGGCAATTAGGAAGGCAAATGGTATGTTGTCCTTTATTGCAACAGGGTTTGAGTACAGGAGTAAAGTGGTCTCGCTGCTGTTGTATAGAGTCTTGGTGAGACCGCATCTGGAGTATTGTGTGCAGTTCTGGTCTCCTTACTTAAGGAAGGATATACTTGCGATAGCAGGAGTGCAACAAAAGTTCACCAAATTTATCTCTTGGATGGAGGGATTGTCCTACAAGGAGAGATTGAAGAGGCTGCCTTATGTTCTCTAGACTTTAGAAGAATGAGTGATGATCAACATGCCATTTGCCTTCTGAATTGCTTGCTGCATGTGCATATTAACTTTCAGTGACTTATGATCAAGGACACCCAGGCCCCTTTGGACATCAACACTTCCCAATCTCTCACCATTTAAGAATTGCTCTGCATTTCTGTTTTTCCTACCAAAGTAGTTAACTTGACATTTTTCCACATTATATTCCATCTGCCATGCTCTTGCCCACTTGCTTAACCTGTCTAAATTCCTGTCAAGCTTCTTTGCATCCTCCTCACAACAAATATCTAGTTCATGGTTCATGTTAATATTTTAGAGGTAAAGTTTAGTTCTGGGAAGGTTGTTGCTGTGAAAGTAAGGTAAGTAAAATGCTGGGACTTAGAGTTTGACCGAACACCTAAAAGAAAATGGTAGTTCAGAAGGTTACCCAGGTTTGCTTAATAAAGTCAGATTAGAAAAGATAGAGCTTTCAAACAGCAGGTGGGGTTACTTGGTTTGGACAGCTGAAGATGTGATGTCTACACTGCTTGCAAAAAATTGCGGTCCAGAGAGCTGTTTTGCTTTGGGAGTTCGAACTAAATTAGTTTAAAAGCATTCAGTGAATCTTGAAAGGTTACGTCATCATAGAGATGGATGGAGCTTAAGAAGATTCTCTGGTTTCAATTTACCTGTGTGTTGGTTGGGAGAGATTGTTGGTTGCAGTTTAGATCTCATGTGGTTTGCAGCTCACAGAGAAGCCCCAAGGGCTGTTAGCAGGCTCCAGGCAGTTAAGGCTCAGAGAAGTCCTGGGGAGCTGAGAAGGTGACAGAAGGTTGCTGGATCTGTGCTGGAGAGGGTTAGGCACATAAGAAGCCCTGGGAACAATTTATAGCTCATTATAGCTGGGCCACTGGAAATCAGAGGAACCCAGTGGCAGTGTCAACTTCATGAAGCTAGGAGTCTATGAAAGAATTGGAATTATGGTGGTAATTAGAGACATGAGTGCAGCTTTGTGAATCCTATGGAATGCAGACTCAGGAGAATATTGAACCATTGGGAGGTGAACAGTTGTTGAGGCAGTCCAAGTTGGAATGGCTTTTGAGGAAATTCAGAGGCTAGATCTACGAAAGTGAAGAGTTGAAATCCCTCTTGAGGGAGACAGAGTTTAATGAGATATTGTGACTCATATTGGTCATTGACAGCTGGGCGGTTTGCTGGAAAATGGGTGGGATCTGTCTTGGTCGCACCTGCCACTTAAATTGAAGTGTGTTGTGTTCAGCCACAGTTTGCCTATTAATTCATATGTGTCTGATATGATCCTGGACCAGACCCCCAAATTTTTGTACAACCCAGTTAGTGATCAGTAACGTTTTGTTTGAAGTAGACAAAGTTTGAGATCCAAGGTACTTATTAAGGGAATAAAGCCACAATATTCCACAGTTATGAACATACAAACATGCGAAAGAGGGGCAGAAGTAGGCCATTCAGCCCCTTGAGCCTGCTCCACCATTCAATAAGACTACGGCTGATCTGTTTGTGTTTTGAATTCCACAGTCCTATCTACCTCTGATAACCTTTTATTCCCTTGCTTAACAAGAATCAACCTATCTCCACCTTCAAAATATTCAATGACTCCGCCTCCACTGCCTTCTGAGGTAGAAATTTCCAAAGTCACACAACCCTCTGAGAGAACAAATGTCTCCTCAACTCTGTCCTGAAAGGGAGACCCCTAATTTTAAAACAGTGACCCCGTGTGGACTCATCCACAAGAGGAAACATTCCTTCCATGTTCACCTTGTCAATACCATTCAGGATCTTATATACTTCAGTAAAGTCACCCCTCATTCTTCTAAACTCCATTGGAAACAAACCCAGTCTGCCTAACCTTTCCTTATAAGGTAGCCTGCTCGTTCCAGGTATCAATCTAATAAACCTCCTCTGAACCACCTCTAACGCATTTACATCCTTCTTTAAGTAAGAAGACCAAAACTGCATACAATATTCGGATTCGGATTCGCATACAATGTGGCCTTACCAATGCCTTGTATAACTGAAGCATAACATCCTTACTTTTATGCTCAATTCCATTTATAATAAGGGATAGCATTCCATGAATCTTCTTGATTACTTGCTGTACCTGCACACTAACATTTTGTGACTCTTGCACTAGAAGACCTAGATCTTTCTGCGTCTTGGAATTCTGCAGTCATTCTCTGTTTAAATAATACTCTACTTTTTTATTCTTCCTGCCAAAGTGAACAACTTCACATTTTCCCACATTAAACTCCATCTGCCAGATTTTTGCCCACCCACTCAACCTATCTATACCCGTCTGCAACCTCATCATGTCCTCTTCACAATATACTTTCCTGCCTACCTTTGTGTCATCTGAAAATTTAGCTACCATGCCATCATTGCTCTCATCTAAGTCATTGATATAAATTGTAAAAAGTTATGGTCCCAGCACAGACCTCTGCAGAACTCCACTCATCACATCCTGCCAATCAGAAAAATACCCATTTATGCATACTCTCTGTTTTCTGCCAGCCAGCCAATCTCCTATCCATGGTAACATGTTACCCGCTACACCATGACCTTTTATCTTTGGCAATAATCTTTAATGTGGCACCTTATCAAATGCCTTCTGGAAATTCAAGTACATCACGACTACAGGCTCCCATTTATCCATAGCGCATGTTACTCCTTCAAAGAACACCAATAAATTGGTTTAACATGATTTCCCTTTCACAAAATCATGCTGACTCTTCCCGATACCCTTGAGTTTCTCTAAATGCCCAGCTATAACCTCCTTAATGATCGATTAAATTTTTAAACAAACAAAATAAACTTTATTATACAAAGTCAGAAAATTAAGACAATTTATAATATGTTTCTTATACTTTAACACTCAGAATTAACACGCAAACTGTGGTCAAACACACTACACTATGCTGTACCATAAGTGGCAGATGTGAGCAAGACAGATCCCACGAATTTCTCAGCAACACGTCCAGATGTCAGTGAGCACTGTGAGTAAACCAATTTCACTGAAACTCTCTCTCCCTCATGAGGGATTCCAAATTCTTCACTTTTGAAGATCTGGTCTCTGCCTTTCCTCAAGAGCCACTCCAACTTGGATGGCCTCAATGACTGCTCACCTCCCATGGTTTCAATCTCATCTCCTGAGACTCTGTTCCCCTGGATTCCCAAATCTACACCTCAGCCTCTACTTACTGGCGTAATTTCACCTCTTTACTGGACAGCTAACTTCACTGAGCTGGCACTGCCTTTGGGCTTCTCCAGTCTCCCAGTTGTACCCAGCTATATATGACTCTCAGGGCTTCTCATAAGCCATAACCCTTTTCAGCATGGAGCCAGTGACCTTCTGCCTCCTTCTCAGGTCTCCCAGACCTTGCTGAGCCCCAACTGCCTGAAGTCTACTAACAGCAGCACCTGTCCTGTCTGGACCTTTTCTTCTCCTGCCAAACACCCAGTCACATGGGTTTTCTTGAGCCCCATCTCTTGCCTGCACAACTATCAATGGCTCCCAAGCTTCTTCTAAGCTCGAGCTCTCTCAGCAGCACAGACCAACAAACAGCTCTTGGCGCTTCTTCTGAGCCTCAACTGCATGGAGCTACCAAATGGCTCTCAGGACTTCACTGAGCCTCCAACCTAGTCCCTCAGAGCTAACAGCAGCAGTTTAGCTGCATGGAGCTTCTTCCCATGCTCCTGACTGATTGACATAGCTGACTGACTTTTGAACTGCTTTTCACTGACCCTTGAACTAATCTGGGTGACCTACCAAAACACTTCAAGAGGTTCTCAGCCTTGTTACTATGCAGGATCTAATGCAACAAATGTTAGAACATCCTGTGCCCTGAATGTTAAAATCTCCACAGGTGCTAGCTCACAAAGCACAGAGGGACAAAACAAATAATGACGTGCCTCATGTTAACTCTGAATGTTCGAGTATAAGATATACATTGTAAATTGTTTTACTTTTCCAACTGTGTATAGTAAAATTTATTTTGTTTATTAAAAACTATGGAATCTTGTGGCTTTATTCTCCTAGTGAGTAACAGGGATTTCAAACTTTGTCTCCTTTAAACAAAATTGGTCCATAACAGATGGTAACACAACTCACATTCCCACCTAGTTCTGTGTCATTAGCAAACTTGGAAATATTACCTTTGATCCCTGCATCCAAATCATTGATGCAGGTTGTGAATAGCTGGGGTATAAACATTGATCCTTGTGGTACTCCACTTGTCACAGTCCACTAACCTGAGATTTTTTTTTCTTTATTCTTTCATGGGATGTGGGCATCGCTGGCAAGGCCAGCATTTGTTGCCCATCCCTAATTGTCCTTGAACTGAGTGGCTTGCTGGGCCATTTCAGAGGGCAGTTAAGAGTCAACCACCTTGCTGTGGGTCTGGAGTCACATGTAGGCCAGACCAAGTGAGGATGACAGATTTCCTTCCCTAAAGGGCATTAGTGAACCAGATGGGTTTTTGCTATACTCGATGATAATTTCATGGTCATCATTACTGAGACTAGCTTTCAATTCCAGGTTTATTAACTGGATTTAAATTCCACCAGCTGACCTGTATCTGGGGATACAGGTTCAGAGATTTGAACCTGTATCCCAGAGCATTAGCCTGGGTCTCTGGATTACTAGTCCAGCGACATTACCACTGAGCCAGCATCTCCCATTGACCCATTTATTCCTATTCTCTGCTTTCTATTCATTAACCAGTTCTCAATTCATGCCATTATATGTTTATCATGCCCTGTCCCATGTGTTCTAATTTTGCTTACTAACCTCTTGTGTGGGACCTCATCGAAAGCCTTCTGATAACCTAAATACACTACACCCATTGGTTCCCCCTTATCCATTCTACTCTTTACATCCTCAAAAATCTCTAACAGTTTCGTGCAACATGATTTCCCTTTCATAAATCCATGTTGAATCTGCCCAATCCTATCATTACTTTCTAAGTAATGGATAGTTATCACATCCTTCATAATGGATTCTAGAATTTCCTACTACTGATGTCAGGCTAACAGGTCTGTAGTTCCCATTTTCTTGCTCCGTCCTTTCTTAAACAGTGGAGATGAATTGTTACTTTCCAATCTGCAGGAACTGTTCCAGAATCTATAAAATTTGGAAGATGACCACCAACGCATCCGTTATCTCTACAGGCTCCTCTTTCAACACTCAGCAATGAAGGTCATCAAATCCAGGGGATTTATCAACTTTCAGTCCCATTAATTTCTCCAGTACTGCTTTCTTACTAATACTAATTTCTTTCAGTTCCTCATTCTCTAGTATTCCTGGGAGGTTTTTTGTTTCTTCCTCAGTGAGGGCAGACACAAAGTATTTGTTTAGTTTTCCTGCCATTTCCTTATTCTCCATTATAAATTCTCCTATCTCTGCCTGTAATGGGCCCACATTTGTCTTTGCTGATCTTTTCCATTCTACATACCTACAGAAGTTTTTACAGTCCATTTTTATGTTTCTTGCTTGTTTACTTTCATATTCTATTTTCACTTTCCTGATGAGTTTCTTGGTCCTCCTTTGAGTATTGTTTTGTATGGATGTGAGACTTGGATCTTACAGAAAAAGGAGACCATCTTGCTAAACAGGTGTGAAATGTGGGTTTGGAGGAGAATGGAAAGGATCAGTTAGGCAGAAAAAGTAACAAATGATGAAGTGCCGTGGAGAATGAATGAACAAAGAAATTTGCTGAACATAATTAGGAAAAGGCAGACGGACTGGGTAGAAGAGGAAGCTGACTTGTAAGAGAGGTTATGGAGGGAAGATTTCAAAGAAAAAGATGAAGCAGAAGGAAGAGAATGTCAATATTGGATGGCTTGAAATTGGAAGGAAGTTATCGGCAAATGAAAAGACTGGACAGGATAGAGAGACATGGAAAGACTAGCAAGCGCCAAGGACCTGCCTTTGGGTAAAGCACACATGATGGTGATGATCACCAATGACCATACAAGTCTATGTTGACTCAAGCATAGGTGGCAACAACCCATTGAGTGTAGACAGGGTGAAATTATCAAGGTGTTCAAAATGATTAAAGGATTCAATGGAGTAGATTCAAATAAACTATTCCTCTAGTTCAAAAATCAAACTGCACTCATCCAGGCAAATAGAGAGTATTCCATCACACTTCTGGCTTGTGCCTTGTAGATGGTGGACAGGCTTTGTGGAGTCAGGAGGTGAGTTACTCGCCACAGGATTCATAGCCTGTGAACTGCTCTTGTAGCCACAGTATTTATATGGCTAGTCCAGTTCAGTTTCTGGTCAATTGTAACCCCCAGGATGTTGATAGTGGGGGATTCAGCAATGGTAATGCCATTGAATGTCAAGGGGCAATGGTTGGATTCTCTTTTGTTGGAGATGGCTGTTGTCTGGCACTTGTGTGGTGTGAATGTTAGTTTCCACTTGTCAGCCCAGTGTTGTAGTTGTACTGAAACAGCATCATTAGGTTTTTAATTGAACAATCCATGGTGGGATTCAAACCCAGGTCAATAGAGCATTATCCTGGGTCTCTGGATTGCTAGTCCAGTGATACTACCCCTACATCACCACTTCCCTGAGCAGCGATATAGTTCCAAGTCAGGATGGTATATGGCTTGGTGCGAAATTAGTGTCTACTGTCCTTGTCCTTCTGGGTGGTAGAGGTTGCAGGTTTGGAAGGTGCTGTCAAAGGAGCCTTGGTGAGTTCCTGCAGTGCTTCTGAAGATTCTACACACTGCTGCCACTGCGTGTCAGTGATGGAGGGGGGTGAATCTTGACGGTGGCAGATGAGTGCTGGTCAAGTGGGCTACTTTATCCTGGATGGTGTTGAGCTTCTTGAGTATTGTTGGAGCTGCACTCACTCAGGCAAGTGGACAATATTCCATCAAACTCCTGGCAAGTGCCTTGTAGATGGTGGACAGGCTTTGTGTGGTCAGGAGGTGAGTTACACACCACAGAATTCCCAGCTTCTGACTTGCCTTTGTAGCCACAATATCTAAATGGCTGGTTTGGTTCAGTTTCTGATCAATGGTAACTCACAGGATGTTGATAGTCAGGGTGACCAACCATCCCGGATTTCCCAGGACTGACCCATAATTAGGCCTTCTGTCCCACGTCCCAGGTCATGTCTGCTTTCCTGACACATGTTTTCTCCTGGAATTCATCTGTGTCTGCTAGTCCTTGTCTGCGCATGCATTGGCCAGTCTTTGATTTGCACATGTGACAACCAGTTTTTCTTATCTGCGTATTGTTTCTTATCAGCCAATTGTTTTTGTGCAGCCTTGGCCTTAGAAATGTCATGATTTGTGTTTGGCGGTTCTGAACGTGTGTCTGGGGGACGTTGAATCTCTAGGCGGGATTTTCCAGTCCCACCAATGGCGGACATCATCATGCGCATGACAGGAAAATGTAGAGAGCGGCCAAAATTCAAGGAATTGGTCACACTATTGATAGCTGTGGATTCAGTGATGGTAATGCCATTGAGTGTCAAGAGGAAATTGTTAGATTCTCTCTAGTTGGAGATGGTCATTGCCTAGCACTTGTGAGGTGTGAATGTTACTTGCCACTTATCAGTCCAAGCCTAAATATTGCCCAGGTCTTGCTGCATTTGGACATGGACTGCTTCAGTATCTAAGGAGTTGTTAATACTATTCAACATTGTACAATCATCAGCAAACATCACCATTTCTGACCTTATGATGAAAGGAAGGTCATTGATGAAGCAGCTGAAGATGTTTGGGCCTAGGACACTACCCTGAGGAACTCCTACAGTGATGTCCTGGAGCAGAGATGATTGGCCTCCAACAACCACAACCATCTTCCTTTGTGCTAGGTGTGACTCCAACCAGTGGATAGTATCCCCCTTATTCCCATTGACTCCAGTTTTGCTAGGGGTCCTTGAGGCTACACTCAGCTAAATGCTACCCTGATGTCAAGGGCAGTGACTCTCCCCACGCCTCTTGTTTGGATAAAAGCTTTAATGATATCAGGAGTTGAGTGGCCCTGGTGGGATCCAAATTGAGCGTTAGTGAGCAGGTTATTGCTGAGTAAGTGCCACTTGATAGAACTGTCGACAACACCTTCTATCAATTTGCTGATGATTGAGTGTTGAACGATGGGGTGGTAATTGGTTGGATTGGATTGCCCTGCTTTTTGTGGACAGGACAAACCTGGGCAATTTTCCACATTGTGGGTTAATGCCAGTGTTATAGCTGTAATGGAACAGCTTGGCTAGTTCTGGAGTACAAGTCTTCAGTACTACTGCCAGGATTTTGTCAAGGTCCATGGCCTTTGTAGTATCCAGTGCCTTCAGCTGTTTTTTGATATCATGTGGAGTGAATCGAGTTGGCTGAAGACTGGTATCTGCGATGCTGGGGACCTCTGGAGGAAGCCGAGATGGATCATCCACTCAGCACTTCTGGCTGAAGACGGTTGTAAATGCTATAGACCTGTTTTTTGCACTGATATGCTGGGCTCCCCCATCATTGAGGATGGGGGATATTTGTAGAACCTCCTCCAGTTAGTTGTTTAATTATCCACCACCATTCATGACTGGATATGCCAGAGCTTTGATCTAATCTGTTGGTTGTGGGATCACTTAGTTCTATCACTCGCTGCTCCTGCTGTTTGACATGCAAATAGTCCTGTGTTGTGGCTTCACCAGGTTGACACCACATTTTTAGGTATGCCTGGTGCTGCTCCCGACATGCTCTCCTGCTCTCTTCATTGAACTAGGGTTGATCCCTGGGTTTGATGGTAATGGTAGAGTGGGAGATATGCTGCGCCATGAGATTATTGCAGTTGAATAAAATTCTGCTGCTGTTGATATCCCGCAGCGTCCCATGGATGGATTATATGTAATAATAACATCACATTAGAAGCAACACTGCAGAGTAGTGATGTGGCACAACCAGACTGGGCTGGAATTAGCATTTGGGTCGTCAATATTTCATAGCTGAGACAAGAAATTTTTCTAAGTTTCATGAACGATCTTAGAAAAGGCTGAACGAAATTTAATTTCCCTGAACACTTCCTTCACAGAATCAAATTAAATAGCTGTTTGGTAGTACAGAACTTGAGTATTGCTGAAAAAAGAAACATGTCAAAGCGTTTCACCTCGCACTCATCAGGACACCACGCAAGAATATCAATATAAGGGGAAAACAATAATTTATACTGTATGTAAAGAGAGTGCGGATTGGTTGGCAAGTGGCCTTGCCATGGAGAATGTACCATTGATGGCGACTGATAGTCAAACTGCCAAGCATTGTTTGAAATTTAAACCAGGCAGCTTGACCCTGCGAATGGCAAAATAAGTGACTGCCTGACTTAAATTTCAAACAATGCTTGGCAGTTAACTGTCAGTCACCATCACTGGTGCATTCTCCATGGTAACGCCACTTGCTAACCAATCAACACTCTCTTCTCATACAGTATAAATTGTTGTTTTCCCGTTATATTGGTATTCTTGCAAGGAGTCCTGATGAGTGCAAGATGAGAAGCTTCGACATGTCTCTTTTCTCAATAATGCTCAAGAATCAAATTAATTACCGTGATACTTTACTAACATTAGCCATCTTGTGATCTTACTGGATGCATCCTGTTTAGGTATATTTTACAGGAATGTTGTCTTCTGTAAATTTTAGCCTATTTGAAGTTTTATCAAAGTATCAAAACAAATTGAAGACTTTGATGTGAACTATTGGACAAGCAGAATGCATTATAGGGGGACAGTTATGGCAGGTCAGTGGGCAACAAGAAAAAGAGAAATAGGGTTGCTTGTGAATCACCCTGAGTGCAGAGCAATAAAGCACAGATAGACAGCGAAATGAGGCAGGGAATGAACATGGAGACAATGAAAAGAAAGCTTTAAGATAATAAATGATACCATTTTTTAGTGTAGCTTCCCTCCCAGTTCATGGAGAAAGCCCCTGTTAATAGGTATGTCCTTTTAGACGAAAGTGGCATTTTTCAGAAAAATGCCTTTCTCCACCACACTGGACAAACTTCTTCTTAACATCTTTGCTTCTTACATCTCTTGAATCCAAGAACAAAGTGAAGGCCTTCCTCCTGTAAAGATAGCATATTAGCATTTGCTTCCCACTTGAACTGTTAAAAAGAATTATAGCCCTCACACCCAGGGGATTGTCATGGTCCTGTGTTACAATTCAAATAGCTGACAATGGCCTTTAATGCTGATTCCCTAGGGTTCAACTGTTTCCCACCTAAGATAGGAGACTGAGAGAACTTTGGCGATATTTCAGGGTCCTTGTATTACCCCCCCACTCCACCACACATCACCCACTCCACCCCCCCCCACCCCCCGCCCCCCACCCCACCCCACCTCCCCCCACCACCACCACCACTCTCCAATTTTCTACTCTTCTTCTGAAGGGGACCACACACCCTGGGAGATGGTTGCATTGGCACAGTTCCCAGATACCTTGCCCAAGTGAGTGATGTTCTATGAACCTGGAGAGTGAATGCGGGGAAGATTTTAAATTATGGGGGCATTACAATTGAGCTTGATCCTGTCCTGGCCTGATGCCAATGCATTTCTAATAGGAGTCTAGATAGTCAGACACTTACAAAAAATTGCTTGCTTGGTTTCATCCCATCTACCTCTTTAAACATTCACTCCCTCTATCAACATGACTGCAGTGTTTATCATCAATAAAACTCACTGCAGCAACTCAACAAGAATTCTTCAACAGCATCTTCCAAATCCACAATGGGGACACCACCACTCCCAAGTTCCCCTCCGAGTCACACATCATCTTTACTTGGAAATGTGCCGCTGTTCCACCATTGTTGCTGTGTCAAAATCCTGGGGCTCCCCTCCTAACAGCACTGTGGGTGTATCTACACCACATGGACTGTGGTGGTTCAAGAAAACAGCTCACCACCACTTTCTCAAGGGCAATTGGGGTAATAAATGCTGGCCTAGCCAGTGACTTCCACATCCCGTAAACAAGTATAAAATACAATCATCTGGTGTGGAAAATCCTAAGGGTTGATGATAAAACCCCCTCTTTAAGAATAGCTTTCTTCTGTCATGAAGCTATGATTGTATCTAATATTATTGGAAAATATTTTTCTTTTAAAATAGAAGTTTAGAATGTGTGTGTGTCTTAACTGGATTAAAGCCAGCTAGTCTGGGTGCTTTGATGTGTACTAGTTTTGATATGTAAGAGAGATAGAGTGCATTTGCATTTTTTGAATAGAGCATTCAAGAAGTGGGGTGAAAACTGACACCTAGCGAGCAGAAACCAAAACAAAAACAGAATTACCTGGAAAAACTCAGCAAGTCTGGCAGCATCGGCGGAGAAGAAATCAGTTAACGTTTCGAGCCTTCATGGCCCTTCGGCAGAACTGGCAGTTCTGCCGAAGGGCCATGAAGGCTCGAAACGTTAACTGATTTCTTCTCCGCCGATGCTGCCAGACTTGCTGAGTTTTTCCAGGTAATTCTGTTTTTGTTTTGGATTTCCAGCATCCGCAGTAGCTTTTAGCTTTTTGTTTTTATCTTTGAACAGAAACCAAGCAATATGTTTATATTACTAATAAAATTGGTGCTATGAAAGGGGTACTATTGTTAGAGAGGTTTAGTTCAGAAGTTGGTGATACAATGAGAATTTACATTCAATGAGCAGTGCAAGGTATAACTTCAGCAGTGTTGTGTGTTCAGAGCAGAGGCAAGATGAGATCAGCAGCAGCTGTAAGCCTCCAATTGTGTCCACAGGAACCAAAATGAAAGGAACCTCATTTTGAATTTGGAAGGTGAAAATGCTTTGCCTGGGGCAGAGTTTTTCTATCGGCGTGCGGAGTGCGGGACCCACACACCAACACATAAAATGACGTGCGGTGACGCCAGGCACGTGTCCCAATGTCACCGCGCACCATCGTGATATTTCGGTGGTTGGGTGCGCGAAGATGTCCATTGCGCGACCGTCATTAATTAATGGGTCACTTAAGGCCCTTGAGGCTCCAATCGACCTGGATTTTAAGGCACCCGTGCGATCTTCGGCTCGTCGCATGGGCGCAACGGGCAGGCGGCTATCAGAAATTTGCATGAAGCTCATCCACGGGCGGGAGAAGAGGGCTCAGTGGGTTCGCGAATCCAGACATTTAAAAGTTACTGCTTAGAAGTTAGTGAAACTTGCCTGGGTGAGGTGGAAAAGTTGCAAACGCATAGCAGCTGCTTGGACTGGACTCATAACCTTCAGGTCAGCACTTTACAGTGAGGATTTGTTTTGAGGCCTGTAGGTTTCAGGAAGCATCCCTGAGCCTGGAAATGGGAGGTGATCTCTCCACTGGAGGCAGCTCCTCTGAAGAGGAAGGGCGAGCTAGAAGGGGGAGGAGGCTAGGAGTGCACATTCAGCCTGCAGGGGAGGCACCTTTGGGAGGACAGGGGTAGGCACAAGGGGTGTAGGGCCAAGAGGTAGTCCAAGGCGGAAGGGGCCACAGAAGACCCCACTATCCTGCTGCCAGGGTATACCAAAGGCAAAGCACCAACCTCAATATGTCTGAGGTGCAGTGCCGAAGGAAGCTCCATCTGTCAAGGGAGACAGTCAACAGTATCTGTCAAATAATTGGTCCAGAAATCTCAGCTAACTCTGTGGGCGGACACCCCATGCCAGTGGCTCTGAAGGTCACAGTTGCCCTCAACTTCTATGCCTCCAGCTCTTTCCAGGGCTTGGTTGGTGATCTTTGTGGTGTCTCCCAATCAGCTGTCCACGTTTGTGTCAAGCAGGTCACAGACACTCTGTTCAGACGGGCATTGACCTTCATCCACTACCTCTGGGACCAGGCAAGCCAGACACAGTGAGCCAGAGGCTTCGCGGCCATTACTGTCTTCCCCCGCGTCCAGGGTGCTATAGACTGTACACATGTGGCCATCAAGGCGCCAGCAGGTGAGCCCGGTGCCTTTGTCAACAGGAAGGGCTTCCACTCCATGAACGTGCAGATAGTGTGTGACCACAGGATGCAGATTCTACAAGTCTGTGCAAGGTACCCAGGCAGCTCCCACAACGCCTACATCCTCAGACACTCCCAAGTGCCGGGGCTCTTCAGTGCTCCAGCCCGGCTGGATGGTTGGCTGCTGGGTGACAAGGGCTATCCCCTCAAAAGGTGGCTCATGACACCTCTCTGTCATCCAATAACAGAAGCTGAGCAGTGGTACAATAGGAGCCACGTCTCCACATGGGCTGTGGCGGAGAGAGCCATCGGTCTTCTCAAAATACGCGTCAGATGCCTGGACTGCTCGGGGGATGCACTGCAGCAGCCCCCCAGATCGAATGTCGGTGATAGTGGTTGCATGCTGCGCTCTCCACAATCTGGTGCTGCAAGGGGGGGACGCAGTGGACGAAGAAGATGCAGACGGAACGGCTGCAGCTGAACATGATGAGTCCAAGGAAGAGAACGCAGAGGAAAATGATGAGGGGGCACACACTGACCAGGGACACCTGGGATGCTCTAATCCAAGGAAACTTTAGCTAGCACAGTACATATGGATCTCCAACACAAGCCTGGCCTGTAGCCTCCATCCGGGAGACCTCAGTGCAAAATCTGTCTGGACAGGAGCATTGACGATGGGCCCAGTCAATAAATGTAAATGACACACAAATCACTCATAATATCTCAGGAATCCATGCACCTGCCCAAGAAAAGAGGCACCCCCAGCCATTTTAGATTACATAAATTTAATGCTGTAACAAAAGTCTCTTGACATAACAGAAATAAAATGATGTTGTACTTCACACACAATCAGAAGGAACTCATAGGGGAGCCAACAAAAAACCACCAGTGATAAACCCGGGGTCTGCCTAAGGTGCCTTCATTTTATGTTTGCGGGTGCTACATCTTTGTGGTGCCCCCTCACTGGCACTGGTATCTGAGACAACCTGCTCTCTCTGATGTCCTACTAGCCTCGATTACCTTGGCAGACGTCCTCTGGCCTGTTGAGCCTGTGCTGGCCCCGCCTGTGAGGGAGCTGCCAGCTCCACAGCTGGCATCTCTCCAGTCGTCGCAGCCTCATTGGGTGCCACTGGGAGAGGGGCAGAGGAGCTGCCGCCCTCATCCGGACCACCCTGAGAGGTGCCAGCAGAGATGACAAGCAGCTGCTCCCCCGACGTGAGGTACGATCGGCCCTCCCTGCTCACCATAGATAGATGGGCACCAAGGTGGGATACCTGGTGTCCAAACCACCGCCCACACGGGCACTGACCACATGAGGTCGATGCCCCTGTGAGGGATTGCAGGTCCGAGCGCAACCCCAGGAACCCCTGATCCTGTCCCTGGAGCTGCCTCTCCATGAGAGTCGCCACTCTCTCCATGGAGGAAGCTTGGCGCTCAGCCATGATGCTCAATGCATCGGCTACGGTCCATGTAGACTCCTCCACCACTGGCACCAAGCCAAGCACAGCCTCATGTACCTCCACCAGATGGTCCCGCACACCCGGCCGTATCTCATCAGTTGGCTGCATCGCCGCTGACTCCAGAGGCTCATCATCAGCAACAGACTGAGCATGTGCCTGGTCCCCTGCAGTCCTCCGACTGCTGGCGCCATTGGCACTCTCTGTCTCCTCCAGCTACTCCAGCGACTGTGAAGTGCTCTCACCGCTGTGACCCGGGACACTAGCCGAAGATATGATGCCCACCGAGGTGCCAGTATCTGCGCTGGTGCCTGCCTGGCAGAGATGGTGTGACGCTTCTGATGGTGCAACTTCGTGCCACTCAGGTATCAGAGGGGGCCTCTGCTGCTCCGGGTCCCGGCCCTGCGCCGATGATGCTGAAAGGAAGAGTAAGGACATTCGATCAGTGAGCCTGCGGGCAATGTCAATGTAGATGCCTGTCTCCTGGATCATCATGCGCTCATCATTCCATATGCAATGGGAAAGCCTTGTTGATTATGTCACTCACTCAACAATCAGCAAGGCCAAGGATATTGGGAGATTACTGGTGATGTGAGTGCTGGCCATACATACCTGCCCGTGGAACTCCAGCCTCTCCGGCTCCAGTGAACCTGGGTGCGTGCCGCCTCTCCAGGCCGAGGGCCTCCTACTCCAAATGGCTAAGCAGCAAAATCTGGCTTGGCCCACCTCCAGTCCTCAGCCGCTCAGCGTTGTTATGAGAATTCTTATCCTGGAAATGAAAAAATAGCATCGGTAAGTGATACTTGTACCGTCAATCTCCTGGCGGCTGGCCCACCCCAGGCCCAGTTGCCCATTGCAGGGGTGCAGTGTATCCTTCCCCCACTGCTGGCCAGGACTCACACAAATATGCCAGGTGTGTCCTTCACGCCCCCCACCCCCTTGGCCACATGCTGCCTTCATCACAGTTGGGAACACACAGTTGTACCAGCCGTTGCAAGGAGGCACAATGATGTGGACCGCAGAGGGCAGCACCTCCATCTGTGCCACGCCACCTTGAACATCCCCTTCGACCATGTCATCACCCTGACTTCGACATGTCCTGGAGCTCGAGCACAGCACCTGGGTGCAGATCCTCCAGGTTGCCCCCGCCACAGTCATGTGGGTGTCACTGCACCACATGCTGCGGGTGCAGAACCCATCTCATCACCACCCTCTCAGGCTGACGAACACATAGGGAATATCTGCTGTCCCGCCCAGCTAAGGACACATGCCATCAATGACTCATTGCATTCAGGCCAGTCAGACATGGGTGGGGCGCCGGGTTGGGGGGGAGAAGCTTACGTGATGGGTGAAGTGAACAATGCCAACATGCTACTCACCCTTGCCGTGTGCAGCAGATCATTGAAGCGCTTGCGGCACTGGGTCCATGAGCGCCGCACCACATCGTGGGAGCTCATGACCTCTGCTACCTCCTCCCACAAACGCTTGGTCAAGTGGGGTGGCCTCTTCCTCCCGTCCTTGGGGATGAGCACCTCCCACCTTGCTGCCACCTCCTGGAGGAGGGCAGCAAGACACTCGTCTGAAAACCTGGACGCACAGTGACCACCCGCCCTACCCTCCTGCATGGCCAGCCTGGATCTGCGTTGGCCTCGACCTCTGGCCATGTACAGCAGCCTTGGGGCGGCTGCAGCTTGGCCTTTAAACAGGTCGCCGAGCTGCCATTGAACCCGGCGGTGATTGCCAATCCGCCTCTGCCCGCCCACTCCTGCCATCCCCGGAGTCGCCAAACACACTGGGCAAGCCTTAATTGGCCCGCCCGCATAAAATGGAGGCGCGGTCCCGATCGCCAGCGGTGACCGGGTACGTGACCGCCCGCGCCCGCTCCTGCACGCTTGGCGGGGGGACAATTCTCTCCCTGGTGTCTGGTTAAGTCTATGGGTTGCTGTTACCTTAATGGAGATTAGTTTGGGAATTTGTTAAAAGTTATGATCGTAGTAATTTATAGCCACGTGTATACATATTTTAAAATGTAAAATTAATAAAATGTTTTATTTAGCTTATTGTAAAACCTCGAGAACTGATGGTCTGAATCCTGAATTTAGAGTCATATCTCAAACATAGCACTTAAAATGATAGGTTATGACAGTTGTGTAAAGTTTCCCTCTGGGATCTTTAAATAACTCAGCTTTACCAACTGCATTGATCATAACACTTCTCTATCCAAGAAACAAGAGAGAACCAGTTGATATTTGTATTTGGGGTTCTATGGGAACATAAGGCTGCAAAGAATGGGAGTGGCATTGAGAAAATAATCCAGAACTAAGGGGATAGGACTATTTAAAAATACTGAACTCGCTGGTGTTCTTTTCTCTAGAAAAGATAATTTTGAGACCAGACCTTATGGAGATCTTTAAAATTATGAAGAGATTCAATAGGATAAACACAGAGAAGATGTTTCTACCTATGTGGAGTCCAAAATTAGATTGCATAAATGTCAGATAGTCACTAATAAATCCAATCAGGAATTCAGGTTGGAATGTGAAATTTGCTACCACATTGGGTGGTTGAGGTGAATGTCCATAGATGCATTAAAAAGGAAACTAGATGAGTGAGAAAGTAACAGTGATATTTTGATAGGCTGAGATGGAGTAAGTTGGAAGGGAACATATGTTGCCCATAAGCACCGGCATCGACGTGTTGGCCAAATGGTTTGTTTCTGTGCTGCAAAATGTAATATAATTCTATGCTAACACAACTCCCAACCTGGAATGTACTCAACAATCCTAAAACAACTGGACTGAGGTGCCCAGGTCCTTGCTGCACCTCCAGTATCCAGCAAAGGGTATAGACCGTTTCTGTGCACCATATTTATTGACTATGTCAGACATTTTGAATTGGGTATGCTGGAGGCACATAAACATGGCAGCTACACATGGCACTTCGAAATGTTACCTCTCCCATCACATGAGCTCTTGATATCTAGGTTCTCTCTTAAGCGGAGGGGCTACAAGCACCAACCAGAAATAATTCATAAAACACTGCAACAACAAAAATGTCCTCATCTAGGGATTATCCATCAAAGCATCAAGCCAAGGGCATGATGGCTCAGTGGATAGCAATCTCATCTTTGAGTCAGAAGGTTTGGGTTCAGAACCTGCTTCATAGTCTTGAGTATATAATCCATCCTGACTCCACAGTGCAGTACTGAGGGAGTGCTGCACTGTCAGGTGTAGTGTCTTTTGGTTGAAATATAAAAGCAAAGCTCCATCTGCTATCTTGGGTGGATGCAAAAGATCCCATGGCACTATCTGAATCAGAGAAGGAGTATTCTCCCTGATGTCCTGACCAATATTTATCCATCAACCAACATCACCAAAGTTAGGAGCAGGTGTACTGTGGCACAGGAACTTCAATAACTCATAAGGACAGGGAAGGTGAATGGCATAACACTTTTCGGTAGCCCACACTCTGACTTCTTCATTATTCTCCTGCACAACATTTCTTAGAACAGCGTACATTATAACTCCTCTCATTCCTCTCTCTTGAGGAACCACCTCACATCTTCACCTGAACAGCAAACACTCACTCATTTCATCTTGTAGACACCTCATACCATCCCTCACAGTAACTCCCCACACATGTTCCCATTCCATCCTCTCCAAATGTTCCATTTTTCATACACATAGGGCTGGATTTTATGGGGCACAGCAGTTCGTGCCCCAGGCTAAAATGTCAAGCGGTGAGGCTGTCCCCCATCCCAAAGGTTGCCCCACAGCAACTTAACACAGGGCGCAGTGCTAGGTTCTTTAAGGTGAGACTTCCGCCCCTATCTCAGACGAAATTCTCACCTTAGAGAGCTGCTGACCAATTGGATTTCCGGCAGATCTGTAGATCCAACAGTGCCAGGTGGGAGTGGTGGCCACGGCTGGGACTACAGGCAGTCTTACCTGGCCAAGGAGCTCAGGTTAGTCCGGGTTTGGGGATCTCTGCGAGGAGGACGAGATGGGTGGATTCAAGAGTTCAGGGGGGGTTTTAAAGTGGGTGGAGTGATCTTAAAGGTGGCTGGGGGGTTTGGGAGGCGCCTCAGATCAACTCAGGTGATCAGCTAAGGAGATTCTCCCCTTGCCCAACACCATCCCGTGCAGAGAAAGCTGCTGAGCTTCCCGCATTGTGACGATCTCCCTCCGCCACAGGTTGAATACTGGCAGCAGCAGGATGAGGCCCTTAAGTGGCCATTAATTTGCAAGGGTGGGTGGGCCACCCAGTGCCTCCCCCACCCAGTGTAATACTTCAGACAGATTGGGGATGGTCAGGTAAATGGCAGGTCAGCCACCCATTGGATTTTACCACCCCCCCAACCTCTCGCACCACCCCACCCCACCCCACCTACCAGCACAGGAGCACAAAATGCGGCCCATAGTTCTCTACTTTCTTTCCTTGTAGAAGAGAGCTCACAGCTTTGGGGAGAGGCAAAGAACCGTGGGTGGCCCTGAATTCATTGTCACCCTGACGGTGGCAGAGGAGGAGGTGAGCAGGGTAGCAGAGTGCATGGGTGAAGGAGATGGCGAGATGGGGGTCGCCTACTTCCAGAAATAGATATCACGCTGTCACTTGGCATATAACACTGACTCATGTTGAACTGCTGTGACCACAAAATGAAACGTGAAGATCTGCACAATGTAGACTTTTTAACCTTTCATCTTGTCAGTTCTAATTCATGTCTTTTATCTCCCATTGGTCCTTCAAAAGTAACACAGGAACTGGAGTGGGAGGAGACCAAGGAGTCTTCAGAGAACAGTGTGCACCCTGAGGAAGCAGTGTCACAGGACTCATGCGCTCCCCTGTTAACCCAGTAAACATCCATCCGACAAAGGAAGAAGTTGGAGCCAGTCTGTCTTCAACATAGGTTCATCCACACAACTCACTATAAGTGCAGACTAATTTCCCCTTCCACATCATTCCCCCATGCGCGAAAGAGTGCAGGAATTTCCCTGAGACACGGATCTGCCTCAGGGTGATTAAGGACATAATACAAGTTTTTAAAGAATGAAGTTAACAATTATTTAGACATGTCCCCTCATGTGACAGTATCACATGAGCTGGGACATGTTTCTATACTCAGGAAAATTTTAACATTTTATTGATAAAAGTTTTAGGAAACTTGATCCCGCCCAAGGCTGAGGTTTCCTAAAAAACGGGAAGACCACTTGGGCTCTTCGTTTGCCCGCTAACGTTAAGGTTGGATGGGCAGCATTGATAACTACTTTAATTGGTTTTTTAATGGCCTTAAGAGGCCGTTGACAGTTCAGTGGGTGCGCAGCCACCTCCGGCGCAAGCTTGCCCAACATAATATCATATGACGTGCGGTGAACTCAGGACGCAAGCCGGACGTAACTGCGCGTCATTTTACGCCTCGGTGTGTTGGGCCCACTCTCGCAGGCCGACGTCAAAATCCTGGCCTTAATTCCAGATTTTTATTCAATTCAAATTTCACCATCTGCCATGATGGGATTCAAACCCAGGTCATTATCCTAGGTATCTGGAATGCTAGTCAGTCACAATACCACTATGCCACTACCCATATATTAAGTTAATATACCTGTAGTAATCTCCAAAATGTACTGAGCGTAAGATGAACACTTTATTCACGAGTCTGACTGAATGATATTTCTCCTTGGCTTTTGTTCCAGACCAGTATGAAAACTCAATCCTGGCTTGGATGTCAGTCCACCAGAATAAGCAAGTTTAATAAAAGCTGAGCTGAAGTGATTCTAATACAAATGAATAATGTCCATCTCGATGTGCGAGTGCATGTGGACTGTAATAAGCACTGGTTTATGATCCAGGTTTAAGATGGTGCTAATATTGCATTGCCTATGGATTATCAATAATTAAGCCACTTACTGGGACTAGGAGCCAATTCATTTCCTAAATAATTGTGTGCTGGATTACTTGAATGTTTTACTGACATTTGAACTAGTCAATTTAATTGCAGACAAGATATTGAATCTAGTTATTATACACTGCTTGGTATTAATATAGAAGGCCACTGTTAGTGATCCATGGAAGCATTATTCATCAGTACACAGGACTGCGGAACATACTCTAATGTGATTCATCGCCTTACATCAGCATACTTAGTACTCGAGTAGAAGTATGATATGAACCTTATGGATTTAGTTTCATTTTGCAGACAAGGTATTGCCATATGAATAACTTAATATTAATGGGATTTCAAGGGGGGAGAATTAAACCAATTCTCATCTCTAAGTCAGAAGGTAGTGAGTTCAAACCCCATTCCAGACTTTGAGCAGAGATCAAAAAGATTCATCACCTCTCAAGTGCAAATAGGGACAGGCAATAGATGTCGTCCATGACAGTGACGTTCATATCTCAAGAATGAATTAAAGGATAATTTAGGCTGATGCTTCAGTGCAGTACTGAGAGAGCGCAGCGGTGTGACGTCTTATCCTTCAGATAAAAAGAAAGACTTGCATTTCTATAGCACCTTCCATGACCCCAGGACATCCCAAAGTGCTTTAGAACCAATGACATGCTTTTGACGTGTAGTCACTGTTATAATGAAAGAAACACAGCAGCCAATGTGTGCACAGCAAACGCCGGCAAACAGCAATGTGATGATGATTAGATAATCTGTTTTTGCGATGTTGATTGAGGGATAAATATTGGCTAGGATACCAGAGAACGCTCCCCTGCTCTTCTTCAAAATGGTGCACTGGAATATTTTTACAGCCAGTTGGGGCCTTGATTTAACATCTCATCCAGAAGATAGCACCCCCAATAGTGGAGCATTCTCAGTACTGCACTGGAGCATCAGCCTAAATTTTTATGTGCGAGTCTCAAGGGAGACTTGAAGCCACAACCTTCTGATTCAGAGGCAAAAATGGCTATCGCCTGAGCCTCTGCTTACAGCAGGTCAGAATTGATATTAAACCAGTATTTTAGATGGGCATTGAGGACCCCCAATTTGTAAAATGGATCTTTTGTTTTAATATTCATTCAAGGAATGTGGGCTTTGCTGGCTGGGCCAGCATTTATGGCCCATCTCTAAATGCCCTTGAGAAAGTGGTGGTGAGCTGCCTTCTTGAACTGCTGCAGTCCCTGTGGTATAGGTACACCCACCGTGCTATTAGGGAGAGAATTCTAGGATTTTGATCTAGTGACAGTGAAGGAATGATTGTATGTTTCCAAGTCAGGATGGTGAGTGGCTTGGAGGGGAACTTGCAGGTGGTGGTGTTCCCATGTATCTACTGCATTTGTTCTTCAAGATGGTAGTGGTCGTGGGTTTGGAAGGTGTTATCGAAGGAGCCTTGGCGAATTCCTGCAGTGTATCTTGTTGATGGTACACACTGCTGCCGCTGTGCATCAGTGATGGAGGGAGTGAATGTTTATGGATGTGGTGCCAATCAAGTGGACTGCTTTGTCTTGGATGGTGTCAAGCTTCCTGAGTGTTGTTGGAGCTGCACTCATCCAGACAAGGGGAGAGTATTCCATCATGCTCCTGACTTGTGTCTTGTAGATGCTGGACAGGCTTTGGGGAGTCAGGAGGTAAGTTACTCGCCACAGGATTCATAGTCTCTGACCTGCTCTTGTAGCTACAGTATTTATATGGCTAGTCCAATTCTGTTTCTGGTCAATGGTAACCCCCCAGGATGTTGATAGTGGGGGATTCAGCAATGGTAATGCCATTGAGTATCAAGGAGCAATGGTTAGATTCACTCTTGTTGGAGATGGTCATTGATTGGCACTTGTGTGGCATGAATGTTACTTTCCACTTGTCAGCCCAAGCCTGGATATTGTCCAACTCTTGCTGCATTTGGACATGGATGCTTCAGTATCTGAGGAGTCGCGAATGTTGCGGGACATTGTGCAATCATCAGTGAACATCCCCACTTCTGATCTTATGATGGAAGGAAGGTCATTGATGAAGCAGCTGAAGTTGCTACCCTGAGGAACTCCTGCAGTGATGTCCTGGAGCAGAGATGGCTGACCTCCAACAACCACAATCATCTTCCTTTCTGCTCACTGTGACTCCAAATCAGCAGAGAGTTTTCCCCCTTATTCCCATTGACTCCAGTTTTGCTAGGGCTCCTTGGTGCTACACTCGGTCAAAAGCGGCCTTCACGCCACTCTTACCTCATCTCTGGAGTTCGGCTCTTTTGTCCATGTTTAACCAAGGCTGTAATGACTCAGGAGCTGAGTGGCCCTGGCGGAACCCAAACTGAGCATCAGTGAGCAGGTTATTGCTAAACAAATACTGCTTGATAGCCCTGTTGATAGCCCTTTCCATCGCTTTACTGATGATCGAGAGTAAACTGATGAGGTGGTAAGTGGCCAGGTTGGATTTGTCCTGTTTTTTGTGTACAGGACATACCTGGGCAATTTTTCACATAGCCGGGCAGATGCCAGTGTGGGAGCATACTGGGACAGATTGGCTAGGATCATGGCAAGTTCTGTAGCAAAAGTCTTCAGTACTATTGCCGGGGCCCATAGCCTTTGTAGTATCCAGTGCTTCCTCCAGTGAGTTGTTCAATTGTCCACCACCATTTACGACTGGATGTGGCAGGTCTGCAGAGTTCAAGGTCTGATCTGTTGAGGAATTGCTTAGTTCTGTCTATCACTTACTGCTTATGCTGTTTGGCACGCAAGTAGTCCCATATTGTAGCTTCACCAGGTTGACACTTCATTTTTAGGTATGTTTGGCGCTGCTCCTGGCATGCCCTCCTGCACTTTTCATTGAACCAAGGTTGATCCCCTGGCTTGGTGATAATGGTAGAGTGGGGGATATGCTGGGCCATAAGGTTACAGGTTGTATTCGAGTTTAATTCTGCTGTTGTTGTTGGCCCACAGTGCCTCATGGATGCCCAGTCTTGAGTTGCTAGATCTGTTTGAAATCTATCCCATTTATCACAGTGGTAGTACCACACAACACGATGGAAGGTATTCTCAATATGAAGACAGGACTTTGTCTGCATGGTGGCCTGTCATTCAAAGATACATCTGCGGCAGGTAGGTTGGTGAGGATTAGGTCAAGTATGTTTTTCCCTTTTGTTGGTTCCTTCACTACCTGCCACAGGCCCAGTCATGTTCTTTAGAACTCAGCCAGTAGTGCTGCTACCAATCTATTCCTGGTGATGGGCATTGAAGTCCCCCACCCAGAGTACATTCCACACCCTTGCCACCCCCAGTACTTCCTCCAAGTGGTGTTCAACATGGAGGAGTACTGCTTCATCAGCTGTGGGTGGATGGTACGCAGTAATCAGCAGGAAGTTTCCTTGCCCATGTTTGACCTGATGCATGAGACTTCATGGGGCCCAGAGTCAACGTTGAGGACTCCCAGGGTAGCTCCCTCCTGACTGTATGCCAATGTGCTGCCACAGGACACACCCAGGGATGGTGATGCAGGTGTCTGAGACATTGGCAGTTATTCCATGAGTATAACTATGTCAGACTGTTGGCTTGGCTTGTCTGTGAGACAGCTCTCCCAATTTTGGCAAATGACCCCAGATGTTAGTATGGGGGACTTTGCAGTTTAAGTTTGCATTTCTGCTGCCTAGGTCGATGCTGTGTGGTCTATCCAGGCTCATTCCTTTGAGGCTTTTTAAGCATCAAATACATTGCTGTGGGTACGGATGGGGGATTAACACTTTTGAACCAGGGGAATTTTTACAACAATCACTTCATGGTCATGATCAGACTTTTATTTCCAAATTTTTATTGAATTCAAATTTCAGCATGTGCTGTGGCAGGATTAAAACTCAGGCCGCCAGAGCATTACTCTGCATCTCTGGATTACTAGTCCAGTAACAATACCACTACACCACCATCTCCCACTCCCTCACACATTTCCCTGCACAAAAACAATCATTACATTTCAAAATCATTGTCTATGATGTGCTCTGAGACATTTTTGTGATGGGGTACCATATAAATCTAAGTCTTTAATTTCAAACCAGACTGAACATTTCAGAAGCAGTTCAAACTGAATAGTTAATTTTTCCATTCGTGATGTCACATTTCCTAGAATAGTGAAGGAAACTAGGGAGAGAGTTTGTGGGCCATTAACTATCACCATGAAGGAATCATTAAGTTTTGGTTCAGTCTTGCAGACTGAAAGCAAGTGAATGTTGTGTCTCTATTTAAAAAGAGCTAGCCCAACCAGTTAGAGGTAAAATAATGGAAACTATCCTGAAGGTAGGTTGGAGGATTACTTGTTAACAGGAATGACTTTCCAAAAAAAAGCACAGATTTAGAAGATCCTGTCTGTCAAATCTTCCTGACTAATCTGGGGATGAGACTTACAAAGCTGTTGTATTCCCCATATTACAACTGTTGGCACAGTTTAAAATGGCTTAGTTTGAAATAGATAAATAATTTGTTAATTCAGACTGATGAATTGTTTGAAATAATCTGCCTGGCAGAGTGGTTGGGCATTGAGAATACAGTTGGATGGTAAGGTGGAAGGTGACTGGACTTTCCATAGGCTTTTATGTTCTGCTGTAAAGAATGAGCACCAACCAACTTGAAGATCTACTCTGCAGGTGAAGTGCATTTCAAATCGAGATTAATGTAGCGAGAGGGCTAAAGCTACATGGTTGGAGTTATTTACAGGTCAAATAATATAGAGAAGTCAGAAACAGGACAAGGGATTTAACTATACAATATTTCAAAGATCAATGAAACTAGAATTAATTTTCCTTTCTATTGTGTTTTTTTATATAGAATTAGATAAGCAACAAGACTGGGATGCAGCAGTCGGACTGCCTCTAGATGAATCATCAAAATGAACTATCGTACATGGATAATGTATATTTCAATTCAGCCACTGGATTCGGATACCATTCCCAGTTTCGCAGCTTGAGCTGTGATTTATTCCATGAGACCTCTTTGTTTACCAAACATTTCTTTTCAAATAAATGATCAAACATACCTTACATCTTTGAAAGTGAGGGGTTAATGATTCCTACAAACATTCCCCTAGATGAAGTTTTGCTCTAATTGTAATTTGCTCTTTTGCCCCAGCGTAGAATAGCTTAGCTGCTAAATTTATCCCAGTGTGCAGCTTATATTAGCGGAAAGGTATTGGAATAAAGTTATTGGTACCTAATGCTTTTTAATGGAGATTTTAACTCATCCAAAGCCCACCGACCGGACAGAGTTAAAATCAGGCCCTTCAGGCTGGAAACTCATTGTTGAGGCCTGGTACCATTTTGTTGGGGTGCGAGGTGCCACCAGTCTCTTCCTGTGCAGCCCAAAGAGCGTTCTTTCAGGGAAAAGGGTACCCACAGGGTCACTTCTGGTTTGCAATGGAAAGCAATGATGACTGTACACAGTATAACTGACTGATACAACAACAGATCACCAATTTTGGATTACAAAGGACCAGGCAATGAATTTGTCAATCTGCCAGTACCCAACATGTGTGAAGCCGCAAGGTGGGATCTGCAATAGCATTCCTTAAAGAGACAGGCACCCAAATCATGGGTAAGATAATTTTAAAGAACTTCTGCCATTGAAAAGTATCTGGAGTGTTTGTGAAGGTGTTGTAGTGAGTTCCTGGAATTGCTGGAGCGTGTTGCTGCATCCTCGCAGGGAGGGTAGAAGGGTAGGTGATCGAACACAAAACACCATCAGCAGCTTGCTCATCATGTCAGATGAGGGTCTGCTGGGAGTTGAGATATGGCATAAAGTGAGACAACACAACATCATCCTCAATGTTCCCAATGATGTCATAATGATGCCAGCTCTATCGTTGCTGGCCCCATGATGCTGACCAAGAAAAGTACTTCAGCGCCAGCCAGAACACTACAAATAAAACTATTAATGATTAAAAAGCATGGAAAAACATACAAAATGCATAGAATAACAGCAAAAGTCAAAAGTCAGCAACTAACCTGTAAGTATAGTTGATGATCCATTTAAATTGAGTTTAAATTGGCTGAGTGGGGCAGGGTCCTTTCCCACTGTTGGTTGGGATACTGGAGGATGCTTGGTTGCTGCTAGATTATTTCCCCAGCAAGGAGTCAATGATAGTGATTTTAGAAAGATAGAAAATTTACAGCAAAGAGGAGGCCATTCGGCCCATCATGTTTATGCCAGCTGAAAAAGGGTTATCCAGCTGAATCTCACCTTCCACTTCTTGACCATAGCCCTGCATATTTCAGTATTTCAAGTGCATATCAACATATCTTTTCACTGTGATGAAGGTTTTTGCCTCTCCCACCCTTTCAGGCAGTGAGTTCCAGGCCCCACCACTCTCTGAGTGAAAAGAAATTCTCATCAACTCCCCTCTAATCCTTCTATAAATTACTTTAATTGTATGTCCCCTGGTCACTGACTTCTCTGCTGAGAGGAATAGGTCCTTCCTATCCACTATATCTGGTCCCTCATAATTTTATACACCTCATTGAAATCTCCCCTCAACCTCCTGTGTTCCAAGGAAACAATGCCAGCTTATCCAATCTTTCCTCAGAGCTAAAATTCTCCATTCATGGCAATATTCTCATAAATCTCCTCCGTTTCGTCTCTAGTGCAGTCACATCCTTCCTGCAAAGCAGTGACCAGAACTGTATGTAGTACTTGAGCTGCAGCCTAATCAATGTTTTATAAAGTTCCAGCATAACTTCCCTGCTATTATATAGTGTGCTTCAGTGTCACAAAGTGTAATAATTCTCATATTATTGTGATTTATTGTAAAAGTAGGTTAATAGTGGGGTTTGGATAATTTATTTGTCTGTGTGTGTGTGTGGGGGTGGGGGGCGGTGGGGTTGGTGGGGATTTAATTGAATTGGAGACGGCTGGTCTGGAGGCTTTGACTCATCAAAAGGGAAGCTAGTCTGAAATGCTAAATATTTAAACATGGCTTAAGTTCTAGAATGTGGGGTGAGGAGAATTTGCATTTTTAGAGAAATCAGGGTAGTTTGAATTTCAAAGAGATGGTAAGATGTTATACCTAGCTAGAGAAACTAGGCCAAACAGTGTGTTTATTTTTCCCAAAGGTTACTGACAATATTAGCATCATGAATAGGTTTATATTTTGAGAAAAGTAGGTCCAAAGACATATGGGAACAATGGAATTTGTATTAAAAAGGAGAAACATGTATAAAAGGAAATGAGGTTATGTGTCAGGGAAGACATCATAAGATCTACCAGAGAGGGGAAAAGCCTCCAGTGATTGTGCATTAAGCTGCTGTCTACAGAAACCGAAGCTGGGAAAAGCCACTTTGAATTCTACTGTCTAGGGTATTGTGTTAACTGGCTGGAATCTATTTAAAATCTATTTTTTTGTTTACTGTTGCCTTAACGGGGGTGTAACTGGAAGCCAGGTTAATTGGGGGTTTTAGAAGTTATTATAGTAGTAATTTGTAGACCTATGTATGTGCTTGAAATCTTTTCTTTTATTAATAAATGTTTAATTTAGTTTTGTAAGAAATCTCTAGCGTCTTAGTAGAGTTATTACGACTGAATTTAGGGCATGCATCTCGAAATAAATACAAATTGCAAAATCATTGTGATCATGTGACCTAGTTTCCCTCATTGATTTGATCCACCTGGCACGCATCATCTGCCACATCATAACATTCAGTTAACAAAGGAAAGTATTCCATACTCCTTAGCTGTGGCTCAGTTCATAGCACCCTCGCCTTTGAATCAGAGGGTTGTGGGTTCATGTCCCACTCCCGGAAACCAAGAACTGTGAATGTACTCGAAAGAGTTGCAATCTGTGGAGGTGTCAGCTGTGGCTCAGTTCATAGCACCCTCGCCTTTGAATCAGAGGGTTGTGGGTTCATGTCCCACTCCTGGAAAACCAAGAACTGTGATTGCACTCGAAAGAAGTTGCAATCTGTGACTGTTGGTAACTCGAAAGAGTTTCCTAACCACTGTCCTGCTATCTTCACGGATTGGTAGACACACTCCAAGGTCCCACTTTTCAATATCCTACCATTTATTGTTTGCCCTACCCAAGGGCATTACCCAACTCTTCTCCAGATTGAATTTCATCTGACATTTTTCTTCCCACCTGACCAGTCTGCTGATATCTTCCTCTATCCACAGCTTTCTTCCTCACTATCAACCACAGAACCCATTTCAATATCATTGTCATCTAAATCTAAATCATTTGTATTATACCACAAAAAGCAAGGGACCAAGTACTGCAGTCTGCGGAACCCCACTGAAAACAGCCTTCTGGTCACAAAAACACCCATTGACTATAATCCTTTATTCCTGCCATGAAGCCAATTTTGGATCCAATTTGCCACTTTCCTTTGGATTCCATGGGCTTTTACTTTTCTAACCAGTCAGCCAGGTGGGACCTTATCCAAAGCCTTGCTAAAGTTCATGTAGATGACACGTTACAATCCCAGCTGATGTCAATGCTAGACAAGGGGGGAGTTGGTGGCATCATGGTATTATCACTGGACTAGTAATCCAGAGACCCAGGATAGTGCTCTGGGGATCTGGGTTCAAATCCCACCACAGCAGATGGTGAAATTTGAATTTAATAAAAATATGGAATTAAGAGTCTGATGATGACAGTGAAGCCACACCAATTTTTGTAAAAACCAATGTCCTAATGCCCTTTAGGGAAGGAAATCTGCTCTCCTTACCTGGTCTGGACTATATGTGACTCCAGACCCACAGCAATGTGGACACACACTCCAAGGTCCCACAACAATGTGGTTGACTCTTAAATGCCCTCTAAACAAGGGCAATTGGGGGTGGACAATAAATGCTGGCCAGCGACAGCCACACCCCATGAACGAATAAAAAAAGTCAGATCCCTGAGTGAAACCTGGCTTGATAGATCCTAAATTTTTTTTTAGTAAACCGTGGATATTATCAAACAAGAAAAATGAACTATATTACACCACACAAAAAGGTTGGAAAGATCTCAGTACAAACAAAAGAAGATGATTCAATTTCCCAATGTTACTTTCCCCAGCAATGCCTTTACTGACACATAAACCAGTGAAGAGTTACCATTAGCTTGACACTTGCTTGGGACTGTTACATGTCCAAATGTTTTCCTTCTGGTGTATTCTTCAGCATTCACTTCATGCTTCTCACCCAACTCATATCTCTTCTCAAGACACCCAAAAATAACAACACTTTAAACTCAGTACCATTAAACTGATCACGTTACTGACTCCTATAACTGACTATTCAGTTAACTACTGTGCCACTAGCCTTGTACTTTTCTCTCCTTAGAGAACTGAAAAATCTCTGCCTTCACTCTCTGGCGCACACTGAACTCTCCCCTGCCTTTCTCTTTGTCACTGTGTCACTTGACATCTGTCACTAGGCAGCAACCCAATTTTTTCTACTTTGTATTTTTTTTTTCCAAAATCACTAAACTTCTAACCCCTTTTTAACCCATCTCTTTAACTTCAGGGCTTGTAAAACCTCATTAGCAATGTATATACACATAAACAAAACCAAAACACTGACCTCTCAGCCATAGGTCCACCCAGACTTCGAGGCACCAAAGCTCACAGCAAGCCTACATGAAGCTGAAAGCCTTTTTACCTTGCTTTTCGCACAAATATATATATCCAACTTAACAATTATACATTGTTCTTAACATACATCAAACGCACTACTCTCTATGACTCTCCTTGGTACCACCTCAAAAGATTCAGCAAAGTTGGTCAGACATGACATTCCCCTCGATTAAGGGCATGGCTGCCCTTGATTAATCTGTGCTTTTCTAAATAGTGGTTTATTTAGTCCCTCAACATTTTTCCAATAACTTACTCACCACCCAGGTTAAGCTGAGTGACCTTGGAACATGCCTTCTTTCCCTTTTAAATAACGGGGGAATTGCGAATTAAACTCCCGTAACCATGCCTAAATTCCCTTGCCATTGAAGTCAACAGAGGAAAATCAGCTGTTGTGTATAGTAGGAAGCTAATTCCAGACTCCCACCTTACACCAGCTCTCAGAGTTAAAATGACACCAATTTCTCAAGCTGATGAGCAGAGTAAACTAGGAGGAGAAAATTGGTGAGATGAAAAGAACCTGGTACCTCTTTAATCTATTAACTTAACAAAGAACTCCCCCAGTTGTTTTGTTTCACATGCATTTATCTTTCAACCATCTGAGTGCCTCACACTGGTTTACTCATCTGTTGCGCCTACTATTGATGATAGTCATTCTCAGGTACACTTCTGGTTTTTATAATGTAATAATGGTGACATGTATATTCTAGATTTTAGATTTGCTTTAAGGTTGGCCTCTAAAGATGATTTAGATAGAGGGTTTTGAAAATGAGTGGTCTGAATGAGTCATTTCACCGGAGTACTCTTACCTCATTTGGACATTTTACTGCAGGCTAGGCTTTTGGCACAGTCAAGCAAATTGCATTTGAAGATACCACCATCATGCTGCCAAGTTACATACTGAGATAATTTTCTGTGCAGATATCATGCTTAAAGATTTTTTTAAAAATGTACTAAATGTGTGACTAGTGATGCTACAATGCCATCACATCATTGAGTGCATAGCTTCAACATGAAACCATGGTGCCCTGCAAGCCCTGTTACCATGACAATACCACCCAACATTCGTATCGAATATCTTGCCTTTAATTTATTGGTCACTCGTTTAGGATCATGCCAGATTTTACCCACAGGTGCAATTTTCATTTCAGCATAAAAACCAGTTGATAAAAGCTCCTTATATGAGTGTGTTCCCCGATCAGTGTGTAGCAGTGTGAATTCTGATTGTAGAAGCTGCAGTAATACCTGCATAAACATAGATGACAGGAATTGAGGCACAATACATCCTGCAGATACACACAAAAATAGTTAACGATGATTAATATCCATTTATTAATTCTATTCCTCACACTATTCGCTACTTGATCAGTTTTGACTAACTAACCAACTAGTGTGGAAGCTGAACATGACCTGTGTTTTTTCATGAGCACTGGATTTTCATTTAATTGCAAGTTATCATCTCCCTATTTGAAAAACATAGCTTGGACATTAGCTCACATCGTAGCTTCAGGCAACAGAGTTAGGAGAATCCCAAATGGCAATATTAAAAGGAAATTAAATGTGAAAGCATAAATGTGAAATCACCTTTGCCCCAGATGGAGAACTTACACTGCCCTTTTTTCAGTAAATAATGTGCAAACATTATTTTTTAACCTGACCTGTATTGAGTGACTATCTAATTAGTGTTGCCAAACCTCCAGAATTGCCCCGGGGTCTCCAGAAGTTAAAGATTATTCTCCAGGTTGCAACTGTGAGGATCCCATTCATAGGGGCATTAAACAAAAACTGTTCAAAAATAATCTTGAACATTTTAGTGTTTCATTATAAAACAATCTGAGATGAGAGGAAAGGCTGATTGTTTTTGATTGTCAAGGAGCAGCCATTTTGATAAGGAAGAGCCTGCTGTCTCTCTGATTGGCAGGGGAAGGTGTGAATATGGACACTCTGGATGACCAATTATAGGAGGTAAGGGGTGGGACAGGTTGGAGGCGGGATCTCATGTGATGAAACCGCATACCCAGAGTTGACAACTGTCAGCATGAAATTCCTACTGGTAGTGTCCATTGTTTGGGAGACGTGGGTGCCGTTTGGTGTCCAAAATGGCTTCCGTGGGACATGCACACACTCTAGGGATGAGTTGTGCTGGACACCATACTGGTGATTCCACTAGTGGGGCAGCCAGAAGCATGCAGAACAGGCCAGGGGTGCCATCTTGGAGTTCAACGCCCACCTGATGTTCATTCTTAACCTTGTATTGCTGGACATGAGTTGACCAACAGGAAAGCATCCTCCTCCCACTCTGCAACCAACCCCTTCTCTGACCATCAGTGCTATTTAAAGCAATCATCAACTGCTCCCACATTAGTTGCTGGTTGATTGCTTATGGCTGTTGCTACGTTTCCAGGAGTGTTTGCTGCTTTCCTTCCTTGTTTCAAGTTGCTACAATCTACAGGGAATGATGTGGCAAATCCTGACAAGGTTTTTGCACAAGCCATTTTCTCTCAGACTTGGGCACACTAATAGGCATTTGCCTTGTAACCCGTCAGGACAGGGAATGATGAGGGCATGTAGAGCAGGGCAACTGCTAGAAGAGGAAGAGGGGGAGAAGGGCACTCAGCAAGAGGTCATATCCTCCCAGGATTTTCAGACAGCAAATCTTCTAACTTAACCTTATCAAGGAATAGTGCGTGAGACGCCTATGCTTCAGTAAGGATGGCCCCGCTGAAGTCCGCTACTGGCTGCAGCCACAACTACAGAATAGAGGAAACATGGCATTATCAGTGGCTGTGAAGGTGGCTGTGGTGTGCCAGGCTGAGACTGGAAATATTTACAATATCTTGCAGTTTGCTGTCTATTGTTATGTAAGGGAGGTTATTGAGGCTCTGTGTTCATTGAGAGCTAACTACATTTCATCCTCCCCTTCCAGAGAAAATCAGGGTGGAATGAGCACACACCTTCCTGAGAATTGCAGGCTTTCCCATGGTGTAGGGTGCCATTGACTGCACACATATTGTTTTCCTGGTGCAGTATGTCAACCCTGCCCAATACCAGGCAGACCTATGCTATACCTATCCTCTGCTGCCAGGTCCCAGGGCAAGAATCAGGGAATGAGCCTCCATAACCACCTGCTCCCACTCACTTCAGTGGCTGATGTCTCAGTTTCTGTTGCAGTAAATGCAGCCTCCACTAAGAGGCGGCCTGCTGGTCTGAAATCCATGACTGAAGACCGTTACAACCCACCCCCAGGCGAGGTTCCCCAAAGTTGTTGATCCAGGCAAGACCCCTCAATTTGTCACCATCTGACTGGGACACCCCTAAATTGTTATGCCCTGGGTGAGGAGGGGTGAACTCTCTTTATTCAGCTCCTCCCTTCTGTTGGTCACAATAAGATTTAATCTAAAAAGAATCCCTCACACGGATATCTTTTTCCCAGACCCAATCGTTCTAGTTTTGGAGGAGCCAATTTGATTAGACTTTCTTGAGTTAAAGGCTATAGTAAGTTTATTAACTACTTAAGGCAAGAAAAGGAAAAAACACATGAATATACGGTCATCCAGGTTAAAAGTAAGAATTTAGCTTGTAGTAAGCGAATATATAAGGTATGCGGAACAGTTGTTAACTCGTGGGGAGTAGCTGATTGAATATTGCAGCCGTTGCAATTCGAGATTCCGGTAGAGTTGACTCTGGTAGATAAATAATCAGTTTTGAGATTCCAGTAGTGTTGAATTTGGTAGGGAGGGAGAGAGAGATTGGGAGACTTGCAAAATGGCGATTTGCAGGTGTTCTGCGTGTGGCTATTACTTCTGAATCAAACTTCCAGCACTTGCTCTCTGTCAGAACACCCACCAACAGACAAATGCTGGGGCAGCTTTTCAACTCACTTTTAACCCTTCTTTGTATATTCCAAGTGGGAAGCAAATTCACAAATCTGTCTGGGCATTGCTCACAGGGTTTCTTGATGATATGATGTTCATCTCTCATCATGTCCCATTGTCTCTTACACGAGGGAGCAATTCGTTTCTGGATGTCTTTAGAAGTACTTTGTCTGGCAACAGGGTGGGGTTCCATTATCTCTAAAGGAATCACCCTGCAGCATTCCAGCCAATGGCTTGTATGCATTTTAAAAAATTCAGGGCCAGGATTTTCCAGTCGTCAGGTGTGCCCAGCGGGGGCAAGTGGAAGCAGCCGTGAATCCATCTGCCTCCCGCGATCAGACCGCGACCACCATTTCACGCTGGCTGGCCAATTAACGGCCAGCCAGTGTGAAACGCAATCTGCAGTGCTCAGCGCTGCCTATGTCGGGGGTGGAGGAGGGTGAGCATGGAACTTTGCACATGCGCGTGGGTGCGCACAGTAAAAGCTTTCTAAGGCACAGAGCTACCTCAGGGAGCTGAAACTTTTTGAAAAGAAATAAAGAATTTAAAAATGTTAATAATGCACCCTCATATGATTCTGTCACATTAGCAGGGACATGTTACAAGTTAGTTTGAAAATTTTAAATTTTTTTAAAATCACTGATCGAAACCTCATCCCACCTGTGGATGAGGCTTCACAAAAAATTCCAAAGGCCGCTTGGCCTCTTCACCTGCCCGCCGACCGTAAGGTTGGACAAGCAGTGAAAAATTTAATTCAGTTAGATCTTTAATGGCCTTAATAGGCCTGTTAATTGTCAGTGGGCGTGCTGCCAATTCTCGTGCACGCCCGCTAACTGAAATATCGCGGGAGTGTGTGATGACATCGGGACGCTCGCCCAACATCATCGTGCATCATTTTACGATCATTCAGGTTGGGCGCGCACTGCCCGACCTGCGTAATATTCTGCCCCAGGTCTTATTTTTAAAGTCCAATATTTCCAGATGCAACTGGTGTTGGGCGAGCGTCCCGATGTCATCGCACACTCCCGCGATATTTCAGTCAGCAGGCGTGCGCGAGAGTTGGCAGCACGCCCACTGACAATTAACAGGCCTATTAAGGCCATTTTCCTTCATGATCATGACAAGACACACAAGCACAGCTTGCAACGGTAGACTACTGTCGACATGGCTGCAGATCTCAGTGTTCGAAATAGCATGCAAGTTCTCACAGCTCATTACAAACTTGATCCAAACGTGGATACATGAACTGAATTCCGTAGGTGTGATGAGAGTGAAGATCGAGTGTGTCATCAAGAAGCCCTAGTAAAATTGAAATGAATGGGACTAAGGGGGAAAGCACTTCATTGGTTGCAGCCATACCTAGCATAAAGGACGATGATTGTGGTTGTTGGAGGTCAATCATCTCAGCCCCACGGCCTCACTGCAGCAGTTCCTCTAGGTAGTGTCCTCGGCCCAAACATCTTCAGCTGATGACCTTCCCTCCATCATAAGGTCAGTAGTGGGGCTGTTCACTGATAAATGCAGAATGTTCAGTTCTATTCATAACCCCAAAGATAATGGAGCAGTCCTTACCTGCATGTGACAAGACTTGGGCCTGAATTTTACCCTCCAGGTGCACCCGAAGTTGGCGTGGCTGGAAGCTGATGTAAACCCGCTCTCAGCCGAGTTCACACTGTGAACACCGTCTTGCCGCCCAGCGTGAAATGCGACTGCTGGATGTGTTTTCCATGTGCAGGGGTGGGAAGGTAGACACCGAATCCAATGGGGACCCAGTGGGGTGTTCAAAATTAGAAGAGGCAGTTCCCTGAAGGCTGCCAGGAGTTGTGGGGGAGGCTGAGGGAACTGTTTTGAAGCAACCCAAGAAGTGACCTGGTGTACAGTCACGGCCTCAGCACCTGGTGGTCATGGAAGACGGGAGGGGAAGTTGGGTGAACACTCTGCCCCTCCATTTCTCAGATGAGTGCCTGGGAGTGCTGGTCGAGGAAGTCAGTGCCAGGCGGCATGTCTTAATGCCCAGGGATGGCACGATAACGACGCCCAACCTGACCAAGAGGCCTGGACAGACGTCGTCCCCCAGGTTCAGTGCTGCAAAAGGTTCAATGATCAGCTATGGTCAGCAAGGGTAAGTGCAGAGATGGCATGTCCGATCCAGAGAACTTTAGTCGGGTACCCGTTGCTCGGAACGTTCAGGGGTCTAAGAGTACATTTGCCAATTGGCACTGAAGCCTGCCCTGCCAAGGCTGGGATGTCACCATGACTGGCCTCAGTGCATTGCAGGGTGAGCTGTGCCACAGTGACACTCAGTGCACGGTTGGGTGGTGGCGGGGGGAGCCAGGGAGCAATAATGAGGCTTTTTCTTTTTCCCTGTCAGGAGAAGAGCAGTCATAACATTGCGGAATGCCACAGAACGGGTGGAGGAGTGACAAGTCTGGGCATCCTCACAAAGCATGAAATTGATGCACTGCAGCTGGAATGCCACCGGCCAGCTCACTCCCCCGGTCGTGGTGAGGCGGAGATCTCAGATGAAGGTAAGAGTGCAGGTGACAGATGCGTGTGGGGTGGGTGTGGAAACATAACGGGCTTCTCTTATCAGAAATTGAACTGTTGTAGCCAGAGAGCCCACTGAAGCTCCAATGCAGATGGCACCATGCAGCAGGTCTCCACAGTCTCCTCAGCCCGCCTAGCGTGCATAGTGACTCTGATGACTGAATGTGCTGATCTTTTGCCTTCCTCCCACAGATGCGACACCCACAGGAGCTGTCGGCAACCCTGAGGACCCCCCCCATTGAGCTCCAAGGAAGACATCACACCTGCACTAATGTCACACCATCTCTCTGAACCAGGCACCAGTGCAGATACTCACACATCAGTGGGCATTAGTTCTTCGGCTCTGTGGGTAATGCACAGCGGTGAGGGCACATAACACTCATATGAGGAGCTGGCAGAGGCAGAGAGGTCCTCGGGAGCTGACAGTGGGAGCACAGCTGGAGACCAGGGCCATGCTGAGTCTGAGGCAGATGACGAGCCTCTGGAGTCGTTCATCAGGCGGCAGATGCTGGTGTCCAGCGGGTTGCGCGGGGAGAACTGGCGGCGATCCCTAAGGGTCTGCGTACCATGGTCTCTGTCATGGAGGAGTCCATACGGAATATGAGTTCTGTGTTGACCCTTAACACCGAATGCACAGCCTTACTCCATGGAGAGAGTGGTGACTCTCATGGAGAGGCAGCTCCAGGAGTAGAATCAGGGGTTCCTGGGGTTGCACTTGGACCTGCAAGCCCTCACACAGGCAATGATCTCAGGAGGTCACTGCCAGTGTGAGAGATGGATGAGGCACCAAGTCTCCCTGCTGGATGCCCGTTCATCAATGGCGAGCAGGGAGGTGCAAACACACCTCACACTGGCAGACGAGCTGCCTGCCATCACTGTGGGCTCCACTCAGGGCTCTCCAGATGAGGGCACCAGCTCCTCCACCCCTCTGCCAGTGTCCACTGCATCTGATGAATCCACGACGACTAAGGAGTGCCCAGCTATGGGGCTGGACGCACCCTCCCAGGCGGAGCCTGCTTAGGCTATTCAGGCTCTGACAGCCAGAGGATGACCGCTAAGATCATTAGGCCCAGCAGGCTGCCTCCAACGCCACTGTCAGCGAGAGCGGTGAGGGGAGGGGGCAGGGGAACCAAGGTGCAGCAGCCGCAGATGTAAGTTGAAGGAACCTTGAGCCCAACAGGGGCGTGTCGGGAGTGACATTTGTGTTAATTATTTTGATGTTTGGGTGAGGGATGGACACTTTGTTTGTTCTTTGTTTGTTCATGTGAAGTAACATAAACATTTATTTGACTTAAATGGGCTGAATTGGTTGGATGGTTTGAATAGGTGCCTGATGCAGCTTAGGCTTGTAAAAGTTTGGCATTGTGTGGTGCTGGTGTACTGGGTTGGGTTCTCATTTATTGATTGTTAGCAAAGGAGATGGTGCCATTGGCTTGGTGAGGCATTGATGCCTTTGATGTCTAGCTGGAGGTTTGCTGGATCAAAGCATCCCCGGTGTCCCTGCCTCCATGAGGGTTCCTGTCCTCTGCCTCGAGGTCCTCACCCTGCACCTCCCCAGGCTCTTCCTCTGAGCCATCACTTGAGTCATCCTCCCTGACCTGTGGAGCTGCCTCACTTTCCTCAACCTCCAGTGGGTCCCCCCTTGACAGAGCCAGGTTGTGCAGGGTGCAGCATGCAACATCTATAAGGGAGACACACTCTGGAGGATACTGCAATGCTCCCCCTTATCGGCCCAGGCATCTGAAGTACATCTTCAGCAGCCCGAAGGTCCTCTCCACCATCACTGCCCTTGTGGAGGCATGACTCCCGCTGTATCTCTCCTCGGCCTCAGTTCTAGGGTGATGGAGTGGGATCATCAGCCACCTCTTCAAGTGATAGCCCTTGTTACCCAGGAGCCATCCATCCACTGTGCAGGAGCCACAAACAGCCTTGGTACCTGTGAGTGCCACAAGATGTAAGCATTGTGTGATCTCCCAGGGTAATGGGCACAAACCTGGAGAATCTGTGTCCTGTGGTCACAAGCGATCTGAAAATGCATTGAGTGGAACCTCTTTCTGTTTACGAAAGCTCCCGGCTCATCTGCTGGCACCATGATGGCCATGTGAGTGCAATCTATTACACCCTGGGTACAGGGGAACCCACCCATCGCAGTGAAGCCTCGTACTCTCTCCGCCTGGCTTGCCTTATCTGTCCGGAAGTGGATGAACGTGTGGGCATGTCTAAAGATAGCATCAATCACGGGCTTGATGTAACTGTGCAGCTGATTGAGAAATGCCGCACAGATCCCCCACTGAGCCCTGAAAAGAACCGGAGGCAGAGAAGTTGAGGGCCACTTCAAAGCTACCAGCATGGGGTGTCTGCCCACGCAGTTGGAGGTGATTTCCAGATCTATCATGTGACACATTGCTGTCACTGCATCCCTGGAGAGGCGGAGCCTCCTGTGGCACTGGACCTCGGACATCTGGAGATAATTGGAGCGTTGCCTGAACTCTCTAGATGCTGGGTAGAGGCATCTTCAGTGTGCCCTCCCGCCTTGGCCTTCCTTCTGACCCTACACCAACTGAGCATATGCCTCTCCTCTTAAAGGTCTGTCACTTGGATTCTGCCCGTGCTCACCTGGCCTCCTCTCCCTCCTGCCCCCTCTTCCTCTTCAGAGGAGGTTCCACCAGCAGAATACATGATCCCCATTAGATGGGATGCAGAGGAGCAGTGCCTTGAAAATGAAGGAGCACTGGGCTGCAAAACTCAGGGGAACCTTCCAGGGAAGAAGAGGACGTGAGATGCTGAAAGGCAGTTTTGACAGTCAAACGAGATGCCAAGAGACCCTGGGAAAACTCTGTACTCACACAGCAAAGAACTGGCAATGACAGAGGAAGTGCTGCTGCTCCAGGGGCTTTTTATCCCACCCGTGGTTGAGGAAATGATTAAAACATTATTTCCACCCACCCATTTTGCCCATACGATGAGCTAAAAATCACATGGGCGGTGTAAAATCACAGTCAATAGGCTTTTTAATGACCTTAATTGGCTCCAACTCTTATGTGCGTCCACCGACCTCAATATTGCACATGCGTGCGATGACGTCAGGACCCACGCCTGACACCATGCCCCACCATTTTACATGCATTCAGGTCAGGCACACGCCCGACCTCAGAAAGCAGTATTCAGGCCATGGACAACATTCAGGCTTGGACTGATGAGTGGCAAGTAATATTCATGACAGGTAATGACCATCTTCAACAAGAGGGAATCTAACCATCGCCCCTTGACATTCAATGGCATTACCATCACTAAATCTCTCACCATCTACATCCTGGGGTTACTATTGACCTGAAACTGAACTGGACTAGCCATATAAATACTGTGGTTACAAGAGCAGGTCAGATGCTGGGAATTCTGCGATGAGTAACTCACATCCTGACTCCCCAAAGCGAGGAGTGTGAGGGAATACTCTCCACTTGTCTGGATGAGTGCAGCTCCAACAACACTTAAGAAGCTTTACATCATCCAAGACAAAGCAGCCCGCTTGATTGGCACCACATCCATAAACATTCACTCCCTCCACCACCAACTTACAGTGGCAGTAGTGTGTACCATGTATACAGTGCACTGCAGCAACTCACCAAGGCTCAAATGGCAGCACTTTCCAAACCTGTGACCTCTACCACCTCGAACAAGAAGGACAGCAGATGCATGACAACACCACCATTTGGAAGTACCCCTCCAAGCCATACAACATCCTGACTTGGAAATATATCGCCGTTCATTCACTATTGCTGGGGCAAAATCCTGGAACTCCCTCCCTAACGGCACGGTGGGTGTACCTACACCTCATGGACTGCAGCGGTTCAAGAAGGCTGCTCACCACCACCTGCTCAAGGGATGGGCAATAAATACTGGCCTTATCAGCAATGTCTGCTTCCCAAGAGTGAATAAAATACCCAAGGAGCACCAAAGCTGTGTCAGGGCACTGGTGGCATTGAGCAAGGGTCAGGTGCTTAGCGTCAGTATCAACAGTTGAACGCAGGCTCCACACTGTCCAGTAAAACACCTTTGTTCATTGATGAGCACAAAAGAACTGCCCCCTTTACTAGCATAACAACAGTGATCGTACTTCAAAAATAATTCACCTGTTGTAAAATGCTTTTGGGATATCATGCTGTACTGAAAGGTGCTGTGTAAATGCAAGCTTATTTTTAACCTCGAATTTGCTACTGTCGACCAGTCTGAACCCTGCAATTCTTTTGGAGCAAGACTGATGATGCATTGTAATCATATTGACAATACTGTGTTGCGGATTTGAAACTGGGATGATGCTTTTCTTGCTTCTCTCATTTAGGTTTGTTATAGTTGCCAGAGAGACGAGATTCATCCCATAATCATAGGGCACTGTATGACAAATTGATTGAAATCTATTGCACAGTTGGCTCCTTCCTTTGGTGTAACATAAATGTGCACATTGCAACATATGAGGTAATGTTGCTGAGCATCTTTTTGTTGTGGCAAAACCATGGAAAATCAAAATGCCTCAGAGTTAGGAATAGTAAAAAGTAAATCAAACCATCATCCTCTCTGGGCTAAGTGTAACTCAGTGGGAGTCATTTTAACATTGAATGATGGCATAAAATGGCCAGTATCAAATTAGCCACTATCATACCCTGCTGATCTTTCCTTTCATGAACATTAATGGAAAGGGAAATTAGGCATAGTGTATAATTGGTGACTAATTCAATACAGCCTTCTTACACCATCACCCAAAGTTAAAATTACCCCCTTGCACCTTTTCAAGGGCTGAACTGTTAAGCCTCAATTTTGTTGCCATACAAAAGCCCATGTAGCAAATAACCTAACCCATCATATTGGATTTGAAGATGTACCAAACTGCGGAGAGCAGCTCACCTCCTGACTCCCCAAAGCCTGTCCACTATCTATAAGGCACAAGTCAGGAGTGTGATGGAATACCCTCCACTTGCCTGGATGAGTGTTACTCCAACAACACTCAAGAAGCTCAACACCATCCAGGGCAAAGCAGCATGCTTGATTGGCACTACATCCACCACTTTCAGCATCCACTCCCTCCACCACTGACACACAGTGGCAGTAGTGTGTACCATCTACAAGGTGCACTTGTCATGAAAATATAATAACTTTCATAATATTATTGTGTGATTTAATGTAAAGGTAGGTTAATAGTGGGGTTCGGATTAGCCTCTCTGTTGGGATATGTGTGTGTGGGGGGGGTGGAATTTAATTGAACTAAGACAGTTGGTCTGAAGCTTTTGAGCTGTCAAAAGGGAAGCTAGGTTTGAAATGCTAAATACGTAAACATGGCTGAAGTTTTAGAATGTGAGGTGTGAGGAATATTTACATTTTTAGATAAATCAGGTTAGTTTGAATTTCAAAGAGATGGTAAGATGTTACACCTAGCCATAAAAAGCTAAGCCAAACAGTGTGTTTATTTTTCCCAAAGGTTACTGATAGTATGAGTACTATGAAAGGTTTATATTATGAGAAAAGTAAAGTTGCAAAGGAACAATGGAATTTACATTAAAAAGGGAGAAACATATATAACAGAAATGAGGTTATGTGTAAGAGGGAAGGAATTCTAAGATCTAACACAAGTATGAAAAGCCTCCTGCTGTCTACGGGAACCGAAGCTAAGAAAACTCACTTTGAACATCACTGTCCAGGATATTGTGTGCGTTGTCTGGGTCTGTTTAATTCCATGTGTTTTATTGTGCCTTAATGGAGGTGTAACTGGGAGCTAGATTAATTACAGGAGTTAGGAGTTATTATAGTGGTAATTTGTAGACCTATGTATTTGCTTAAATCTTTTCTTTTATTAATAAATGTTTAATTTAGTTTTGTGAAAAACCTCTAAGTCTCGGTGGACTTATTATTACAGAATTCAAGGCACGTATATCGAAATAAAATACAAGTTACAAAACTGTTGTGGCAGCTGTTTCAAGTTTCCCTCTGGGATTTGAGCAGCTTGGCATTTACCATCCGCTATGCCATAACACACTGCACCAACTCACCAAGTTTCCTTCGACAGCATCATCCAATCTTGTGACCTCTATCATCTAGAAGGACAAGGGCAGCGGATGCATGGGAACACTGCCACTTGGAAGTTCCCCTCCAAACTACACACCATCCTGACTTGGAAATATATTGCCATTCCTTCACTGTCGCTGAGTCAAAATCCTGGAAATCCCTCCCTAACAGCACGATGGGTGTACTTACACCACAGGGACTGCAGTGGTTCAAGAAAGCAGCTCACCACCACCTTCTCAAGGGCAGTTAGGGATGGGCAATAAAAATGCTGGCCCAGCCAGCGATGCCCACATCCTGTGAAAAGAATTTTTAAAAACTGTCATATGTGTACAGTAAAGGAGCATTGGTACAGGTTGGTGTTGAGAAAAGACTAATTTTCTTACTTATTGAGAAAAACTGAACACTTTGTTGTTACGTTACTGAAATAATAATTTTCCATGGTGTGTTCCTTATTTATGGTGATACTATCACACCTGAAAGCATGATGGGCACAGAATGTAGAAAGTCCAAATCACCACACTTATTTTTACTTCAATTGCTGCATTTTCACCTTTTTTTTTATAAGTAGGGCCAAGGCAAAGTGAGCAGAGAATGTTTTCCATGGCTCAAGCATATGGTTATTTAGTTTTTACCATGCCTGTTCAAGCATCTGACTGTGAACAAGAAAACCTATCATGGCGTGGTAAGTTGGAGAGTGAAACTCTACCTGTTTCAGTATTTAACTTTGAAAAAATCTAATTTGTTTTCTGGATGGGGGAAATATTGACAAGATTGCATTTCATATCTATCCCTGGTTGCCTTGGAAAGGTAGCAATTGACCTTCTTCTGAAAGCCGTTGTTGTTGGATCACCTCAGATGGCATTAAAATCTGACTGCATCATGTGGAATTGGTAGCACATGTAAATTAGACCAGTTAAGGACAGCAGGCTCCCTCCAGAAGGACATTTGTGAACAGGTTGGCTGTTTACAATAATCCAGCAGCTTTCACAGTCACTTTTCGGCTGCTAGCCCCCAAATTTTCAGATTTATTGCGTTTGGCTTCACAACAAACCCTAGTGAGATCTCATGACCCCTGATAGTCCACTATCATAGCTACACAGCTGTGAAATTCAGTTGAGCAACTTTGAGAAGATAATCTCTAGCATTCGGAACTCATTCTCATGCTCAGGTTAGCTCTTTCTTTGAGATAAACTATGTTATATTATACTCTTCCCAATTGAATTAATTAGGTTACCAACTATGCAGCCTAATTAATTTAGCTCATGCCTGAGCATGCCAATAAGTGCTGCATGTTGTCAACTTTGTTCCATAATTGTTCTTATTCTCAAGGGCGCAAGCTAATCACTAGATGGAACTTTCACACAGGATGATCCAATGAAGGAGTCCTTCCGCTACTTCATGCATTTTTTTTCTTGTTGTTATTCTCATATCCATTTTCTCCCAGTTTATTCCTGGTGGTGCTCTTCTGCCTAAATATGCTGAACTTGAATATCCAATTGGCTTTGGCTCTCCTTTTCATTCAAGGGTGAGTAACTGTGAAGCCTGCAATGGCTGTGTATTTGTATGCATGTGCATGTATGTCAGTGAGTGTGTGTGGTATGTGTGCGTGTGAGTGTGTGTGTGCGTGCATGTGTGTGCGTGTGTATGTGTGTGTGTATGAGGATATATATTCATATGGGTGCATGTTTGCTAGTGTGTGTGCATGCAAGCTTGGTATGTGTGCATGCGTGTGAGCTGTGTGTGTATATGCGTTGGTGTATTACTTACTACTGGCGTGTTTTTTTGCTGGACAGAGTTTGTAAACTGGTGCTAGGAAATGTGACATTTACTATTTAGGGTGCCTCCTGTCTGAAAAAAAATAGGTCAAGCATTCTTGACCAATTGTAGAGCAATGCTCTCACTAATTTTGCAAGAATGTGCCTCAGTCCCTGTTATATATTGTTGTATCTGCAAAAATCTGTAGACAGCTAGGAATTAATTGTTATGTGTAAGTCTTCCAGGGGCCACATTTCATGGCCATACTAGAAACTGATGTGATGTGTAACAGAAGCAGTTCAAACTGCTCTTTCTATTGTACAAGGTAGCATGGCAAGTTAAAGATAAAGAGTTCTGATCTTTCCAAGCTTCAAGTGTGATTATTAAGGACATAAGAAATAGGAGCAGGAGTAGGCCATTCAGCCCTTTGAGTCCGCTCTGCCATACAATGAGATCATGGCTGATCTTCTATTTCAACACCATTTTCCTGCACTATCCCGTATCCCTTGATGTTTTAATATGTAAAAATGTAACGACCTCAGTCTTGAACATACTCAGTGACTGAGCCTCCACAGCCCTCTGGGGTAGAGAATTCTAAATATTCACCACCTTCTGAGTGAAATTCCTTCTCATTTCAGTCCTAAATGACCTGCCCTTATTCTGAGACTGTGTTCCCCGGTTCTAGACATTCAGCCCTGTAAGAATTTTGTATGTTTGAATGAGACCACCTCTCGTTCTTCTAAACTCCAGAGAATAGAGGCCCAGTCTATTTAATCTTTCCTCATAGGACAATCCCTCCACCCTAGGAACTAATTTAGTGAACCTTTTTTGTACCCCTTCTATGACAAGTATATCTTTCTTTAGGAGACCAAAACTGCACACAGTTCTCCAGGTGTGGTCTCACCAAGGCTCTATATAATTGCAGTATGACATGTTTGCTCTTATACTCAAATCCTCTTGTAATAAAGGTCAACATATTTTTTTACCTTCTTAATTGCTTGCTGTACCTGCATATTAACTTTTAGTCACTCATAACAAGGACACCCAAGTACATTTGAAGTTCAACACTTCTCAGCCTCTCGCCATTGAAGAAATACACTGCCTTTCTGTTCTTCCTACCAAAATGGATAACCTCACATTTCTCCACGTTGTACTCCACCTGCCAAAGTTTTGCCCACTCGCTTAGCCTCCCCAAATCTCCTTGAGGCATCTTTGCATCCCCCTCACAACTCACACTTTCATGTAGTTTTATGCCATCTGCAAACTTGAAAAACAATACCTTTAATCCCCACATCCAAATCATTGATGTAGATTGTGAATAACTGGGGCCCAAGCACTGATCCTTGTGGTTCCCCACTAGTCATAGCCCGCCAACCTGAAAATGACCAATTTATTCCTACGCTCTGTTGTCTATACTTTACCCAGTTCTCAATCCATGCTAGTATATTTCCCCCCAATTCCTTGTGTTCTTGTGTGGAACCTTATCAAAAGCCTTCTGAACGTCTAAATATACCACATCCACCAATTCACCCTTATCTATTCTGCTGGTTACATCCTCAAAAAACTCCAACAGGTTTGTTAAACATGATTTCCCTTTTATAAATCCATGTTGACTCTGCCCAATCCCACCATTATTTTCTAAGGGCAGGTTTTGACCTCGGCGGGCGGGCGTGCACCCTACCCACTCGAGCGTAAAATGGGTGAGTGTCCTGACACCAACATGCACTTGTGCAGTATTTTAGTGGGCAGGTGTGCGTGGGAGATGGAGCCACACCTGCCATTAATTAAGAGGCCATTAAGGCTCTTGACACCACAACTGTCGGTGATTTAACATCGTCCATACGATTTCTAGCCCGTCGCATGGGCAAAACGGGCAGGTGGGCAGCTCACAATTTGCAGAAGCTCATCCACGGGCAGGATAAGAAGGGTCAGCATCATTGTCAATGTGAGTAATGAGGAGTTTTGGAGATCGTGTGCTGCTGGTTGCTTATTTGAACTGGACAGCTTCATCTTGTTTCAGAGCTACATTCTAAGCATTTCCAGGCTTAATATCAGGACTCATTGGTGACTTCCAGGCCCCTGGAGGATTCAGACCGTGTGGGCCCTCTTAGATATCAGGCAGCCTTCCATTACCCTTATAATGGGGATTATGGTCTCCGCTGGAGGCCCCTCCTCTGAGTAGGGAGAGAGGGGCAGAAGGGGGAGCAGGCCAGGTGTCCCAATGTAGCTTCCAGGGGAGGGACCTGTGGGAGGAGAGGCACAGGCACAAGGGGCGCAGGGCCAGCAGGAAGTTCAAGGTGGAAAGGGCCGTAGAAGATGCCACTAACCTGCTGCCAGGGTTCACAGGTGGTGATGCAGCTACTTCAATATGTCCGAGGTGCAATGTCGAAGGAGGATCCGCCTCTCCAGGGAGACCGTTAACTCTATTTGTCAGATGATTGGGCCTGAGATCAGCTCCGACTGTGTGGGTGGACACCCCATGCCAATGGCTCTGAAGGACACAGTGGCCCTCAACTTCTATGCCTCCGGCTCTTTCTAGGGCTCAGAGGGGGATCTTTGTGGAGTCTCCCAATCAGCTGTCCATAGTTGCATCAAGCTGGTGACAGAAGCTCTGTTCAGGCGGGTATTGACTTTCACTCATTTCCGCATGGATGAGGCCAGCCAGTCTGAGCAAGCCAGAGGCTTTGCAGTGTTTGCTGGGTTCCCCCGCGTCCAGGGTGCAATCGACTACACACATGTGGCCATCAAGGCGCCAATAGGTCAGCCGGGTGCCTTCGTCAACAGGAAGGGCTTCCACTCCAAGGAAGTGCAGATAGTGTGTGATCACAAGATGCAAATTCAGCAAGTCTGTGCAAGGTACCCAGGCAGTTCCCATGATGCTTACATCCTGAGACACTCCCAGGTGCCGGGGCTCTTCAGTGCTCCAGCCCAGCTTGATGGATGGCTGCTGGGTGACAAGGGGTCTCCGTTGAAGAGGTGGCTCATGACGCCTCTCTGCCATCCAAAAACAGAGATGGAGCAGCGGTACAACAGGAGTCGAGCCTCCCCAAGACAGAGGTAGAGAGGACCATCGGTCTTCTCAAAATGCGCTTCTGATGCCTGGGCCGTTCACTGCAATACCCCCCAGAGCGGGTGTCACTAACAGTGGTTTCATGCTGCGCTCTCCACAATCTGGCACTGGCAAGGGGGGACCCAGTGGAGGAAGAGGATGTTGATGCAGCTCCACTGGCAACAGATGATGAATCCAGTAGTGAGTCCGAGGACGAACATGGTGAGGAGAACGCTGAAGTCATGGAGACAGACCTGGGTAACCTCCAGGGAGGCAGGGACAGCAGGGATGCATTGATCCAATGCTCCTTCAGCTAGGCTACCAAATAAGCACTACCACCTCATGCCAGGGCTGCCGCCTCCTTCCTGGATCCCAGAAAGGACCCTTTCCTTGGCCCTCAAGATACACTTAGCGCCTGTGCAATAAAGTTTCAAGAGACCCATGTCCAGCATTAAATACTGTCCTACCTCGCACCTACAGAACAAATGAAGCACACTCAAGCAAGTAACATAAAATCAAATGTCATTTCATGTTGGAACTCACAGATTTTTGAACTGAGCAATATCTTTTGTTGGTAGTCACACCATTAAAAATGAAATGCTAAATGGAGGAACAAAAGATCACCCGTGATAAGCCTCTCTTGTGCTTTAGGTGCTTTAAATGTATGTTTACGGGTGCTCCCTCTAGGTGGCACCGGCATTGGAGACAGCCTGCTCACTCTGCTGTCCTGTTGGCCTTGATGACCTTGACAGTCACCCTCTGGCCAGTGGAGCCTGTGCTGGCCCCTCCTGGGAGTGACCAGCCAGTGCCAAGTCTGGCATCTCTCCAGTCGCAGCAGCCTCATCAGATGCCACAGTCACTGGCAGAGGGGCGGAGGAGCTGCTGCCTTCATCCAGAGCGCCCTGAAAGGAGCCTGTAGAGATGACAGGCAGCTAGTGCACCAACGTGAGGTCACTGTGGACCTCCCTGCTCACCATTGATGGACAGGCACCTACCTGGGAGACTGGGTGCCTCATCTATCTCACAGACGGACACTGACCAGCTGAGGATATTGTCTGTGCGTGGGCTTGCAGGTCCGTGCGCAACCCCAGGAATCCCTAATTCTGTTCCTGGATCAGCCTCTCCACGAGAGTCGCCACTCTCTCCATGGAGGAGACATTGCACTCGGCCATGAGGGTCAACGCAATCCTCATGCTCCGCAGGGACTCCTCCTCAACGGAGACCATGGCATGGAGACCGTCATCGATACCTGCCAGATCCTCCCACACGCCCTGCTGGCAGCATCTGCTGCCTAATGAATGACTCCAGAGGCTCATCATTAGCCTTCGACTGAGCATCGTCCTAGTCCCCAGCAGTCCTCCAACTGCCAGCGCCCTGGGCACTCTCTGCCTCCTCCTGCACCTCAAGTGAGTATGAAGTGCCCTCACCAATGTGCATCGAGATACTAGACGGTGATCTAATGCCCACCGAGGTGCTGGTATCTGCGCTGGTGCCTGCTTCAGGGAGCGAATGTGATGCAGGTGCATGGGGAGCATGGTGGTTCTCCAGGGTCAGGGGTGGCCCTTCAGGGTCCTCAGAGCGAACGCCTGCTGGTGAACCTAAAAGGAGAAGAAGAACATGTCATTAGTGAAAGTCTTCACACTGTCACTGTGCAAGCCAGACACCCTGGTGAGACAATTGAGATCTGCATCATGGTGCCCTCGTCTTTCAATTATCAATGGGGACTCCAGCTTTGAGGTTCACATCAATGAAGAGACTACACTAGAATGGTTGCACAAGCTGAAATTCTCACCTCACTGCACTCTTACCTTCGTCAAACTCACCGTGGCCGGTTGACTGAGGTGCATGGCACCTCTCAAGCTCCAAGGACTCCTGTTCATAATGGGAGAGGATGAGGAGGTATGGGGTCCCCTGCCCGTCTACGATCTCTCAATACTGTTATGGCATGTCTTCTCCTGAAAAGATAGGGGAGCATTGAGCAACTCTCTACCTGCAGCACCATTGCAGCATGGCCAACGCCACCTGACAAACACCTCATAGGACACATCTGAGTCGTGGCCCTCGAGCCTCAAGGCACTCTGTTCAAGCAGCCAGGGTCACCCCTTTGACTAACTCTGGCGTCAATGGACAGTTGGCACTCAGACTCTAGCACCCCTGAGGTCCATGGGGGATAGCCAGCCCAAGACACCTCAGCATACTTACAATGAATATGAAAAGCTCCCTGAAACTGTATGGACCCAGTTATGTTAGCCGAATTCAACTAGCATTGTTTTTCCGGAAGTCCAAGTTTGTTTTGTCACAATCGCTGTATTTTCCTATAAAAGCAAGACCTCAAAGGTAGTAATCTCCAGATTACTCCTGGTGCCACGCAGTAGTGAGTATAGGAACAGAAGGATAGAGCAGATGAATGCGTGGCTGGAGAGATGGTGCAGAAGGGAGGGCTTTAGATTCCTGGGGCATTGGGACTGTTTCTCGGGGAGGTGGGACCTGTACAGGTTGAACGGGTTACATCGAAACAGGAACAGGACCAACTTCCTCACAGGGAGGTTTGCTAATGATGTTGGGGTGGATTTAAAGTAAATTGGCAGGGGGATGGGATCCTGAAAAGTAGTTCAGAGAGGAGAGAAGTTGAGATGGAATTAGAAGTTAAAAGGCTAGTGAGTCTGGAAGGCAGAGGAAATATAGGCCTGATAAGAAAGAAGTGAGTTTAGCAAGGCTAAATGGAATGTATTTTAATGCAAGGAGCCTGACGAATAAGATAGACAAGCTGTGGGCACAGATAGACACGTGGGAATGTGATGTCATAGCTATGACCGAGACTTGGTTAAAAGAAGGGCAGGATTGGCAGCTCAACATTCCTGGTTATAGGGCATTCAGACAAGATAGAGAGGGGGATAGAAGAGGAGAGGGGGGTTGAAATATTGATCAAGGAATCAATTATAGCAGCGAATATGGTTGATATCTTGGAAGAATCATCAAATGAAGCCATATGAATAGAAGTGAAAAACACAAAAGGGGCTAACACGCTGTTGGGTGTGCACTATAGGCCCCCAGACAGTCAGGGAGAGATAGAGAATCAAATATGTAATCAAATTTCAGAGAAGTGTAAGAATAATAGGGCAGTAATAGTAGGGGATTTTAACTTCCCAAATATTAACTGGGATAGTTTTAGTGTGCAAGGTAGGGAGGGAGCAAAATTCTTAAGTTGCATCCGGGAAAACTTTTTTAGCCAATATGTAGAAAGCCCAACAAGGAAGGGGGCAGTTCTGGACCTAATATTCGGAAATGAGCCTGGGCAGGTGGAAAGCATATCAGTAGAGGAGCATTTTTGAAATAGTGACCATAACTCAGTTAGATTTAGGATGGTTATGGAGAAGGATAAGATTGGGCCAGGAATAAAAGTTCTAAGCTGGAGAAAGGTTAATTTTACTAAAATGAGATGTGATTTGGCCCAAGTGGACTGGGAGCAGCACCTTGCAGATAAAACTGTGTCAGAGCAGTGGGAGGCATTCAAGGAGGAAATAGGGTGAGTACAGGTCAAATATGTTCCCGTAAAGACAAAGTGGGACCAAGTCCAGAGAACCCTGGATGTCAAGGGACATAAAGGTTATGATTAAGAAAAAAGAGAAACTTATGGCAGGTACCAAGGGCAAAATAAAGCACAATCCTTAGAGGAGTATAAAAAGTGAAGAGGGGAACTTAAAACAGAAATTATTAGGAAATTAGGAAAGCTAAGAGAGTGCATGAGAAAGCATTGGTGGGTAGAATAAAGGAGAACCCAAAGGGGTTTTTTAAATATATAAAGAGCAAGAGAATAACTAGGGAAAGAGTAGGGCCAATTAGGGACCATAGAGGTAACGTGTTTGTGGACTCGGAAGACGTGAGTACAGTCCCCAATAAATATTTTGCGTCGGTCTTCACAACGGAAAAGGAAAATGCAGATATAGACATCAGGGTGGAGGACTGTGAAATATTAGAGGAAATTAACGTAGAGAGAGAGGAGGGACTAGCGGGTTTAGCAGCCTTAAAAGTGGATAAATCCGCAGGCCCGGATGGGATGTATCCCAGGCTGTTGAGGGAGGCCAGGGAACAGATATCAGGGGCCTTGGCAGTAATTTTCAAATCACCTCTGGCCACAGGTGAGGTGCCAGAGGACTGGAGGGCAGCTAACATTGTCCCATTATTAAAAAAGGGAGGAAGGGATAGACCAGGAAACTACCAGTCCAGTCAGTCTAACCTCAGTGGTGGAGAAATTATTAGAAAGAATTCTGACGGATAGAATATATCTGCACTTAGAGCGATACAGATTAATCAGGGATAGCCAGCATGGATGTGTTAAGAAAAGGTCGTGTTTGACAAATTTGATCAAATTTTTCCAGGAGGTAACTAGGAGTGTTGCTGAGGGTATTGCATTTGATGTGGTCTACGTGGACTTTAGCGAGGCTTTTGATAAGGTCCCTCATGGAAGACTGGTCAAGCAAGTAAGAGTCCCTCTGATCCAAGGCAAAGTGGCTCTTTGGATCCAAAATTGGCTGAGTGTCAGGAAGCAGAGGGTGATGGCAGAGGGATGTTTCTGTGACTGGAAGTCTGTTTCCAGTGGGGTTCCACAGGGCTCGGAGCTGGGGCCCTTGCTGTTTGTGGTGTACATAAATGATTTGGACTTAAATGTAGGGGATGTGATCAAGAAGTTCGCGGATGACACAAAAGTTGGTAGGGTGGTAAATAGTGAGGATGATAGCCTAAAACTGCAGGAGGATATCAATGGACTGGTCAGTTGGGCAGAACAGTGGCAAATGGAATTCAACCTGCAAAAGTGTGAGGTAATGCACTTGTGGAGGGCTAACAAGGCAAGGGATTACACTATGAATGGTAGGACCCTGGAAAGTACTGAAGATCAGAGGGACCTTGGTGTGCATATCCACAGATCCCTGAATGTAGCGGGGCAAAATAGATAAGGTGGTTAAGAAGGCATATGGGATACTTGCTTTTATTAGCCGAGGCATAGAATACAAGGACAGGGAGGTTATGTTGGAACTGTATAAAACTCTGGTTAAGCCACAACTGGAGTACTGCGTGAAGTTCTGGTCACCATATTATAGGAAGGATGTGATTACATTGGAGAGGGTGCAGGGGAGATTTACCAGGATGCTGCCTGGGCTGGAGGGTCTGAGCTATGAGGAAAGATTGGATAGGCTGGAGTTGTTTTCCTTGGAGCAACAAAAGTTGAGAGGGGATCTGATAGAGGTGTATAAGATTATGAGGGGCATAGATAGGGTGGATAGGAAGGCGCTTTTTCCATTAGTAGAGGGGTCAATAACCAGGAGGCATAGATTTAAGGTAAGATGTAGAAGGTTAAGAGGGGAGTTGAGGAGAAATATTTTCACCCAAAGGGTGGTGTGAGTCTGGAACTCACTGCCTGAAAGGGTGGCTGAGTCAGAAACTCTTGTAATATTTAAGAATTATTTAAATATTCACTTATGTTGCCATAGCCTCCAGGGCTATGGACCAAGCATTGGAAAATAGGATTAGCGTAGTCAGATCTTTGTTAACTGGCACAGACATGATGGGCCGAATGGCCTCCTTCTGTCTATGAGTCTATGAGACTTATCCATGCCAACACATTACTCACCCTTCCTCAGCGCAGCAGGTCGTTGAAGCGCTTCCACAGTGCACCCAGGTGCGCCGCACCACGTCATGGCTGCTCGCCTGGGATGCCACCTTCCCCCATGCCCTCTTGGTGAGGTGCGGTGGCCTCCTCCTCCCATCTATGGGGACAAGGGTGCCCCACTTGGCAGCCACCTCCTGCAGGAGGGCAGCGAGGCACACGTTGAAGAAACGCTGGGCCGACTGTCCCACGGGCCACACCTCCCACATGGGTTCACGTTCCTACATCGCAGGCATGTCGCTGTTGCAACTCCGATGTAGGCAGCCTCCATTTTGAATCAGCCGCTGGGTCACCATCGGACCCAGAAGACAACAGGCCCTGCCCCCAGCCTGCTTTCACGCTGGACGGGCCTTAATTGGCCAACTTGAAATCGCCTTCCGGCCTCGATTGCGAGTAGCGGTCAGCTTCCCGAGCGTCACCGCTTGCCCCCACCGAGCCCGCCCTCCGAGGTCAAGATTCTGCCCTAAGTGTCCTGGTATCATATCCTTTATTATAAACACCTCTTTCAACATTCTGGGATGTAGATAATCAGGTCCAGGAGATTTGTCTACTTCAAGTCCCATTAGTTTCTTTGGTACTTTTTTTTTACTAATATTAACATCTTGCAGTTCCTCATTTACACTAGTTCCTTGATTCTTCATTATTTCTGGGATGTTTTCAGTATTTTCCTCTGTGAAACAGACACAAAAGGCAGAATTTTCTGGAGGTGGAGCAGCCACGGGCAGGCGCGGACCTGATCGGTGCCCGCGATCGGGTCCGCTCTGCCATTTTGCACAGGCGGGCCAATTAAGGCCCACCCAGCGTATTTGCTAACTCCCGTGAATAGCGGGAGTGTGCGGGCTGCGGTGGGCATGCACAGACCGCCGGATCCAATGGTGACCAGGCAGTCTGTCTAAAGGAAGGCCTGGCAGCCTCCTGTAGGCTGCTCACAATGACCGCGTCCAGGTCACACCGCAGGGGGTTAGCAGAGCAGGGCAGGCTGGAGGGAAGAACAGAGGAGTAGGCCAGGCTGCAGGGTCTGCCACAGGAGCAGGACAGGCTGCAGGGTAGGCCAGCGGGGGACCAATGCACCCCTCGCTTTTCTGATGACTGCCCTCCTCGAGGAGGTGGCAGCACGGCGGGAGATGTTGGTCCCCCAGGATGGGAGGAGGAGGCCCCCCCACATGACGAAACGTGTCTGGGATCCAGTGTCATGAGCGCTTCAACGATTTGTTGTGCTCTGGCAGGGTGAGTACCATGTTGGCATTGGGCATTTAACCCAGCAGGTATCCTTAGCTTTGAGGGACCTCCCCCAAGTCTTATTGTCATGACTGCATTGAGTCATGTTGGGCATTTCTCGTTCGCTGGGTGGGCAAGCAGATAGTGCCCATGCTTACATCAGCCTGAGTGGTTCATGAGGAGATGAGTTCTCCCCTGCACCATATGTTGCTCTTAGTCGCACATGACTAGTCTTGTGGCAACCTGCAGGAGATGCAGCTAGGCACATACTCAGAACTCCAACACATGTCCTATTCACGGTGATGAGATGGTGGAAGGGGAGCCTCAAGGTGTCGTGGCCAAGAGCCATCTGCTGCCCTTGACGCTGCATGTAGTTGTGCCTCCTTGCTATGGGAGCAAAGACTGTGTGTTTCCTAAAATTATGTACGCAGAATGTGTCAAAGGTGGCCGTTTGGGTGGTGCTGGGAGCAGATGTACTATCTTTGTGTGGTGGATCAGCAGTAGCAGGGAGACGAGGCACTGGAGGCCTGATATGGGTCACTGTGGTTGGCGTGTGGCGTGCGCATGCAGAGTCCATGTGCAAATTTCCGCAATGAATGGTCTTCTCTGTTTCTCAGGAGAAGAATGCTCATAATGCGTCTGAGCGTTCGAGGACTGGAGGCGGCCAGGCTCACCTCATGATGTTAAGCTGCTTCGAGCAGGAAGCCCTGGAGCTTGAGAGGTGCCATGCACCCAGGTCAGCTGGTGTTGGTGAGGCTGGGGTGGAATGGCCAGGTATTTGAGGCCAACTGTGAGATCCACAATGTCCTTCCAACATCCATAGCACTGATGATTGTTTAATTTGTTATTGTTGCAACATTGCTCGGTCACAGACTGATAGAGTCAGAGGTGTGGGTCATAGAAAAAGGTCCTACGACCCTTCGAGGATGCGTGTGTCAAACACCTTCCTAAGTCTCCTAATCCCATTTCCCAGCACTACACCCTTGTATGCCATGGCATCGCAACTGCACATCCAAATACTTATTACATGTTAGGAGGGTTTCTGTGTCCACCACCCTTTCAGGCAGTGCGTCCCACATTCCCAACACACTCTGTGTGCAAAAGTTGCTCATCACATCACCTGTCAACCTTATGCCCCTTACTTTAAATCAATGCCAGCCGGTTGCCCATCCCTCCGCCAAGGGGAAAAGTTCCTTTCTGTCGACCCTATCTATGCCCCTCATAATGTTATAAACCTCAATAATGTCACCCCTCAATCTCCTCTGCTCCAGGGGAAATAACCCCTCATAAGTCAAACTCTCCAGCCCAGCCAGCAACCTGGTCAACGACCTCTGCACTCTCTCCACTCCAATTACATCCCTCCCATGAAGCGCATTTCACAACTGCACGCAGAACTATAGCTGTGGCCTAGGCAGCATTTTCTGCACTTGGAACATTACCTCCCTGTTCCTATATTCTATTCCTTGGCTAATAAAGGCAAGTATGGCATTTACCTTCTTAAACACCTTATGTACCTGTCCCGCTACCTTAAGGGACCTGTCAACATGCACAGCAAGGTCCCTCTGATCCTCCTTACTTTCCACGGTCCTACCATTCATCGTGTATTCCCGTACCTTGTTTGTCCTGCCCAAGTGCATCACCTCACATAACATTCCATTTGGCATTCCTTAGGCCATCTGAGCAGCCCATCTATATCCGCCTGTAATGTTAAGGTCTCCTCCTCACTATTTGCCACCCCACCAATATTCGTCTCCATAGGTTCTGGAAGGTGCATAATGAGCCAAGGGGAAAGGGATGAAGTGTGTCACTGTGTGCACGCTAACTGATCCACTGTCCTTGTTGTTCATTTCAGCATCATCAGAGCCTGTCCACCAGGAGCAATTCCAGATGCCCCCTCTCACGCCTGAGGGCCCTCAACTGTCACCTCCGTCACACCATTTCTGCGAGGCAGGCACCAGCACAGATTCTAGCACTTCAGTGGGCATTGCAACATTGGCTAGTGTCCCGGGGCACAGTGGAGAGGGCACTTCACAATCGCTGGAGGAGCTGGGAGAGACAGAGAGTGCTAATGGCGCCAGCAGTCGGAGGACTGCAGGGGATCAGGCACATGCTGAGTCAGGGCGTGATGATGTGCCTCTGGAGTCGTCCACGACGCAGCAGCTGCAGGAAATGCGGCCGGGTGCGCGGGAGCATCTGGGAGTGATACATGAGGCTGTGCTTCGCTTGGTGGTGGAGGAGTCCACACAGAGTATTACTGTTGCTATGAGCCTCATGGCAGAGCGTCATGCTTCCTCCATGGAGAGAGTGGCAAGTCTCGTGGAGAGGTGCCTCCAGGAGAACAATTAGGTCCTCCTGGGGTTACGCTTGGACATGCAAGCCCTCACAGCGCCAGTGGCCACAGCTGGTCAGTGCCAGTGTGGGGGATGGTGTGGGCTTCAAGCTTTGCAGCTCATTGCCTATCTATTGATGGTGAGCAGGGAGGTCTGGGACAACCTCATGTCGGTGCAGCAGCTGCCTGTCGTTTCTGCGGGCTCCTCTCACGGTGCTCCAGATGAGGGCAACAGCTGCACCGCCCCTCTGCCAGTGACTGCTCCATCGGGTGAGGCTGTGGTGACTAGAGAGGTGCCAGCTGTGGAACTGGCAGATCCCTCTCAGGCGGGGCCAGCACAGGCTCCACAGGCCAGAGGACGACCGCCAAGGTCATCGAGGCCAACAGGACAGCGGAGTCAGCAGGATGTCTCAGATGCCACTCCCAGCGATGGGGCGGCACCAAGATGTAGCACCTGGAAATGTAAGTATAAGGCACCTTAGGCACACCATGGGTTTCTCACTGGTGCTTTTGTGTTGGCCCGAGATTAGGTACTTATAATTTTTTATGCTTGATTAACATTTTGTTTTGGATTTGTGAGAACTTCTGATGGTTAAAATAAAAACCAGATGTGTTACCACGGCTGAGGGTGGCTCCTTTGTTTAATGTAAATGTCATGAGTGTTTGTTTGGACATTCAAAATTTATGTCCAAAGCCCTTAGTTGCAGCTGATGACCTGGCAGATTTAGCACTTAGGTGCCGAGTATGGATGCGCCAGGCAAGCCTGCTCCTGCTGATCCATTTGTGTTGTGCTAGCTGAAGGTTCGTTGGATTAAAGTCTCCTAGATGTCCCTGCCTCCTTGGTGTAGTCCCGGGTCAGCGTTTAGCCCCTCAGCATACCCCTGTGCTTCCTCATCCTCAGAATCAATGCTGGACTCATCGTGTGCAGCCTCATCCACTGCGTCAATGTCTTCACTGTCCACTGCGTCCCCCATTTCCAGCGTAAGATTGTGCAGAGCTCAGCATGCAACCACTATTACCAACACATGATCTGGGGGGTACTGGAGTGCGCCCCCTGAGCGGTCCAGGCATCGGAAGCGCATCTTGAGAAGATCAATGGTTCTCTCCACCACAGCCCTTGTGGAGCCGTGGCTCCTATTGTACCACTGCTCAGCTTCTGTTCTTGGATGGCAGAGAGGGGTCATGAGCCACCTTCTGAGGGGATAGCCCTTGTCATGCAGCAGCCATCCATCAAGCCGGGCTGGAGCACTGAAAAGCCCCTGCACCTGGGAGTGTCTGAGGATGTAGGCATCGTGGGAGCTGCCTGGGTACCTTGCACAGACTTGTAGAATCTGCATCCTGTGATCACACACTACCTGCACGTTTATGGAGTGGAAGCCCTTCCTGTTATCGAAGGCACCGGGCTCACCTAATGGCGCCTTGATGGCCACATGTGTGCAGTCTATTGCACCCTGGACGCGGGGGAAGCCAGCAATCGCCGCAAAGTTTTTGGCTCGCTGTGTCTGGCTTGCCTGATTCCAGCGGAAGTGGATGAAGGTCAATGAGTGGACGATCGCAAACTGGTTTCACGCCGTCATGAAACCGATAGTGCCATATTGTCCACTCACGCCACCAAACACGCCCGATGCTGATGGGCACGGAAAATCCCGGCCTTAATGTTTTTTTAGGTCCTACTTTACAGAATTCTAAAATGCTCACAATTCTCAGGCTTACCTTTTTTTTTGGCAACTTTATACGCGTCTTCCTTTGATCTAATGCAATCCTCGATTTCTTTTGTTAGCCATGGTTGGAACACTTTCCTTTCTGGGTTTTTGTGCATTAAAGAAATATATTTTTGTTGTAAACTATGAATTAGTTCTTTAAATGTTAGCCATTGCCTGCCCACCGTCATACCTTTTAACACAGTTTCCCAAACTACCACAGCCAATTTGCTCCACAAACCTTCACAGTTTCCTTTGTTTAGATTTAAGACACGAGTCTCTGATTGAATTACATCACTTTCAAACTTAATGTAAAATTCTTTCATATTTTGGTCACTCTTTCCTGAAGACTCCTTTACAACAAGATTATTAATTAGCCCTTTTTCATTGCACAATACTAGGTCTAAAATAGACTGTGCCCTAGTTGATTCCTCAACATGTTGTTACAGAAAAGCATCTTGCATACATTACAAGAATTTGCCCTCCACAACATTAGTATCAATTAGGTTTAGTTAGTCTATATGTGGATTGAATTCCCCCATGATTACTGTATTAATTTTGTTACACACACCTCTATTTCCTCATTTACACTATGATTTATATTTACCACTGCTGTTTGGTGGCCTGTAAACAACTCCCACCAATGTTTTCTGCCTCTTGCTGTTTCTTAGTTCCACACAAACTGATTCTACATCTTGATCTTTGGAACTAAGATCATCTCTCACTACAGTGCTAATGCCCTCTTTAATTACAGAGCTACCCCACCACCTTTTTCCAGCTTCCTGCCCTTCCTGAATGTCACATACCCTTGGATATTCTGGTCCCAGCGTTGGTGTCCTTGTAGCCACATCTCTGTAAAGGCTATCAGGCCATATGTATGAATTTCTATGTGAGCTGAAAATTATTATTGCAGCACTTGCAATTACTCAGCAGGTTAGTCATCATTATGGAGGACAGATGAATTAACTTTACAGTTGTGGACTTTTCGATGAGAACTCTGAAATTAATTTGAGTTATCTCAATCTGTTGTTTTACTGAGTTTTATTGCGAATGCTGCGGACATTCAGATACAGAGCCCTTAACTCTGCTTTTATTTTACTGTTTTGGTAAACTCTGGCCCTATCTGCTGGCACACTCTAAAATTTGCAATCACTGTCCCTTCCTGTCATACTCTGATTATCATTACTTTTATTGCTACCTTGATCTATTGCCTAGTCATTTCCCTTTAATTTATTCAAACTTCCCCTACATGGTCCCATCCTCCATTTATTTAGTGTAAAACCCTCTTTATCTCCCTAGTTAAATGGCTCACTAGAACACCAGTCCCAGAATGGTTCAGGTAAGTCCGTCCCAACAGTACAGCCCCCGCTTCCCTCAGTACTGGTTCCAGTGCCCTACAAACCAGAACCCACTCCTCCCATACCAGTCTTTGAGCTGCACATTCATCTCTCTAACTTTATTTATCCTATGCAAATTAACACATGGCTCAGGTAATAATCCAGAGATTACAACCTTTGAGTTTCTGCTTTTTAATTAGGTGCCTAGCTCTTAATACTCTCTATGCAGAACCTCTTTCCTAGTTCTATCTATGTCGTCGTTGGTACTGACGTGGACCACGACAACTGGATCCTCCCCTCCCACTGCAAGTACCTTTCCAGTCCTGAGCAGGTATCATGAACTCTGGCACTGGGCAGACAATGCAGCTGTCTGGATTCTCGCTTTTGGCTGCAGAGAACAGTGTTTATCCCCTGACTATATTGCCCCATAACCACTACATTCCTTTTAATTCCCCCATATAAATGGCTTCCTGTACTATGGCCATAACCAGCCTGCTCATCCATACTGCAGCCCTTGCTCTTGCCCATACAAGCTGCAAGAACCTTGAACTTGGTCAGTTGCAAGGGCTGAGGCTCCTCCACTCCCACCTTCCCTATCCACTTACCTGCTTGTCTCACAGTCACTCCCTCCGCCCCTGACCACTGACCAAATCAGATTACGCTAACCTAAGGGCGCGACTGCCTTCTGGAACAAAATATTACCAACATCCGAGAACCAAAATACAACAAGAACACAGGCCCCACTGCTATAAGCATTCATTCCTGCACTGGGGTACCATTTACTTTCTATTCCCCATCCTAAGCACCCACATACCCACACCCCGGTCCAACACTTCTCTCAATGATAAAAATGTTAAACTTTGGTCAAATTAGCTGTTTTCTGCTGTTTTTTTCCAAAATTACTAGGCAACAGATTGAGATAACTCAAATTAATTTCAGACTTCTCATTGAAGGGTCCACAGCTGTAAAGTTAACTCATCTGTCCTTTACAATGATGTCCTTTACCTGCTGAGTATTCCTGGCATTCTGTGTTTTTAAGTAGGACATTCACAGGCAGAGGAGACTTTGTTTCCATCAGTCTCGGTTGGATTGAAGCCCAGGCCTTGGAGGTGAGAGGTCAAGAGGTCAAGGTTTAGTCCCCGACACCCATCACGATTTTTAATCAATCAGTTTTACTCACTTGAGGCATTACAAAGGAGAACTAATTAAAAATCTCAGATTTATACAGCTATTATGCAAAATCATGTGGGATTTAGTCAAATGCAACAGAATGCTAGTAATCCTACTTGTGATTAAAAACTTATGAATGAAGAATATTTTTAGAAGTCTCTTTATATTATTAGGATTACTTACAATAAAAGCCTGGTGGCCTTTGCTACCTATCAGTGAGAAATGGAATTCTTTTATGATGTGCAAAGATGGATGAGGCTGCCAAATACATGGGGGAATAACTTTACAAATTCCAATTAAATCGCAGGCATGATTTGAAACACACTGGGGAAGAACAAGCACTGACGATAATACCCCACATTACTCCTGCAGCAGCCATATCCTGTAAATCGTGTGAGATGTCGAAGAGGGCAGGCTATACCAGGGAGCAGATGCAGCCGCAAAACGTGGGGTCACTTCATCAACATCAGAAGATGTCGTAGGCTCAATTAGGAAGCCAAACGGAGCATGGGTTTGCTACTAATCAATCATACTCCAAATTCCTTTTGTGCTCCATCATCCCCCAAGAATAAAACTTTTTGACATTCTTCATGAAATGTAGTCTTTGGCTGTACAGAAGCAGTTCCCAATAACCCCCCCACCCCCACCTCAAAAAGGAATGAATGAAGCAACAGTGAGGGCCCAAGGCCAGATTAACTTTAAGACATATATCAGGAGTGAAAAGGCTATTCTCTCCACATTCAGGAGACTCACTGACTTCAGCTGTAGGGCCGACTTCGTGCTCCAAGCTCTGTGTGCTGCCAATTATATAGCTCCTTTTATTGCTGATGTGCAGTTTTCTCTGCTTCTGTGCACAGAACCAGAATCTCAAACTTTATTTACTTAGAGCACAGATAATAACTCGTAGCATAATATAAAAAAGATATTGCTTTCAAAGCACCAGAAGCAAACTAAAAAACTGAAACTGCTCCCCTTCTTTCCCCATCCACTCACTATTCCATCGGTCATCTAATTCTCCAGACTTTTAAATGGATTTGTGACAAATAAAGAGATTTTCCTTCATGACAGACAGATTTTGAAAGAGCTGCATTTAAAATGGAAGCCATACCAAGGTCCAAAATGAAATCTGCAGGTGTTATTTACCTGGGAAAACAATACCCATCTCTGGTAAAGCAGAGAGCTATGTACCTTTACGAAAATGTAGTTAGTTGACCATGTGACTGTATTGACCAATCGCTACACAGCAGGAGCTTCTTGGTTAACTGGAAGTCTAGAGCTGGAGGTGATTGAAGAAGCACACATTATGTTAGTGCTCTGTTCTTAGCTCCAATAAACCACCAATGTTTGTTCAGTCAATCAGTCCCTGTGCCTATATTGTATCAAGCACCAACCGTTGTGTTAATATCAAGGGTGTTGCTCGCATTCGCCGGACAAGGCGAATCTGATAACCAAAAACATAAAACTGGCGACGAGGATAAACTGGATCAATTGACGGTGATTCGCCACTACCTTGAAAGCTGTTTGAAAGTGCAGTCTCCTTAGTCATCGAGTATGCCGTGGTTTGGGCATCTTGAACCATTCGACCCTGTTTCTGATGATTGGTCTCATTACATCGAACGCCTAGCGTTCTTCTTTACCGCTAACAACATCGCAGGGGAGGACAAGAAGAGGGCGATTCTTTTGTCCACATGTGGGAGCAAAACGTATGAGCTGATCCGCAGCCTCAAGTCACGAAACATCCCGATACTCGACAAGTTAATAAATATTGTAAAATCCACCTGAAGCCAAAGCCCTCAGTCACTATGCAGCATTTTAAATTCAATTCAAGGAATAGGCTTCCAGGAGAGACAATCGCTGGCTATGTAGCTGCTTTAGGGTAATTAATGGAATATTGTGAGTTCGGAATGTCAATTGATGACATGTTGAGAGACCAATTGATATGTGGAATCGGGGACATTGCTATTCAAAAGTGATTGCTACCTGAAACTAAACTAGACTTCAGCAAGGCATTAGAATTGGCAACAGCCATGGAGAGCACTGTTAGAGACTCGGAGGCAATAAAAGATACACAAAATGGCACTGTCTATCTTGTACGGCGGGAAGGTCCGGTAACAAAAGACGCAAAAGCATCGGACTCTACAGAAAGGTGGGGAATGCCAACTATGTACAGACCATTGAAGAACAGCAGAACTACAGTGAAAACCCACGACATTAATGAGAGAAATGCATCCAGGCAGCCTGCAGGCGATCGACAGTTCAGAAATATCGAATTTTTTTTCTGGCACCTCAGTGGTCACATAATGCGGCACTGTCAAGATAGGCTAAGACAGCATTTTAAAGATAAAGGTAGAAATCGCAAAATTCGTCTCATTGAAGAACCAGAGGAAGCAGAATCTGAGATCTATTCATTACACAACCTGAAAGTGTGTAGAACTGAGCCAGTCCAGGTAGTCATTAGAGTCAATAAACAACCCATCAAGATGGAGATCGATACTGGGGCATCAATGTCTGTCATAGGAGAACATACATCCAGACAGTTGAATAAAGGAGTCCATCATTTAAGTTTGGAAGAATCAGACACTAAATTAAAAACATATATGGGTGAAGAAATAAGAGTCAAAGGGATATGTCAAGTCATGGTGCAGCATGGGGATCAGTCTGCAAACTTAGCCCTTATGGTAGTAGCTGGGGCGAGCCCCGGTTTAATTGGTTGCAATTGGCTCAAAAAGATTAAATTGCAATGGACCGAGATTTTCAAATCAGAACGAGAAATTTACAGGAATTGTGACAAAAGTAGGCTTCCATTTTCAGTGACGAGCTAGCAAGGATTCATGGGCTACAAGCAAAAACCCACGTAGACCCTAATGCAACCCATAGATTTATTAGAGCTAGACCAGTCCCTTATGCTCTCCAGGACAAGGTTGAGACCGAGATTGTGATATAGTAGCCATCACTGAGACATGGTTGAGGGAGGGGCAGGATTGGCAGTTCAACATTCAGGGACATAGAATCTTCAGGCGAGACAGGGGAGGGGATAAAAGAGGAGGAGGCATTGCATTATTAGTTAAGGAGTCAGTTACTGCAGTAAGGAGAGATGATATCTTGGAGGGGGCATCGAATGAAGCTTTGTGGGTAGAGCTTAGGAATAAAAAATGGGCAGCCACATTGTTAGGTGTTTATTATAGACCCCCAGATAGTCAGCGGGAAATTGAGGAGCAAATATGTGCACAATTTGCAGAGGTATGTAAAAACAATAACAGTAGGGTAATTATATTAGATGATTTCAACTTTCCCAACATTAATTGGGATAGCCATAGTGTTAAGGGCTTGGATGGAGTGGATTTCTTGAAATGTGTACAGGAGAACTTTTTAGGTCAATATGTAGAGGGTTCAACAAGGGATGGCGCAGTGCTGGACCTAATTCTGGGGAATGAAGCCGGACAGGTGGCTGAGGTGGTGGTGGGGGAGCATTTTAGCGATTGCGAACACAACATGGTACAGTTTAAGTTTCTTATGGACAAAGAAATAGACAAGTTGCAAAAAATTGTTTTGGATTCGGGGAGAGTGGATTTTAGTAAAATAAGGCAGAATCTGGCCAAGGTAGACTGGGAACAGCTACTTGTGGGGAAATCTACAGAGGAACAGTTACTTGTGGGGAAATCTACAGAGGAGTAGTGGGGGGTGTTCAAAAAGGAAATAGGGAGGGTACAGGCTCAACATGTTCCCTCTAGGGTGATAGGAAGGAGTAACAAGCCCAGAGAACCATGGATGACCAGAGATATTCAGGTTACGATGAGAAGGAAAAGAGAGGCTTTTAGCAGATACAAGGGAAACAAATCAGCGGAGGCTTTAGTGGAGTACAGAAAGTGCAGGGCGGAGCTTAAGAAAGCAATTAGGAGAGCAAAAAGGGGACATGAGAAAGATCTGGCTGGTAAAAGTAGGGAAAATCTCTAGATATTCTATAAGTATATCAATGGGAAGAGGATAACCAGGGAAAGAGTAGGGCGCATAAGGAACCAAGGGAGCAATCTATGGATGGAGCCAGAGGACATCGCTAGAGTGTTGAATGAACACTTCACATCCGTCTTCATCCAAGAGAATGAGGATGAAGGTATTGAACTCGGGGAGAGAGACGGCGAGGTTCTTAAGCAAATTGATATAGGGAGTGACAAGGTATTGGAGGTGTTGGCAGGCATAAAAGTGGACAAATCTCCAGGTTTGGATGATTTGTGTCCCAGACTGCTGAGGGAAGCAAGGGAAGAGATCGCAGGGCCTCTGACCCAAATTTTTAATTCCTCTATGGCCACAGGGGAGGTGCCAGAGGACTGGAGAACAGCTAATGTGGTTCCGCTGTTTAAGAAGGGTTGTAGAGATAAGCCAGGGAACTACAGGCCTGTAAGTCTCACGTCAGTGGAAGGGAAACTATTGAAGAAAATTCTGCAGGAGAGAATCTATCTCCATTTGGAGAGGCAAGGTTTGATTAGGAATAGTCAGCATGGCTTTGTCAGAGGGAGGTCATGCCCAACAAATTTGATTGATTTTTTTGAGGAGGTGACCAGTTTGTAGATGAGGGTAGTGCAGTTGATGTAGTTTATATGGATTTCAGCAAAGCCTTTGACAAGGTCCCACATGGGAGACTTATAAAGAAGGCAAATGCACATGGGATACAGGGTAATTTGATAAGTTGGATTCAAAATTGGCTTAGTTGTAGGAGACAGAGGGTGATGACAGAAGGATGCTTTAGTGACTAGAAGCCAGTGTCCAGTGGTGTACCACAGGGATCTGTGCTGGATCCCCTATTATTCATCATTTATATAAACGACATAGATGACTATGTGGAGGGGAGGATTTGTAAGTTTGCGGATGACACAAAGTTTGGCCTGGTGGTTAACAGTGAGGTTGAGAGTCTTGGGCTACAGGAAGATATAGACGGGATGGTCAAATGGGCAGATAAGTGGCAGATGGAAGTTAACCCTGAAAAGTGTGAGGTGATACACTTTGGAAGGAGTAATTTGACAAGAAAGTATTCAATGAACGGCATGGCACTAGGAAGTTCTGAGGAACAAAGGGACCTTGGCGTGTGTGTCCATAGATCTCTGAAGGCAGAGGGGCATGTTAGTGGGGTGATGAAAAAGGCATATGGGACATTTGCCTTTATCATTCGAGGCATAGATTACAAAAGTAGGAAGATCATGTTGGAGTTGTATAGAACCTTGGTGAGGCCACAGCTGGAGTACTGTGTGCAGTTCTGGTCACCACATTATAGGAAGGATGTGATTGCACTGAAGGGGATGCAGAGGAGATTCACCAGGATGTTGCCTGGGATGAAACACTTAAGTTATGAAGAGAGGTTGGATAGACTTGGGTTGTTTTCGTTGGAGCAGAGAAGACTGAGGGGCGACCTGATAGAGGTGTACAAGATTATGAGGGGCATGGACAGGGTGGATAGGGAGCAGCTGTTCCCCTTAGTTGAAGGGTCAGTCACGAGGGGACATACGTTCAAGGTGAGGGACAAAAGGTTTAGGGGGCATGTGAGGAAAAACTTTTTTACCCAGAGGGTGGTGACGGCCTGGAATGCACTGTCAGGGAGGGTAGTGGAGGCGGGTTGCCTCACATCCTTTAAAAAGTACCTGGATGAGCACTTGGCACATCAGAACATTCAAGGCAATGGGCCAAGTGCTGGTAAATGGGATTAGGTAGGTAGGTCAGGTGTTTCTCACGTGTCGGTGCAGACTCGATGGGCCGAAGGGCCTCTTCTGCACTCTGTGATTCTGTAGTTCTGTGATTCTGTGAGATAAACAGTCTGGAAAAGTTGGGAATCTTACAACCGGTGCAATTTTCCGAGTGGGCGGCACCCATGGTACCCGTGCTGAAGCCAGACCCAAAGTGTTCGCTTATGCGGTGACTATAAGTTAACTGTAAACAGAGTAGCCAAACTTGATAGACACCTGATACGTAAGATTGATGAATTATATTTGAAATTGGCAGGGGGAATCACATATTCAAAACTTGACATGAGCCACGCCTACCAGCAGGTAGATTTGGAAGAAGGCTCTAGGGAATTTGTGGCCATCAATGCACATTGAGGGTTGTATCAATATACTCGACTACCCTTTGGGGTCTCATCGGCGTGTGCTATTTTCCAGCGTACCATTGAAAATCTGCTGCAGGGACTGCCCCATATCATTGTTTATCTGGATGATGTCTTAGTCACTGGACTAACTGACGAAGAACACTTAGCTAATTTGGAGGAGGGGCTGAAACGCTTCTCACAAGCGGGGGTGTGTTTGAAGCATGAAATATGTATTTTCCAAGCCAAAGAGGTAGTTTACTTGAACTTTAAGGTTGACCCACAGGGTCTGCATCCCGTGGAAGAAAAAGTCAAGGCTATTTGCGAGGCACCTGCACCGAGAAACACTACAGAACTAAAGGCCTTCTTAGGCTACTACTATGGGGGATTTCTCCCAAATCTATCAACCGTACTGGCTCTGTTATACACATTGCTTAAGAAAAATCATAAATGGATTTGGCAAGCTCCACACCGGGATGCATTTCTGAAGGTAAAGAAATTGTTAAGATCATTGGCCCTACTGGTCCACTTTGACCCAAAGAAAGAATTACTTTTAACTTGCGACCCATTCCCCTATGGAGTAGGGACTGTACTTTCACATCGGATGGCGGATGGCTCCGAACGACCCATTGGTTATACATCTCGCACACTCAGTGCTGCAGAGCGACGATATTCCCAAATTGAGAAGTAGGGCTTGTCTGTTGTGTTTGGTGTTCAGAAATTCCATCAATCCCTCCACGGTTGCCATTTTCACATTATATCCGCCCACAAGCCTGTCCTGGGATTATTTGGAGAGGATAAGGCGATACCCCCCCAACGCATCTGCTCACATCCAGAGGTGGGCACTGATATTAGCTGCTTACGAATACACTTTTATTCACCAATCAGGAAGCCAGATTGCACATGCTGACACACTGAGCCGCCTCCCCCTGCCAGATAACAACGTGAAGGTTCCAATCCCCCAGGAACTTGCCTTACAATTAAATTTTTTGGATTCCTCCCCTGTCCAGGCCAAACAAATCCGTGAGTGGACAAGCCGAGGTCCACTTTTATCTCACATCCCGGAGCAGGTCTTGAATGGATGGTCAGGCGAGTCAAAGCCTGATGACAGGAAGTCCTATTTCAATCGCAGATATGAGCTGACCTGCCAGGATGGTATGTTGCTCTGGGGAGCAAGGGTTATTGTGCCCCTGACAGGGCAAAGATCATTACTGGCTGAATTATATAGCACTCACCTTGGCATTAGTAGGATGTAGATGTTCGCATGAAGCTACTTGTGGAGGCCAGGGATGGACATGGTCATCGAAACCCTCCTCAAAAGTTGTCTTCAATACCATCAGGTACAACAGCTACTCCCCTTAGCTACAATGCACTCCTGGGAATGGCCCTTCTTGGGCATGATGTTCCTTTTACTAATAGATGTCCATTCCAAGTGGTTGGATGTCTACGAAGTCCGGTCACCCAATCTGCTGCCACCATAGACAGTTTGGACAGAGTTTTGCAGTACATGGGTTACTGGAGGTGCTCGTGTCAGACAACGAGACTGCATTTACCAACGGGAAGTTCCACAAGTTTACAACCCTCAAAGGAATAACTCACATCAAAACCTCTCCTTACCACCCTGCCTCTAATGGTTTGGCTGGGCGGGCAGTCAAACTTTTTAAGTCCGGGATGAAAAAGCTGGATGGGGATTCCATCAGCACCAGATTGTCACAGTTCCTATTCACATACCGGATGATGCCACACATGACCATTGGCGTTGCCCCCGCAGAATTACTAATGAAGAGACGTCTCCACATCCGTCTAACTCTTATCAGGCCAAATTTAGCGTGGAGGGTGGAGAGAAGCCTGGAGGCCCAGAAGACCAGACATGATGGCCATAATCATGAAAGAAATTTCATGTTAGGAGACACAGTTCTCACGAAGGACTTTGGAGATGGGCCCAATTGGCTATTAGGCAAAGTGAGTGCTGTGACAGAAAATGGAAAATAACACCTTACCCATAAGATCTAACATCTACTGAACTCTCAGTTTGCGTGTTTTCTTGAAGGAAACGCCTAGGATATAAAAGAAGTCTCCTGGTATTACACACAGCTTGGACTGCTAAGTTTAAATGCTGGAAAAGGTATTTGAACTCCATGGGAGAACTAAATTGTCATCATCTATCATCTCAGCTCAAAGGTGTATCAAGAGACACATGTGCCTGTTTCATTCAAATGTTCTGACCTTTATTAAATTTTGCGAGAAAACCCATCCAAACAAGGATAAACTAGTGCCTTGTGAATTAATTCTAGTTTCACAGTTTTTTTCAAAAAAGAATGTATTTACAGCACTGTTTGTAGTCCAGGAGAGCAGGAGTGTTTTCCCCAGGGTCCTCACGCTCCTGTTTCTCAACTGCAATTGTACCCTGTCCCCACAATGTCCGACTCCTCCTGATGGCTGATTAGCTCCCCCTGCGATGTCTGCCTTATCTCCAATCCACTCCCTGGTTACTTTCCTGTCAACTGGGTTGCCTGACAGGGTGGAAACATGTTGAAAAAAATCTAAAACAGGCCCAGCTTTTATGTTGGTTGTGATCTGCGGACAACCCATACTTCTGGGTTTCCTGTCCACAAATCCATCCCTCCCATCTCCCTGCCACCCACTACTCTGAGTTACTATCAGAGCCATTGTTTAAGGAGTCTTTTTAAACTTGAAATATAGCATGCTATCTTGCTAAAGTTCCCACAGGCAAACCTTTAAGGAGGGCATGTCTGTGTGCTTGAGCAGCACCTTAAGAAGGGTCTTTGTCATCAGACTGTCCTTTGGTTAATCACTTGAAATAGGATTCTCTGTGACACTCAGATCAAGAGTCCATTCATCGGGCCATGTGTGGAGGACCTGGTTGCAAAGTCTGTCGGGAGATGGAGAGGGTGGAAAAGGAAAAGTGTCTATACTGAGCGCTTTAACCACTAAGAAATGCAGGTTAACTTTATCCTTGCTTAAATGCTAACTTGTGCATGCACCAGTTGTTTCCAGGCATGGGTGGCCAAGTAAGGCTTCCTCTTAGCATTGAGCATGGCAGAGCATGACAAGATACTAGAAGAGTGAGGAGGAGGAAGGGGTGGAGACTCTCAGCAAGAGACTTCCGTGGCAGCAAAATGAGATTATATGGGGGCATGCAGCCTGAGCTTCCACTGCAGCAGACATTGGATGAGCTTTTTGTTTTCTTTTTTTTCATGGGATGTGGAATCACTGCCAAGACCAGCATTTGTTGCTAATCTCTAATTGCCCTTGAACTGAGTGGGTTGCTAGGCCATTTCAGAGGGCAGTTAAGAGTCAATCATGTTGCTGTGGGTCTGTAGTCAAATGTGGGCCAAACCACGTAAGAACGACAGATTTCCTTCCCCAAAGGACATTAGTGAATCCAATGGGTTTTTACAACAATCAATAATAATTTCACATCCACTATTACTGAGACTAGCTTTATTAACAGAATTCAAATTCCACCAGCTACTGTGGTGGATTTCAACTGTCTCGCCAGAGCTTTGGCTTCTGAATTATTAGTCCAGTGACATTACCACTATGCCATCATTACCCCATAATGCTTGTAATGCAATGAAAGCTGTGGGGAGAATTCCCATATCCCTCCCTGGGTTACACGTCCCTGACGTGCGGCCGTGTACCTTGGGTTACACGTCCCTTGTGTGGTGCTGTTCAATTCCCCCTTTTTAGTTCTTAAACACTAGAATAACAAGATGAGATACCAACACCAGAATTTGTTCTTTATTGTGTTATGATCCCCAGCTGAGGTTACCACTGGACAAGCCTGGTCCTGGGTAGAACCCAGCTCACTAGATCCTGTCTTTTATTAGTTGTTTAGATATGTGGAGAGGGGCTACTGAACAGAGTTATCGGAGTCAGCTAATGAACTTATAACAAAGGTATAAATCATTTATTTAACAAGAAAAAATGAACTATACTACAATACTGCTTCACCCACACCTATACCTTTAGAGATGTATACAGATTTGTAAAGAAAACACAAGTTACAAATGTTATCTTATACTCTAATGTTCACAGTAAGTACATGGTCCATGTAAACCAACAAGCGACCTGTGGCCAGACACACCATACTCTGAAACCAAGTGACAGATGCCACCTCAAACAGATGCTATGGATCTCTCATCAACTCCCCCCAGATGCTTGTTACACCGTGAGCCAACCAGTCTCACTGAACTCCATCTTTCACACGGGGTTTCCAATCTTCACTTTCCAAGAACTCATCTTGGAATGTTCTCCCAAACTGATGCCTTCTGCAAGGGTTCACCACCAGGGTTTCGAACTCTCCTTCTGATGTTCCTCTTCCCTGGGCCACCACATGCATTCAAGCTATCTTCCACACACACTCTCTCACTGACTCAGCCGTCAACGGTATACCACTGCTTCGCATGCCGATAGCAAAGAGTTATAGGCCTTCTGTTGTCTCTTTGGGCCCTCTGGCTTTTCACAAGCCTTTATATCACTTTGGCTCTGCATTCTGCAGCTTGAAACTTTAAACTTGAAACCTGGAGCATTTCTCTGCCCTTTGCTCTTAACAAGACCTTTTCCAGGTTCCTGTTCTTCCTTTGACTAGAAGATCTGCTTGGGACTTTCTCCTGTTCCACTCCCATGGATTCTTGGGGACTTTCTTCTTTAGCTTAGGACTGGCTATCTGTTCCCTTTGCTCCAGTCTCTCCCTGGCAGCTGTCTTCAAAACCAATTGAACTCAAACAGCTTCCAAATCAAACTGCTGTTTCTAGTTTCTTGTGTCTGTGTGTGTGTGTCTCTGGGAGGTGCCTGCCTCTCTGCACTCCTGTTGCTAGGAAACAGCCCAGTTTTTCTACTCCTGTGTTTGCTTAACTTATCTTATAGCTGTAAACTCTCATTAGAAATGCAGGCACCTTTTAAAGTGAAACTAAAACTCAACTTGACCTTTTCTTAACACAAACACAGAAATAGAAATCAAATTTAAACATTAAAGCTAAAACTCATTCCTGACACCCACAAATACCGATATAACTTTCTTAAACTATCTCTATTTCCTAACAATTGAGTAAAACTACGATAGACAAAATATACTTCCAGTGTTCAGTTATGCTCACTATCACCTGCCCGGTCGGTCTTCCATCATTGAAGTGGGTTCCTGTGGAGCCGGTGATCAGCCAAACTGCTCTTCCTGCATCTGTCTGTGCATCAGTCATCTTCTTTCTTCTTCCTTTCTTCCACCATTCTCTCTCTCTCCTGTCTTCCTCCTCCTCTGGCTTAAAGGTGATAGGTTTTTATTCCCCTCTTTGCTGCAGGGTTCTCTCCTTCATGTAGGCAGGATTTCGAGTGGTCACAGTGTAGATCACTGATTAGATATCAGTGATGGGCGACCTCGTCCACTGTGACCACAAGTCATTGGGATCTAATTAGTTTGGCAACTTGTGCCCTGGCCTTTGTTGATTATTTATTCTAATAGGACACAGTAATGGGTAAAACAATACAAACATTACTGTTTGATAATGTTAAATCGTTTAGCAATACCATTTTGTTTTGGGGTCAAAGTTCCTTTTGCAGTTTGCTGAAGTCAGCTAATTTGTCCCCTGGTTAATGATTTCTTACAGCTCTCCCTTTAATCTTTTCTCTTGCAGAGAGGGAGATATTACCTTCTGTCTCATCATCTGTTCTTCTGCCAATTGTTTGAGCGATTAGTGAGCATGCCTTTACACTTACAATTAAACAAAATGTACTTTTTCCCCTTCTCTTTGCAAAGCTTTTACTTGTTTATGCAGTTTAGCTTCGGCAAGCATACGTTCAAAGCGACATTGTAATATTAATACATACACAACTATAATCAACTGATTGATGACCAATATGTGCAAAATTACCTTGATCCATGGTTGAACTTCAATGTTTATGCCAATATCCCACCATGGGGGTATATAAATGTCATCAATTCCCTTTACGAGGTCCCGAGATTTCTGTTCCAACTCATAATAATGCCATTGTGATGTTTTAAAACTGTCCATCAATTCAGTATAATGCTAGGGTAATAAAGGTACGTTGTAACCAAATTGTGGTACATAACTCCGCAATTCAGATTCTGAGAGTGGACTATTTACAGTAATATTAACAGTTCCATGGTAATGTAATGGAGTGATGGCCATAGGCCCAATTTGCACACTAGATTGGGGATGTAAACAGAAGGTTGAGTTGTTAATGGCAAAAATGGTTTTCCCATTGTACTTAAATTCCATCTCCTGAGTAGTTGAACAATAGGTGCCATTTCCAAGATATGCAGTCTGTGGCATCTCATGGTTATCAGGGATAACTTCCAATGAGCAATTAATAGGTACTGTACCATTAAACCCACATGATCCTGTGGTGTTTGGATCAAGGTGGAATGGATACATTATCATGTCTTCTCCTGCCTGATAATGACCCTCTATAATTTCCTCCTTTATCTCCGTTGCATAGTTTTCTGCATGTAGGTATTTCATTAAGTTCCCTTGTTTTTAATCATCCCTATATTTTCCAATCGGTACAATCCGGGGTACATGCTCTTCGGGTACTACAGGCATCTTTAATGTGATTCCCAAAATCTTAGTTTGTGTCTTCCCACACTTTATGGGAACAGGGTAAGCTTCCATAGCGGCTCGCAATTGGCATGGGTGCAGCACTTGATCACAGGAACTCAAGGCTCTCAAATGATCATCATCTATTCACTCGGGGACTTCCCTGCGCTTTAACTTCTGAAAGATTTCTCGTGCCTGCTCAACCAACCATGATCCAAGCATCACACATACATCATTCTGTGCTGCCTCAGCAGATGCATTTTTATCTTTGCTGTATTCCTGATTAATTATTTGTGACATCTTTTCCAATTTTCTAACCACTTCCTGCATTCAAATGGTTATTATCTGATTCTCCCTTAACCCATCTGTTTCCATTGTAACGCTTTGCTTTAATATTTCATTGAGCCTAATTTTAAGGCCATTAAGTTGTACTTGTAACTGGCCATTATCAAAACTGTTAACTATCAAAGTGCCTGTATTAAAAACAGTGGCTGCGTCAGCTATCACACCTCGTTTCCCCCTGGCATGTTCCACAGTGCTCTCATTATCCTTACTTTCCCCATACCAATTCTCAGAGAATTGCATAAAGACTTGCTGCAATAATTCCTCATATAATTGTTCAGTTTGGGGTTTACACATTGCAGGCAAGTGTAATCTGGTAAGGTTCAGCATTACTGGCACCACTTCATAATATACCCCATAATACAATTGTTTTCTAGTGGGGATCATCATTAACTCAGGTGGTCTGGGAATTCGCTTTGGACATTCTATTTCTTTTCCCCTGTGTAACTGTGAAGGTTTTGGAGGAGGTTATTTTAGTTATATCTTGTCTTAGTTATATTCTCTTCAAACTTCCAGGCATGAGTCACCTGAAGTAGCCCAATTAATACCATTCCCATCGCTATTCTTCCACCATCATTTCAAGGTTATGGCAGTAGTGATAGCACATGAGGTATTACTTCCCTTAATACACAAATATATCCCCTCCTTTTCCTTCCGCTTTGTCCAACATAACTTATTCCATTCTGCTCTTGTGTTATTGGTATTCCTCACTGTCTCCCATGATGAAGTATAATTCCCTTTTTCCTCAATGCTTTTCTTCAGCCAGATGTGATGACCAATATCTTCAGTGCTATCAGAGCAATGACTACATACTACCTTCCCCTCCTCTACGCTGAATGTGGTGGCTCTATGGTAATGTTGGTATCACAGTTCACACTTACGTCTGAGAAGTTTGGTCGATTTTGACTACTATTACTACCTGGCCACCCCTGCCACACACCCTGATGTATGTATTTGGAGGTCCAATTACCCCAAAGATTTTCCCTATTGGTTTACTTTAGGCATATTGTGGCCATCATAGAGATGTACTTTAGACTCTTCGATATCTCTCCATGTTGCCTGAGCAACCAATACATTACTTCTTAGTCAAGTTATCCAGAGCAGCTTCACCTTCTGTCCTGATTGTTCCTGCAAAAGAAAACATACATGACTCCGTAAAGCTGCCCGTCACAAGTCAAGTGATTAATTTTCAAGGCATTTTTTTTTCTTCATTTAGTCAACTGTGTGGGTGAGGGCATGGTGCTAGGGCCTGCTCTTTTCCACACAGGAATACCTGTAGATGTGTATGCCTCAGTGGTCAACCCGGAGGTGACGGTGGGGTATAACGCACTTTGGCCTTCAGTTGTCTTTGACTCCTCCTGACATCATCATCGTCCAGACACAAGGCATCGCTCACCATTCCAATTCGCAAAAACTCGCAATGGTACCCTGCATTTTGGTCTGTTTCAACTTCTACCCTTTTGGTACAATTTACATTGGTCAACGTGGAATCATTTTACCTTCTTTTCCATCTGCACAGCGTACACCATAGGGCTAGCCTTGCCAGTGATGATGTAGAGACCCCGATACAATGGTTCAAACAAACCCACCTGGGCATAGTTCCTCACCATTACTTGGTCTCCCACATCCCACTCTTGAATTTTCAGATGTTCCAATCTCAGTTTGTTGTCCCTATACCTCTTCCCCATCCAGCTAGTGGCTGCTAAATGCCACTGCTGCTACAACTGTTCCTGACATTTCTTAACAAATTTGTCCTTTTTCACCTCCCTTTCTACATGTTCCCTTATCCTAGGCACCACCAAGTTTGTGTAGCAGTTTTCATTGGCTGACTGGTGACCGGTTCATGTTGGAAATACCCTGTAGCCTCTGATTCTGTGGCCCGAATACTCAGTTGGATCAAGGGTAGGGTCTCATCCCATTTCTTTTGATGGGCCTCCCTTAGCTCCATCCGCAATCATTCCTTTAATGTTTTGTTCATTCTTACCACAATCTCAGAGGATCGGGGGTGATGGGCCACATGCCATTTCCCTTTGATTCCCAACAATCTTAAAGTTGTTTGCATGACTTGCCCTGTGAAGTGGGATCCCTGATCTGATTCCACTATGTCTGGTAATGCCCATCTTGAGAACATCTCCCTTACTAAGGTTCTTGCTGTAAACAAAATTGTTGCGGTCTTACGAGGAAAGGCTGTACCCGTTTCGTAAAATTGTCTACCAGTACTAGGCAGTACTTGGTGCCCTTTTCAGTAATGAGGAAGGGTCCTATGAGGTCTATATGAATACTCAGCCAGGGCCCCTCCACCCGACATTGTGTCCCATTGATACCTTTCCTTGATGTGGATCAGGATTATTAGCAGCACACAGGAGACAGTTCTGAACATGATCTTCCACGTCCTTTTGTAACATGGGCCACAGGCTGAACCCTCTACCTTCTCAATTGTCATGTTGATCCCAGGATGGCCAGCCCCTGGTCTGTTATGGGATGGTTAGATAAATTCCTTTCGGCATCCTGTAGGATCCCATTTATCCCCTTTCCACAGCATGTTCTCCTTTACTGTTATATCGTCTGCTCCATATGGCCGTACAGTTTGTGTTGTATTACTGACTTGAGTGCTACATCCCTGTGTTTGGCAGTTTCTAGGTCTAGAGGGGGTGGCTCTGCTTCTGCTACCACATGTGTGTGTATCTGTCCAACTCTGGACTCATAGGGGTTCCAAGAGTCTCCTTTCCTTGCCCCTTCTTTAGTGAGTTCATCTACCTTTTTATTACCTTCACATTGGGGTTCTTAGAGTGTACTCTGACCTTGTGGATGTAGTACTCTTGATTAGTCCTTTTAGTTGCTCCTAGTGCAGCTTGTAATGGAGGCAATGTCATCAGAGGCTTACCATCTGCTGAGGTAAATCCCTGCCTGGCCCAGGTGGCCAGGTGGCCAGGTGTTCAATGCAGGAATTAGAGGTGAACATGGAGTCTGAATGTTCAGCACCATTCGCGACTCCTCAGATACTGAAGCAGTCCCTGTCCAAATGCAGCAAGCCCTAGACAATATCCAGGCTTGGGCTGACAAGTGGCAAGTAACATTTGCACCACACAAATGTCAGGCAATGAACATCTCCAACAAGAGAGAATCCAACCATTGCCCCTTGATGTTCAATGGCATTGCCATCGCTGAATCCCCCACCATCAACATCTGGGGGGTTACTATTGACCAGAAACTGAACTGGACTAGCCATATAAATATTGTGGCTACAAAAGCAGGTCAGAAGTTAGGAATCATGCAATGAGTAACTCACCCCCTGACTCCTCAAAGCCTGTCCACCATCTACAAAGCACAAGTCAGGAGTGCGATGGAATACTCCCCACTTGCCTGGATGAGTGCAGCTCCCACAATGCTCAAGGAGCTTGACGCTGTCCAGGACAAAGCAGCCCGCTTGATTGGCACCACATCCACAAACACTCACTCCCTCCACCACCGACGCACAATAGCAGCAGTGTGTTTCATCTACAAGATGCACTGCAGGGATGCACCAAGGCTACTAAGACAGCAGCTTCCAAACCCATGAGTACAGCATCTAGAAGGACAAGGGCAGCAGATAGATGGGAACACCACCACCTGGAAGTTCCCCTCCAAGTCACTCGCCATCCTGACTTGGAAAAATATCGCCGTACCTTCAATGTCACTGAGTCAGAATCCTGGAGCTCCCTCCCTAACAGCACTGTGGGTGTACCTACACCACATGGACTGCAGCAGTTCAAGTAGGCAGCTCACTACCACCTTCTCAAGGGCAACAAGGGATGGGCAATAAAATTGTTGGCCCAGCCAGTGAAGCCCACATCCCATGAATGAATGAAAAAAAAAACTCCCAACAATATCCTGTCAATCTCAGAAAGGATCTCAGACCATGTTCATCCTCTGGCACTGGTAAATTCTGCACAGCCTTGTGCTTAGTTTCATCTGTCCCTTGTTCTCCTGGTTACAAGGTCAATCCTAAAAAATTGTACTTAGGCTCGGATAGGACATACCAATCTCGAGTTCACTTTTAACCCAGCATCTTTAAGGTTCTCGAGCAGTTCTCCCAGTAGCTGCTCATGCCTCTTTTCCTCCTCTGTATACAACAGGAGGTCATCCACATACTGTATCAATTGTTTACACTGGCTAAACCCTTGCAGAGCTTCCGCCATGTACTTGTGGAATATGGAGGGACTATTTTGGAACCTCTGTGGTAAACACATTCATGTGTACTGCTGTTCCTTAAAAATGAATGCAAATTTGCACTGGTCATCTTCCCTTACTGGCATTGACAAAAATCTATTGGAGATGTCCAGGACACTAAATATCTTAGCTGAGGCCAGAATCTAAGCCAACAATTCTACTGCTGCCACGATGTAGGTGAACAAGGGGGTATATGTTTGTTAAGTATCCAATCAACTGCCATGAGCTGTCGGGTTCCCTGACCAGCCAAATGGGTGAGTATCCACAATTCCCAGAACTTCTTATCCCAGCAAGGAATTTACCACCCCATGCCTGGACACTTCCCACATTGCCGGGAATAACTAACAGATCTTCAGTTTCTTCTGCTGCTTGCCATAGGCACATATTGCAAAAGTCTATCATGATGTGATGTCACATAGCCAATCCGCCCCCAGGATCCCTTATCCTATTTGCAGGGTGTTCATCAATATTACTTCTTCAAAGACCCCACCCACAGAGTCACGGGATTGGATACCACTCCAGTCTCAGCTTTTCCCGTAAAGCCCTCTAAGTTATATGATTTCTTGCTCGACAATGGTGACCGATAGGGATCCTCCACATGAATGACCATCCGGAAAGCTCCTATATCTACCAAAGCCATCAAGCCTATCCCGTTAATATTGAGGTCAACACATGGTCTGCTCCACAGGGCATACCGGATGGGGCACAGGTATCCGGGCTGGGTGTGGTTCGGTCAGCATTGTGAATCCTCCCTTTCGGAGGTCCACTCATCTGTATCTCTCCCTTTCCCATATTCACGGGCCCTCTTTCCACACTAGCTTCCCTCATTATTTCGGTAGGCACATCTTTCAATTCAGCTTTTAGTTTACCCCATGTTCCCCCCATCATCACCGAATGATCAGAGGTTCCTTTCTCCCTTTCCTCCTTCGAGTTCCAATTCACCTGGTCATTCTTTAGGGCTTTACAATCCTGAGCAAAATGCCCTGCCTTACCGCAGTTATAACAACCCTTCTTCTTTTCTTTCTTTACCTATTTATTAGTGTCTTTGGGTTTTGTCCCTTCATGCCTCCATGTTGGTGGCCCCTTTTCCTGTGGGCATCCTTCGGGTTGCTAAGAATGGACCCTTCCCGCACTCTTCCCTTTTGGGGTATTCTGGTGGATATTAGTCACTTTCTTGAGCGCCTGTTGTTCTGCAGTGTTATAGTCCTCTACATCATACCATTTTTCCATCCATTCCCTCACTAATGTTTGCAGTCCTGATAATAAACTTCTTATCCACTTTATCCATGCATCCTGCTGCAAATTATTTCCTTGTGATACATTATTCAATGTGGTGGCATATGCCTGCCACTACCTCTGTACATAACTACAGCATCATTGGTTGCCACCCATTGCCCCCCTTTCTTTATTGCAAAGGAATTCTTCCATATGCTATGGGGCTCAACCTGCGGAGGCAAGCCTTCCATTTTTCAGTATCATCCCACCCATGGATGTCCCCTAACTGTTCAATCCGTTGGAAGAACATTGACATCACCTCCAATGTATGTTCCTTTAAATCCTTGGTGGTAAATGCTACCATGTACTGATTAACAATCGGAAGATTTGCTCCACCTGCACTGCAAGCCCATATTTTATCTGCATCAGAGGATTTATTGCTGGAGGACCCCCCTTACCTTCTGGGGTATCCCCATATTCGGCCCCACAACTTTCTTCCCCTATCAGATTAATCACTCCCTGTTGCAGCTATGTAGTTGTTTCAATTCCTGTAATTCTCTCTGGCACCATGTGTGATCTGCACTTTTGTGCCTCTGTTCTTGTATAACTGCATAAGCTGCCTTCATCCCTTCACACTTGCACTGTGAATCATGTAACTGTTCCTCAGTGGCAGGAAACCCTCCCCGATGCTCTTCCTTCTCCTCTTCAAACGCACACATCTGATTCTGACAAACCATCACCTGACTTCTTAGTCCTGCTTCTGTCTCTATCCTTTCTCCTTTCAACTCCTTTAACTCTTTCATCAAATCATTCACACTGCCTTTCAAACATGTGCTTTTGCATTCAGTAGCTCTACCTTTTTCTTTAAGATTCTCATTTCTGCTTGATCTGGTTGGTGTTGTTTATCGTAAGCTGCCAACTATACAGTATTTCCCCCCCGATTCTTTTTCCTATAGAAAGAATCACATCAAACTTCTGCTGCCTCCAAGGGTGTAGGGGCTATAGCCATCGTACTCTTCAATGGCTCCTTATTTAGATCTATCTTTTTACAAATATAGATCTGCACTCACTCCCCGAGTGATATCGGCACCTTTCCCTTCTTGGTCCCCTTCTTGGGGTCATTTTGCTGCTTGGGACTCATCTTAACCAGTGTCCTGCTGTAATCGCAAATTCTGCAGGGAGAATTCCCATACCCCTCCCTGGATGACATATTCCTGATATGCAACCACGTGCCCTGGGTTACACATCCCTGACGGGTGGCTGTTCAATTCCCCCTTTTTAGTTATTAAACATGAGAATTACAAGATGAGATGCCAACTCCAGAATTTGATAGCAAACCCGTTCTCAATGTTTTAATCGAGTAAAACTACAGTAGACAAAATTAACTTAGTGCTCAGGTATGCTCACTATTATCTGCCCGGTCGATCTTCCTTCGGTGAAGTGGGTTCCTGTGGAGCCGGTGACCAGCCAAACTCCTCTTCCTGCGTCTGTCTGTGGATCAGCTGTCTTCTTTCTTCTCCCATTCTCTCTGTCCTGTCTTTCTCCTCCTCTGACTTAAAGGTAACAGGTTTTTATCCCCTTCTTTGCTGCAGGGTTCTCTTCTTCATGTAGGCAGGATTTCGAGTGGCCACAGTCATCTAACCAGTGAAGGGCGACCTCATCCACTGTGACCACAAGTCACTGGGATCTAATTAGTTCAGCAACTTGTGCCCTGGCCTTTGTTGATTATTTATTCTAACAGGACACAGTAATTGGTGAAACAGTATAAGTATCAGTATTTGATAATGCTAATGTTAAAATGATGTTAAAAGTAGGCTTTCTGGAATGCTTCCCAGTGCACCAAACATTTGGAAATCAGCCTTCTCCTGTTACCTGGTCCATCAAAATGCTCATCTAAGCCCGCTGCAGCAGAACAATGTGTGATCTGTTCTTCCAGCAAGCTGGAACCTACATTATCCTTTTTCTCCTGTAACTGATTGCACCCCAATTGACTCACCACTTGCAGATCCTGCCCTCTATCCTAAGCTGTCAATTCTGCTTGGTGTCAGAATCTGAGCTGGTGACTGTGAAATTGAGTAATGTTTTGTCTCCATCAATACCTTCTTGCTTCTCCTCCACTGCCTGGGCAGGTTGCAGTTCTTGGGAATCTGAAAGTGAAAGGGACATGGGTTGGGTTGTGGTGAGGGGAAAAGGGAAAGTATGAAATACATGCCTACATCACCAGCAGCTGCTCAGTGAGAAGACAGTCAGGTGAGCAAGTGGGATGAGAGGAGAAGGAATAGGTATGCACATACCCTCATCTTCAATTGCTTCACCCCCACTAGTGGCCATGGTTTCAGTAATGGTCATCACTGTCTCCTCAATGCTGGTTAGACCATTTGTAGCTATTCTCCCATTTGCATTCCTAATGCATTCTTGAGAAACAGCATGCTAAATAAAAATGTGCTCAATGAAAATCAATTTTCCATATGAAAGCAGGTAATAAAGGTGGATTACATTCCTGACCTGTAAATTTTGCATTAAAATCCTATTGTTATGCATTAATGTGGGGGCAGGAGGCAGTTAGCTCAGTTGGCTAGGCGGCTAGTGTGTGGATCAGATTAGTGTCAACAGCTTCACCTGAGGGAAAAGAGAGGCCTGCCTCCTTGCCCTGCCCAGTCATAAAGCCACAGCATAAGCCACAGTTTGGCAATCCTCAAATTGTGGGTGCTACCTAGAGGAAAGGTGGAATTTATTGTAATTTATGTATTAACTAAATACAGAAACACATGAATAAGTAGCAAAATGTTTTGAAATAATTTGTGTTGGCATTTAAAATACTATACAGTATGGTGAGGATTGAAGATTAGCTGCATGAGTATGTCGAAGACTTGATTGCTATTTGACTCAACAGTCTTAACTGGAGGAGCTGATGGAGGGAGAGCTGGTGGAAAGAATATGGTATGTGAAGTTGATAGTTAATTTTTCTTGAAAAACTGATGCATTCATGGCTGCTTAACAAACGTTTGCCTTTCCCTGCAGATTGCTCTGTAACATTGAATGGATTTATCCAAGTCACAGTAAATACTAGAGCTGCAATTTACCATGAATGATAGACTGCACCTCACCAACTAAACTGAATAAGGTGCTTGATTGCTTCATTGTGATTGGACGAGTTACTTCTGATTCTTCATTTGTCTCTATCATCTTCCTCCCCCAAACTTGCTTTCATCTTCTCCAACTCAATCAGATCTTCATCTGATAATGCTTCATTGTGAGACTCCAACAGCTCCTCTGCAACACCTGTATCAGCTTCAACAAAACCCACATTATAAGTGAGCTTGTTAATCTTTCACATAACCGGCTGCATTTTCACTAGGGATAAACCCACAAATCAGGCCCATATTCTGGCCAGATCTTGTGCCAAACTGCATTTAGTGTTGATGGTTGGACTTCATTCCAAGAATCATAAAGAACTTAATAACATGCATGATGTTGAAATTCACCAAAACCCACAAACTGTTGACTTATCCACTCCAGAGTTTTGCAAATCAGCTGGCCTAATGTTTCCGTTAGGTAATGTGGTTTATGGGCAATGTTCTTACCTTTGCAATAATTTTCAACAGCAGGATAGAAATAAGAAGTAAACCAATCCTCAAAAGTCTTCCTGGTTACCCATGCTTTCTTGCTAGAATGCTATACAACAAGAAGCGAACCTAAACATACCCCTTGGGTTTTCATTGTAGTATGTAAGCAGAGGTTTCAAACTAAAACCTCCTTCAGCATGCAACCCAAGAATTGTTAATCTATCTTTCTCAGCCTTAAACCCAGGAACATGTGTTTCTTTTGCAGACATGGATGTTCTACTCGTAATCTTTTTTACTAATAGATAGCTATCTCAGTGTTGAAGACCTGACAGGATAAATATACTCCCTCCTTAGTTTTTAAAGTTGCAGGATATGTATCTACAGCACTTGCTCACTGACCAGCAATTCAAGTTCTGTAAATTTACCCTCTTCTTGAAACATTCAAACCAGCCTGAACTTGCTTTATAAGATGCAGTTGAAACTGCTTTATCATCTTCTAATTTGAACTTTAAAAAAATTCCCAGCTTTCTGCTGAATTACAGATGTGCCTAAAGAAAATCGCCAATGGAATTGATCTTCAATTCAAACACCCAGTAAATGCTTCATTCTTTCATTCATATGGTTCTGCAGGTGTTGTAACCTCATGGCAGTTGAAGGAGTTACACTCTGACCACTGACCTTTATTTCAATCTTGATTTTTCCTAATAGTGTGCATAGTTTATTCAACCAAGTTCATGGAATTAACAACATCAATCACACAATCACCTCGCTCAAGACACCCAGTCACATTAAGACTAAACCTACACATTAATAGTCTTCTCTTAGCAACTGGGGGAGTTGAAGTAGAGTGTTGCTTAGACATGATTCAGGCTGATTTTATGCAGAGCACTTAAACTACAGCACAGCGAGGTGCACAATTTTCAATGAATGTTAAACAAGATTTTACGCAAGCAAATCTTACACAGAACGATCTTTCGGCATTGTTCTCACTGAACGCAGTAGTATTGGTATGCTTCTTGATGTCTGATAGTTATGACTTACCAGCGCAGGGTGCAGTGGTCCCAGATTTGCACTAAGTGCAATAGCAGGTGGGTAAAACGACGTTTTACCCATCGGTTGCAACAACAGGTTTTCATGCCATATCGTCCCAAACCTACCCCAAATTAACAATGCATTCCCAGGAAACACGCCATTTCAATAATGGGTGAGCTCTCATTCACCTCCATGCCATCACCTCACCGCTTCATCACACTGGATGCCATATTTAAAGCCTAGCCACATGCACACATCTTAGTGCTTCCAGCCCATGGCTACTGCAGGGAAGATGCCCATGAAAGGCAAAAAGATTGCAGCCCCCAGGTTTCGTGACGTGTCATTGGAACACCTTTCGAATGCTGTGGAGCCTGCCATGATGTCCTCAACCCCCCGCTCTGGCTGCAGGATTGGCAGCGGTGTGACCAACCAGGCTTGGGAGGTGTTGGCAGTGGTAATCAGTGCGAATGCTACACAGAAGAGGTTGGCCAACCAATGCAGACAGAGGATGAATTATCTCATCCGTGCAGCCAGGGTATGGTAACCATCTCCTCAATCTAAACTCACACACTTAAGCCCATCACACATTCACTGGCATCTCACTCACTGCCAGCTCAAGGGTCCTGACCACCCATTCTCACATACATCTGGCCTCATCTTCTCTGGAGACTCCCTCCTCAGTCCTCACCATCTTGAGGTCACTTGCACAGATCAACATGTGCCCCCACACACGCCCTGGGATTCCCTCCTTCCCCAGTACAGCCCTCATCCTGCAGCCTCTTCCCTTGCCTGATGCCACTTCTCCCCCTTCCCCAAGCAAGCCCTAGCCATGCAACCATTGAAAAGCCACCCACATATGGCTGACCTGGTAAGCAGAGGCCTGCCCGTGAGCACCACATCACTTTTACGAGGTTGTCTGTGAAGCCTGGCACTGATGACTGCGAGTGCTGACCGAAGCAAGGTAGGCAACAAACCTTGAAGTCCCGAATGAAGTGCAGCCCGCCAGGTGCACGTCCCTTATGTGCTGTTGTGAAAGAACGTCAACGTATTTTCCCGCCAACATGGGCGGGTGATCCAGCAAATGGCCAGGGTGGGGGGTGAGAAACGATTTCGGTGGGCAGGCCTAAAAATATGCTGATGTATTACATTGAGGTGTCCAATGTCCAGTGACAGGCTGTGTTCTCCACCATCAGTGGGCGGAGCAGACGATCCCAAGCTGGTTTTACGCCATCGTCAAACCGCTCACGCCAGCGAACATATCTGACATTGGCAGGCACGGAAAATCCCAGCCGCAGTTCTTGGTTCATGCACAATGATGATTTACCAATGTGGTTCTTGATGTTTGCAGAGTAAATGTGCAAAAGCAAAATAGAGGTCATGGCCAGTAGCACTATTTGGGTAAGTTCCCAACATTTAAAGTTGCTTCAAAATGAAAACTCATTATTAGAATGACCTGTAAATGGGGGATATCTGTAAGCATGTATATCCCCCTTGGTTGTGTGCCATCTGCACAACCAATAAGTGAGGGAAATGTATCGGTGAGTGTCGTGCAAGCTTCTCCGTGCTATGGTTGTCATGGTTAAACAGTTGCCAGAATGTTAAAGACAACAGCTCGCTCAATACTGAACTGAGCCCAAATTGATTATTCTAGTCTCAAGAGTGGGGCTTGAACCCATGGTCCTCTGATTCAGAGCTGAGCATACTAGCACTGAACCCAGGCTGGCATCCAAAGCTTAGATCCATATAACTTCTGCGGAAAATGAACTACTGGTGCATAATGTAGATTTTTTTCATATCTTCACAATACTTGTTAATTATATAGTCTAACACAAGGCTGCTCAGCGTTATGATCCCCAGCTGAGGTTACCCCTGGACAAGCATGATTCCAGAGTGGAACCCAGCTGGATAGATCCTAACTTTTATTTGCTTGTGTAGATATGTGGAGAGCAGCTACTGAACAGTGTCACAGGAGTCAGCTGATGAACTTTTAACAAAAAAATAAAACATTTATTCAACAAGAAAAGATGAACTATATTACAATATTCCTTCACCCACAAATATACCTTTACAGATGTATACAGATTTGTAAGGATAACACAAGTTACAAAGCTATCTTATACTTTAATGTTCACAGTAAATACACAGTCCATGTACACCTATGGCACTGTGTGGTCAGACACACCACACTCTGACCTCAAGTGACAGATGCCACCTCAACCAGATGCTATGGATCTCCCCTCAACTCCCCCGAGATGCTTGTCACACCGTGAGCCAACCAGTCTCACTGAATTCCATCCTTCACTTGAGGACTTCCAACCTGCACTCTCCAAAACCTCACCTTGGAATCTTCTCCAAAACTGATGTTTTCTCTCAGATACCTTCTACAAGGGTTTACCTCCAGGATCTCAAACTCTCCTTCTGATGTTCCTCTTCCCTGGGTCACCACATGCATTCAAAATATCTTCCATGCACTTTCTCTCACCAACTCAGCCTTAACAGTACACCACTGCTTCACTTGCCCATAGCAAAGAATTACAGACCTTCAGTTGTCTATTTGAACCTTTTTGCTTCTTGCAAGCTGTTCTCACTTTAAATCTGAAGCTTGGACTCTTTCTCCCTGCCCCTCACTCTTAACTTCACTTAACAGGACTTTTTCTCAGCTTCCTGTCCTTCCTTTGATGACAAGGTCTCCTTTGGGCTTTCCCCTCTTCCACTCTCCTGGAATTTTGGGGTTTTTGTTCGCTTGGGGCCTTTTTGTTCTTTTGCAAAATCTGCAGTTCCCTTTCCCGGTGCCAAGTCTCTCTGGGGTCCTGGCTTCAACTGAGCTTAAAACTGCTGTTTCTTTAGTTCTGTGTGTATCTCTGTGGGGGGAACCTGTCTATCTGGCCCCATGCTGTTAGGCAACAGCACTGGTTTTCTACTCTTGTGTATTTACCTTTACCTTGCAACAGTTGTAAATTCCTCGTTAGAATTGCAAGCAGCCTTTTAAAGTGAAACTAAAACTTTATTTGACTTTTCTTAACACACAGATACAGCAATACAAATCAAACTTAAACTTTAAAGTTAAAACTCATTCCTAGCACCCACAAATACAAATATTACTTACTTAAACTATGTAATGAAGATTATATCTCATGCCACTTGAAGTGTCAGCAATAGAAATAGTGGAAATTGTGTCAACAATTCAAGAGCTGTGAAGAATAAGGTAGCTCAGAAATATGATACCTTTACTGATTAGCAGGGTTATTGAGCTGTGCACATTCAGATACTTAGGGTGGAGAATACCTGTATAAATGTAGTACTGATTTTTTTTTTAAAACCATACTCAGCTTAAAAGGAAAAATTTCTTTTAGTGGCTTTTTTCAGTATAATTTGCAAGAGATGAATTATGGTTATGTACTTTTAAAGCAATCAGAATCAAAAATACAATTTCACAGCCTATACATTGTAAAAACTTCCTAATAGTTTAGTAAGTAAGCCCACTGAGCTGCTTAGACCAGGAAAGTCTCATCCTTAATTCCCAATCTCTCTTCAGCTCATGGATCCCAGCTAAGGTGATGGTAGGAACACTCAAATTTGCCTCCAGAGGTTCCCCAGAATAAGGAAGAGAATAATTAGCTATGGTCCCTGCTCATGGTCCAGAAGATTGCTCCCAGAAGTGCAGGGAGAGTATGTGTTTGGACATTGACTGAGGCCAGGATCAGATTCAACTGTGATAAAAACAGAAAATGCTGGAAAAAGTCAGCAGGTCGCTGATGGCATCTGTGGAGAGAGAATCAGAGCTAATGTTTCAAGTCCAATGTGACCTTGCTTCAGATCTTCAGATTCAACTGTGATGCCTTCTGCAAACTAATAATTTGCTGAAACAAGTATCTAGGCTTACAGGAATAATGTTTGCTCAAGATCATAAAAAGTGCATAGTGTCCACGGAATAATATCTAAGAAAAAGGTTAACATCTTCAGAAAGAATGAGAAAAAGACTTGCATTCCTATAGTGATTTTCATGACCTCAGAATGATCAGTCATTTACTGCCAATGTAACATTGTTTGAAGTGCAGTCACTGTTGTAGGGAATGTTGAAGAGCAGGAGACAAGGGAAAATGAACAAAGAGGAACATCGATTAAAATGGCCTCTCAGAAATGCCAACACACCATTCAGTAGGAGTTTCTGCCATTCACACATCTTTTGGTGGATTATTGAGGCTATGGTGAGATGTCAGTGCTGCTGAATTGTATACTGTTCCGCTTTGAGCATCTGTTGTCTGCCTCAAGCAGGGCAGGTCAAAGAAGCATGAGGATAATGCAGAGTAAATCTCCTCCTGTAAATTGTCCCAACTGCAGATGGAGCCATCAATACTCTTACAACGCAGGTTGCGTCGAGGAACAAATTCGCCAGTACTTTCAAAATATTAGTGTTTGAGGAACTTTAATAGCCGATTACTTACCTTAGCAGATGAGAACTGGATGTCCCAAGCCATAAATAGGTGGGTAAATGGAGATGAGGTTAAGCTAGTTGAATAGTGGAGGAGGTTGAAGAGAATGACCTGCATCTGTTCCTAATGTTCCTAATAGCAAGAAAGTTACAAACTATTTCCATTATTACAGCTTTACTAGCAGCAGCTATAAAGATCATAGCAGGATCTATTATTTTTGTGCTGTCATCTCTTTATAGATACCTTGCAGAAAATACAGAGAGGATAATTAAACATGTCACACTGTACTAGTGCATTGCTTAACAAAACACACACCACAACAGTTTCCAGTCATTTGTGCTATTGGCTGCAGTTGACCACAATCATAGATCAAGTCATGGGCACCTATCCATAATGCCTTTGAACTAAATCAAAATAAAATATATATAATTACCTAAATATCCAAGTAGTAAGAGATCAAAAAGCCCAGAAATCTTTCTTACATATGTAAATTACTCCGATCCTGTATGTTACTCAGTTTTTTCTATAGTGGTGAGCCTGTGGAATTTGTTACCACAGAAAGTAGTTGAGACCAAAACATTTTATGTTTTCAAGAAGGAGTTAGATATAGCTCTTGGGGCAAAAGGGATCAAAGGGTATGGGGAGAAAGCGGGAGCAGGCTATTGAGTTGGATGATCAGCCATGATCATAATGAATGGCAGAGCAGGCTCGAAGGGCTGAATGTTCTATTCCTGCTCCTAGTTTCTATGCTTCTATGTTTAGTTCAACTATCAACATTCCTGGTATCCAAAAACCACTCAAGATTGGTTTGTTCGCAACAATCACTTTGATCTCAAGATGTGGTTAGTGCCTGGTAGCCTTGATGCAGTCCAGAATTAGTGCAGATATAAATCAGAAACTTGCTGTCAATGCCAGGTTTTATAACAGTGTCCATTCTGCCTGCTTGACTCCTCGACACAATAAATAGGACTGTAAGCCAAAGAGGACAGAGAGAAAACTCACATTTAATACAGGTGCTTAGAAATAGGTAATGAAAGCTAAGTTTATTGTACTGCTGAAAAAATAATAGCTGACTAGTTGTGCACTCTACCACCATTGTGTCAGCTGTGCCTCTGTAGTACCATTCTCACCTTGGAGTTAGAAGGCTGTGGGTTTAAGCCCCGCTCCAGAAAGCTGAGCAAAAATAAATTATGCCAACATCCTAGTAGAACACTCCCAGGAGATACTGTCTTTTGGACAAGATGATAAACCAAGGCCCTCGCTATGGACTCAGGTGGACATAAAACGTTCTATGGCACTATTTCAAAAGAGAACAGGGGAGCTCTTCCCAGCATGTCCTGACCAATACTTATTCCTCAAATAGCCTCTTTCAAACAGATTATCTGGCCAATTATATCATCGCTACTTGTGGGAGTTTGTTCTGCGTAAATTGATTCCTATATTACTACAGTGTCTATGTTTCTTTGCCTGAACAACACTTTGGGTCATCCTGAGGTTATGAAAAGGGCTTTATAAATGTGAGGCCTTCTATCTTTCTTTATTGGCCAGTGGGTCTAAGAAGCACTATTGTCTGTCGAACAAAAAACAGGCGAGAAAGGCTCAGTTTTCCATTCGCACAAATTTTTTCCACCTGGGAGAATTGGAGATTTCGTGCATCGATCTTTCATCTGGAGAGTTAGAATTCTTTGCCTTAAATAAGAGAAATTATAAACAAGTTATTTACCAAGCCCGCTTTCCCTTTATTATTTATGAGGCATGCTGGAGAATATTTCAGATTGAAAGCTTTCCATAGCAAGGTTTTTTACAATTCAAGCGGAATAAAATAATGCTCACCTCTCTCGTTGTGCAACTTGAGAATAAACAGAGCTTCTTAGTGACCTGTAGCTGTTTTCTCATCATGTATGATATTGCACTGTTCCCTGTATAACTGGCCCAGCTCTGCTGAACCATGGCAGAAACACAAGCTTTTATCCCAGCTCGGACAAATTGACTCTTATGGCATATTTGGAGATGACCAAATCAGCTGACCTTTGCTGGCTTGACTTTGTCTGATTCAAAGTGATAAATGCCCAATAAAATCACCCTCCTGTTCCCTCTCCTGGTACCTCATACATAGGGGTGGGGAACCTCTTTCTCATCATGGGCCATTCACACACGTACAAAATCAGTTGCAGGCCATGGACACAAAAACCAACTTAATTTAGCTTTTTCAGAGAGAATACAGAAATGTTCAACTCATCTGCTGTTTTAATGCGATGGCTGAATTTGAATATTATATGGTTTATTTTATTACAGTAACTTCGCTGATGCTTTTATCCAAAGCAAATTCATAATAATGATGATAAATGCTATTTTGAAGGTGCCACTGCCATAGTCTATATTTTTAGAAATCTTGCTGTGGGCTGGATGAAATGAAGCGATGGGTGGATCTGGCCCATGGGCTGTGGGTTCCCCACCCCTATCACACATAATGCAGAAAACTCACTGTTGTTGTATAATATGGGAAGAGCATGACTGCTGACACAAAATAAAACAAATTAAGGATTCTAAAATAAACCCAAGGCCTTGGCATCAATATTCATCAGTATTTAAGGGGAGGTGGTGGCACTTTGGCATTGTCACTGGTAATCCAGAGACCAAGGGCAATACTCTGGAGACCTGGATTTGAATCCACCACCCATCCAGATGGTAGAATTTGAATTCAATAAAAAATCTGGAATTAAAAGTCGTACCATCGTCACCTGGTCTGGCCTGCATGTGACTCCAGATCCGCTGTAATGTGGTTGATTCTTAATGCCCTCTGCAATGGCCTAGAAAGCCATTCAGTTATAAAACTGCTAAAAAGGCAATAAGAAGGGTTAAACCAGACGGACCATCTGGAATCGACCTAGGCATTGGAAACCTATCTGGGGGCTAGTGCGAAAATTGGGAGAACTGTCTCACAGACTAGTTGAGCAACAGCCTAACATAGTCATCCTCACTGAATCATATCTTACAGATAATGTCCCTGGCACCACCATCACCTTCACCATCTCTGGGTATGTCCTGTCCTACCCGTAGCACAGATCAAGCAGAGGTGGCAGCACAATGGTATACAGTCAGGAGGGAGTTGCCCTGGGAGTCCTCAACATCAACCCTGGACCCCATGAAGTCTCATGGCATCAGGTCAAACATGGGCAAGGAAACATCCTGCTGGTTATTACGTACCACCTTCCCTCAGATGATGAATCAGTGCTCCTCCATGTTGAACTCCACTTAGAGGAAGCAATGAGGGTGGCAAGGGTGCAGAATGTACTCTGGGTGGGGGACTTCAACGTCCATCACCAAGAGTGGCTCAGTAGCACCACTACTGACCGAGCTGGCCGAGTCCTAAAGGACATTGCTACTAGACTGGGTTTGCGGCAGGTGGTGAGGGAACCAACGAGAGGGATAAACATACTTGACCTCAGCCTCACCAACCTGTCTGTCGCAGATGCATCTGTCCACAACAGTATTGGTAGGAGTGACCACCGGACAGTCATTATGGAGACGAAGTCCTGTCTTGACATTGGGGATACCCTCCATCATATTGTGTTGCACAATCTGTAACCTCATGGCCTGGCATATCCCCCACTCTACCATTACCATCAAGCCAGGGGATCAATTCTGTTTCAATGAAGAGTGCAGGAGGGCATGCCAGGAACAGCATCAAGTATACCTAAAAATGAGACGTCAACCTGGTGAAGCTACAACACAGGATTACTTGCATGCCAAACAGCATAAGCAGTAAGCGATAGACAGAGCTAAGTGATTCCACAACCAATGGATCAGATCTAAGCTCTGCAGTCCTGACACATTCAGTCATGAATGGTGATAGACAATTAAACAACTCAGCGGAGGAAGAGGCTCCACAAATATCCCCATCCTCAATAATGGAGGAGCCCAGCACATCAGTGCAAAAGGTAAGGCTGAAGCATTTGCTACAATCTTTAGCCAGAAGTGCTGAGTGGATGATCCATCTCGGCCTCCTTCAGAGGTCCCCAGCATCACAGATGCCAGTCTTCAGCTAATTCAGTTTGCTGCGTGTGATATCAAGAAATGGCTGAAGGCACTGAATGCTGCAAAGGCTATGGACCTTGACAACATTCTGGCAATATTACAGAAGGCTTGTACTCCAGAATTTGCCACGCCCCTAGCCAAGCTGTTCCAGTACAGCTACAACACTGGCATCTACACGGCTATGTGGAAAATTGCACGGGTGTGTCCTGTACACAAAAAACAGGACAAATGCAAACCAGCAAATTACTGCCCCCTCAGTCTACTCTCCATCATCAGTAAAGTAATGGAATGGGTCATCAACCATGCTATCAAGCAGCACTTGCTTAGTAATAACCTGCTCACTGATGCTCAGTTTGGGTTCTGCCAGGGCCACTCAACTCCTGATCTCATTACAACTTTGGTTCAAGCATGGACAAAAGAGCTGAACTCCCGAGGTGAGGTGCGAGTGACTGCCCTTGACATCAAGGCTGCATTTGACTGAGTGTGGCATCAAGAAGCCCTAGCAAAACTGGAATCAATGGGAATTGGAGGGTGTGGGAGGTAAGGGGGCGGGGGGATGGGGGGAACGGTCCGCTGGCTGGAGTCATACCTAGCACAAAGGGTGGTTGGAGGTCAGTCATCTCAGTTGCAGGACATCACTGCAGGAGTTCCTAAGGGTTGTGTCCTAGGCCCAACCATCTTCAGCTGCTTCATCAATGACCTTCCTTCCATCATAAGGTCAGAAGTAGGGATGTTCTCTGGTGATTGCACAATGTTCAGCACCATTCACAACTCCTCAGATACTGAAGCAGTCCATGTCCAAATGCAGCAAGATCTGGACAATATCCAGGCTTGGGCTCACAAGTGGCAAGTAACTTTCGTGCCACACAAGTGCTAGGCAATGACCATCACCAACAAGAGAGGACCTAGCAATCGCCCCTTAACATTCAATGGCATTACCATTGCTGAACCCCCCACTGTCAATTTTCTGGGAGTTACCATTGACCAGAAACTGAACTGGACTAGCCATATAAATACCGTGTCTACAAGAGCAGGTCAGATGCCAGAAATCCTGTGGTGAGTAACTCACCTCCTGACTCGTCAAAGCCTGTCCACCATCTATAAGGCACAAGTCAGGAGTGTGATGGAATATCCCCCACTTGCCTGAATGACTGCACTCCAACACTCAAGAAGCTTGACCCCATCCAGGACAAAACAACCCACTTGATTGGCACCACATCCACAAACATTCACTCCCTTCACCAGCAACGCACAGTAGCTGCAAGATGCACTGCAGGAACTCGCCAAGCCTCCTTACATAGCACTTTCTAAACCCACGACCGCTTCTATCTAGAAGGACAAGGGCAGCAGATACATGGGAACACCACCACCTGGAAGTTCCCCTCCAGGCCACTCACCACCCTGACTTGGAAATATATCGCCGTTCCTTCACTGTCACTGGGTGAAAATCCTGAAACTCCCCTCCTAACAGGACTATGGGTTTACCTATACCACATGGACTAAAGCAGTTCAAGGTGGCAGCTCACCACCACCTTCTCAAAGGCAATTGGGGATGGGCAGTAAATGCTGACCTAGTCAGTGATGCCCACATCTCATGAATGAATTTTTCAGAGCAGGCTTTTGGACATGGATTGGCCTGAGGCCTCTGCTGTGAAGGAAGAGTTGCATAATTATAATAGCATTGAGTTAACACAGCGTGGCAGAGGTATGTGCTCTACTGAGTGCTCTCTTCACTTGTTACAGTTGTATCTCAAGCTGAAGTAAAACCAGCATTTCAGTGTTAACAGTTCTAATTAATTTTCAAGTGTTTTCATAGAGTAAAGAGGGAGAGAAGTTGTTTCCACCACTAGGAGGGTTGGTATTCAGAGAACACAGATTTAAAGATAATTGTCAAAAGAACTGGGGGAAAATTAGGAGACGTTTTTTCATGCAGCCTGTTAATATGGTCTGCAATGCACTGTGTGAAAGACTGATGGAAGTGATTCAATAGTAACTTGCCAAAATGAATTGGTTAAATGTTTGAAAAGAACAAATTTGCAGGGCTGCAGTGAAAAGCAGGGAGCGTGACTAATTGGAGAGTTCTTTCACCGTGCACGTGCATGATGGATTCAATGGTCTCCTTCGTGCTGACAACTCTGCGATTATGCCTGAACAGGCATGCCGTGATTGAACAGGCAATGGATGACATCAGATGTTACAGTGAATTAGGCTAACGGAAGTGAGACAGGAGCTCAAAGAGATACCTATTTTCATTGTGAAGCACTCATACCCATTTTGAGGCCACTTTGAATGCCATGCATGGGTTAAACATTTGCAGATTCATCTTTGACTTCAATCTCAAGTTAGAAGTTCATCCTCACCATTGAAATATAAATTTGTTCTATGCTACATTCATATATATTTGAATTTCAAATTAGAATCACAAAAACAAATGGTTAGCCAATCAGTTAAATGCTGGCAGTTATCAAACTACTTAAGAGTTGTTGTTGGCTTTCAGTGCACTTCTAGTTCAAAAGGTGATTTCAGAAGTCTTACAGGTGACTTAATATGAGTGCCAGACATTTTGAAGCATATTTGAACTCTGACCTGCCTGTCTTGTGCAAATAAGAAAGATAATTAGGCTGTGACTTACATGTCCGACAGTTTTGTGAAAATATGCAAATATTTCTCATTGTTACATCTTCTAGGAAATTATCTTAATTATCAGTACAAATGGGCTTGTTAATGCCTCACTAATCAGGAATAATATAGCAATAACATAATTTTGGAACAGCTTATGGTAATTGCAGGCTGGAGTTGAATGAATGATAGTAATGAGATTCAGGGTCATTAAGGAGCATAATGATTGAGCCAAATGATGGATCTTTTTTTGTTATTGAAAAGTGCTAATTTCCTGAGGACCCTAGGCTGTTTTGTTCATAGTTATTTTCCAAACCATCTGAACTGTTGTTCCATAGGCAGTAGTTGAAGGCAATCCTCAACAACAAATCGTCTGTTTCTTTCAACTGTTGAGTTGGTCAAAGGGGTCCTCTTTGTTATAAAGCTAATTACTAATTGCTAGATCAAACACATCAACTTCCATTTATATAGCACTTTTAATGTCGTAAAACTTTCTAAATTGCTTCATAGAATAATTATTTAAAAAAACTTAAGAGACTGAGCCACATAAGGAGAACTAGGTCCGATCTTCCGAGCAGTGGCAATGATTGTCAGAATTCCCCTGACTCGACGCTGCTTTGTATTTCTTCCAAGAGCTTCCAAGCCTGGCTTCCACAGAAATGCACAGTGCAGCGTCCCTCAGTGAACTCTGTCAGAATGCAGCAGAGTCAGGGAGGATAGCTCACTTCCCCTCTTTATGGCACTAGCTACCGTATTGTAAGTTTAAATGTCCAGTCAGAATATTAGTGAATGGATGGGTGAAATGGGTGAGTAGATGAATAGGTGGGTAGGTGAGTTTGGTGGGTAAGTGGTTTGATGGGTAGATGGATAAGAGGGTAGGTGGGTAAGTGGGTAGGGTAGTGAGGTGATAGTTGTGTGACTTGGTAGATGGATAGGGGCTAGTCGGGTAGTTAGGGAGGCTTTCGGATTGTTGTGGGGGTAGTCGGGTGATCGTGGAGGATAGTTGGGTGGTCGGGAGGTAGTTGGGTGATCGCAGGTACTCCGGGGGTCAGAGGGTGGTCGGGGCTTAGTCAGGTGGTTAAAGGGTCGTTGACTGGTTGAGGGGCTTAGTTTGGTGGTTGGAGGGGTTTGTTGAGTAGTTGGGGGTCCAGGCCGGGGATTAGTCGGGTTGGGTCGGCGGGGTATTCGGGGCGGTGTGGTTGTCAGGTCAGGGGGAGCTGGGGGAGGTGGGGGGTGGGGAGGAATGGGGGGTGTCTGCTTGGGTAGGCTCTTGGGTTGCGTTTGAGGGTTTGAGGGTAGTTGGGTGGTCAGGTGGAAGTTGGGTGGTCGGGAGGCATGGGGGTAGTTGGTAGGGGTCAGTTGTGTAGTTACCTGGATATTAGAATTAGGTTTTAATTTGTCTAAAATTTCCTGAGTTACTAGCCAGGTAAGAACTGCAGAACTGCCCTAAGTCTCCAACTCTAGATCAATTAGAGACTTCCTCAGAGAATCCCGGGGAGCAGGGGAATCGCCCACTGGAAGTTGAAACTTACTGGGCAATTCCCACAATCCAGAGACTGGAAGATTTGACCCATTAAGTAAGTGACCAAAAGCTTATCAAAGAAATAGGTTTTCAAGAAATGGATGTTTTAATGGAGGAAAGAGGGATAGAGGAGTTTAGGGAGGAAATTCCAGATCATGGGGTGACAAATCGGGCTCTGTAGCATTACTTTACATGACATTTGTGACTCTCCTCCACCACTTAGGGACATCACGCATACAGTGAGGGCCATGCTGTAATCAAGAACATTGGGAACAAAACAACCATCCTTGGGTAACCCTACAATACTCGCAAGAGCATGTCTCCAAATTTATTGTGGTCTGCTGCTTGCTGTACACTTTGGCTTTCATGAAGGCTCAGGCCTTGCCACCAGACCTTTGGCAGGAAACTCAGGAGCAGGCAGAGGAGAAGGAGGAAGAAGAAGAAGGGAGGTGTCACTTGGAACCCCGTTGCTCTGGACAAGCCGTCCGTGAGCAGCTAATAAGACCCCAGTTCCTCTGAAATTATCCATATATCACTGCTGTTCCACAATTCCTCACCTTTCCATCCCTCTGGTACAGACCATGACAGCATCCTCTTGGCCAAAACACTGAAATAAAAGACACCCGAAAAAGCCATTCCATACAGCTTTATCAAGCAACACTTCCAATAATATATACAAACTGAATGATTCACCTCTGTGCATTCCCTTAGCTCCTGTCTTCCATGTGCCTTTGCCTGGCCTAATGCTTTTACATTGTGTTATCTCAGTTGTTGAGCACAGCTCATGGAAGGTTACTGACTTTCACTGGTGGAATCTGTAAGTGGCCTTGGAGGACACCGTTAAGCAGCCCTGAACCTTCAGGGCCCAGCTTCGGATTGAAGCATCTCATCAACTGGACTGCCTGCCTGACCTGGCTGGAGCACTGGCACAGTGTTAGTGGTGGGAACACCACTAGATAATTATTGGCCCAGATCTTCCTGATAGTTATGGTATCTTCATTCTCTGGCAGTTCACAGTGTCATCTGCTTTTGAGAAACCACAACAAACTAGAACGTGACAGCGGATAATAAAAGCTATCCACTAACAACATGGCTTATAACTCCAATGTGCAACCCATGCATCCAGGCAGTGTGTGTAAAGGGAAACATGCAGTTGTGGACCATTGTATGTGAAGTTATCCACTTTGGTGGGAAAAACAGAATGGCAGAATATTATTTAAATGGTGATAGATTGGGAAATGTTGCTGTACAAAGGGACCTGGGTGTTCTCGTACACCAATCACTGAAAGCAAGCATGCAGGTTCAGCAAGCAGTTAAGAAGGCAAATGGTATGTTGGTCTTCATTGCGAGAAGATTTGAGTACAGGAGCAAGGTTGTCTTACTGCAGCTGTACAGGGCCTTGGTGAGACCACAACTGGAGTATTGTGTGCAGTTTTGGTCTCCTTACCTAAGAAAGGATATAATTGCCAGAGAGGGAATGCAGCGAAGGTTCACCAGACTGCTTCCTGGGATGGCAGGATTGTTGTATGGGAGAGATCGGATTGACCAGGCCCGTATTCACTGGAATTTAGAAGAATGAGAGGAGATCTCATTGAAACCTATAAAATTTTGACAGGGCTGGACAGATTGGATGCGGGGATGATATTTCCTCTGGCTGGAGGGGTCTAGAACAAGGGGTCACAGTCTCAGGATACGGGGTAGACCATTTAGGACTGAGGTGAGGAGAAACTTCTTCACTCAAGAGAGTGATGAACCTATGGAATTATCTACCACAGAAGGCTGTGGAGGTCAGGTTGCTGAATATATTTAAGAAGGAAATAGATACATTTCTGGACTCTAAAAGTGTCAAGGGGTGTGGCGAGAGCGCGAGAGTACAGCATTGAGATAAAGGATCAGCCATAATCATATTGAATGGCGGAGCAGGCTCGAAGGGCCGAATGACCTACTCCTACTCCTGTTTTCTATGTTTCTATGAGCCCTGCACCACTTGGAAGACGTGTTTCAAGATATATTGTGGTCAGCTGCACAACATCACCAACATGAGGGCTCAGCAGCCCTTACCACAGTGAAACGCTGGAGAGGAGGAGGAGCAGGAGGGAGGGAGAAGGCAAACAACACATCCCTTTCTAGTCAGGCTGTCTGTGATTGGTTCGTCCCACTGCAGTACCCAATGACTTTAAGTGGAGGAAACTCCAGGTGGCCTTGTAGGACAGCCTTGAGCAGCTATGGGCTTTGAGGGTCTGGCTTCAGACTACATTGGCAGCAGTAGACTGGGCCGGCTGGCTGATAGGCTGCAGCATGGGCACACCCAGAGTGGGAGTGCTGGGAGGATAAATGATGTGACCCAGTGAGAGGACAGCAGGCTTGTGCTCCAAGGGGCCACTGTCACTCTCATGAGGTGGGTTCAGCACCCCTAGTGTTGGGGCACAAATTGCTGGAATGTTATGAAACCCTGCAAGCCCCTTTGCACATTGGTATTCCCAGTTATCATGGCAGCAGCCTGAGCTTGTGTGGCAGCAAGGAGTCTGCTGCGGTCTTAAGTATCTGAAAGAAGCAATGCACAAGGATGGGGTTGTGGTGAGGGGAGGGGTGAAAGCCAAAGGCAGAGGCTTACACAATCTGAAGCTTGTGAATCTAAAAAGACTTTTGGGATGATGAGGAAGTGGCTATCTGCTCCTTCTAGACAAGCTTCTGCTTGTCTTCAAAACCAACTGAACTTAAACAGCTTCCAAATCAAACTGCCATTTCTAGTTCCTCCTGTGTGTCTGTGGGAGGGACCTGCCCCTCTGGACACCTGTTGCTAGGGAACAGCCCAGTTCTTCTACTCTCATGTTTGTTTAACTTAGCTGCAACAGTCGTAAAACTCTCATTGGAAATGCAGACACCTTTTAAAGTGAAACTAAAACTCAACTTGACCTTTTCTTAACACAGATACAGAAATACAAATCAAACTTAAACATTAAAGCTAAAAATCATTCCTAGCACCCACAAATACAAATATAACTTACTTAAACTATCTCTATTTCCTAACACTATAAAGTACTTTGGGACTTCCTGAGGCCAGGCACTATATAAATGTAAGTTGTTGTCTATCCTGTGGTCCAGTACAGCTTAGGTTATATGCTGTAGGATGAAAGATTTGATAGGTATGCACTAGTTCAGAGCAGTCTGATCTTATTATAATAAAAACTTCTCACAGCATGAAATAGAGTCGATGTGGATATTGAAATAACAAAGTTGGTTCTATGTCTGGTCTGGCAATCAAACAACCTCCAATGACATTTTTTATGAGTGACTGAAAGAACAATCTTGAATGATTGCTCTATTCTGACCCTAATTAGCATCTACTTGTCACTGTGGACATGCTGTGTGCCTAGCTCAATGATACATGTAATCTTGATTGTTTCTACATTGATCTACCCTGTGTCATTCAAGACAGGGTATTCTTTTCCTGTCAGCCAAATCACTCCATAGTTACAAACAAGCCTTGTTAATGTTTTTCAGCCTTAATGAGGAATCCATACAGTTTCACAGTGAATTCAGTTAAAATAACCCAATATATTTTACAAACTGAGAGGTGAGGTGCTCTGAGCTCTCTGTTTGTTGTAGGCTACTCGCTCCTCATTAGCCTTTATCCTCAGTATATCAAATGTCAACCAATCTGTTATAATGATACTTGTATTTATTGTGCTTTATCATGCCAAAATGATTCAGTGCTGCATACAATGGCATGGATCTTTACTTTGTGCAATAGAGTATTACAGGGATAGTGAATCTGTCATCTATTTTGAATCTCCCCCAATTTCTATTTCCATTGACTTTGATTCACTATTACCTGTTTTATATTCCTTGCACAATCAAAATTTGACCCAATCAAGTTTGATGTGTAGTAACTGTTGCTATGTACTTTAGGTATATTCTAACCGTAACTTACATGGAATTGACATTTAGTAATCTTCATAGCAGTCATTCCTACCTACCTATTATCCTGTTTATAATCAAACAAATGGGTTGGATCCATGATGGAATGAATCATTCAAACTCTGCAGAAGGCACAGGCTTAATGGACCAAATGGTGAAAGTTTCTATAACTTTGGCAACTACTTTATCCAGAATAAATTTTACAGCACAGAAGAAGACCAGTTCTCAGAAAGTCTCAATTTGGGTCAATCTTCTAGCCTTTCCTCATACTATATTTTGTCAATATATTTCCACTTCCCTTTTTAAGAGCCATTACAGATTCTGCTTCTACTAGGCTTCTGCTTCTAGTTGCCATTCCTTGTCCAAACAACCCCCCACATCTGAAATAAAACTTCTCCCATCCTCTTCCTTTTATTCTTTTGTTGCCGATCTTAAACTCGTGATTTGTAGATATCGGCTCACTGGCTATAGGAATTAATTTTTCCCCGTGTATCTTAGAAAATGTTACTCATTATTTTGAACACCCTCACCCTGTTAACCTTCTCTGTTCTGGTAAAAAGAGTCCCAGTTTTCTAATCTTTCCTCCTAAGATTGTGAGGACTAATTTGATCACTCTACCAAAGAGCTGGCACAAACATGATGGGTCGAATGGCTTCCTTTGGTTCTTTATCATTTGATGATTCTATGATTCTGGGATCATTTTAGTGAATTTATGAAGCTAAATTTAAACCTTGCTTGTTTTTCATTGACTTGTTCCCTTTTTATTCATTTATTATTTGTTATTAACTTTGAATAGCATCATTTCTGAACTATCAATGTTGAAGTTCTCTGAGGGAATAATTTGATGAGCTGTTTGCTTTATTTTTAGTACACATCTTAAAGTTGATTAAGGATGCTGAGAGGCTGGATCAGACTGTGTTTATGTGCAATGGCAGCCTGACTGGAATCTGTTTCTGTGCTTGGGTATAATAAAGTGTATAATAAAAATGTAATTTAATTACTGTGCTGCATACGGCATCTACACTTGGCAAATGCCTTAAAATATATTTCTAATAATATTAACCATTACCATTCAGCCTTTTCTCTGCAGACTCTAGTGTTTTTTATACTGCCAAGTATTAGGTTGGATGTTTTTGAGCAAAGATTTGGATCCCGTGGAGTCAATATCATTATTCAGGAACTGTCAGGCAGATCGATTGTGGAAACTTATTGTAGTAGTGGATCTGCACTGGCATTGCGTGCAGTGAGAGTTGGGGAAATATATGTACCTGGTTCTTCTAACAGCTATTATTTTTAAAGTAATACTGTTCAGAAAGGCTGGGCTGATATCCTGTGAGATAAGCTGCCATAGCAACCGCTTCTCAACCAGGGTGAGCAGCTGTCCCGTAAAATACAGGATTGTCCTGTGTTTGCGCCATTTGTCCTGCATCCTGGTTGCCTCCACCCAGGACGCTGTTTGCCCCATATTCAGTATCAGTGAACTTTGCGCAGCGCAGTACATACCTACGCGCAGACACCGTAATCTCCTCCCGGCAGATTGTCATCCTGCACCCACCACCGATCTTATAGCTCTGGCAGCACCCTCCCCTCCCCGCCTTGCTCTTAAAGGTTCGGGCCGATTTCCAAAACGTCCCTCAAAATTTTGACTGGGAGTTGGTCACCTTGCCCAGTACAGTCAGAAATATCCCCTGGCTGCCCCATAGCCCAGCTCAGAGTATATGGTGGCACCATGGTTATGTTACTGGATTAGTAAACCAGGAGGCTGTACTGATAACCTGGTAGAATGTTCCTTCAAATCCTACCATGGCAATTTCAATTCGATTAAACTAAACTCTGGAAATTAAAAAAAGATCATGAAGCTGTTAGTGCTTTTAAAAGACTAACCGGTTTGCTGGTGGCCTTTAGGGAAGGAAACATGGTCTACTTACCTGGCCTAGTCTATATGTGACTGCAGTCCCAAAACAGAGGGTGGGATTTTCCAGCCCTGACACCGGGCAGGATGGGAAAATTTGGAGAGCCCTTAAAAGTCAACAGCTCTCCAACAGCTCTTCCTGTCGTGCCCTCAATGATAACCACTGGTGTTGGGGCTGGAAAATCCCGGCCATTATGTTTAGCTCTTTACTGTCCTCAGAACTGGCCTAGCAAGCCACCCAGTTATATCAAACTAACATGTAATGATTAAAGAAACAGGCCCATTGCCACCTTCTGAGGAAAACTTCGTCTTGTTGAAGTCCACATCCCGGAAATTAATTACAAAGCACTTTTCATGACAACTGGACATCTAAAAGTGCTTTACAATGAATGAAATCCAGTCACTGTTGTAATGTTGGGAAGGTGGCAGCCAATTTGCACACAGCAAGCCCCCACAAACAGCAATGAGGTAATGACCAGGTAATCTGTTTTTGTGAAGTTGATTGAGGGATAAATATTAGCCAGGACACCAGGGATAACTCCCCTGCTCTTCTTTGAATTAATGTCATTGGATCCTTCATACCCATCTGAGTGTGCAGGGAGGGCTTCCGTTTAACATCTGATTGAAAAGACAGCACCTCTGACAGTGCAGCACTCACTCAGAGTGTCAGCCTTGACTTTTGTGGCCTGATCCTGGGGTGGGACTTGAAGTAGAATCTTGTGACTCACAGGTGAGAGTTCTATCAACTGAGCCACAGCTAACACCAGATGAAAGGAATGGCCACTGTCATCTATATCTCAAATTTTATTTTGCTGCAATGTGAGAAATTGGCGAAAATTCAAATTGGGTAGAAAAGGAATATGAGGATTAAGACTGAAAGTAGAAAATAGTCAAAATAACCAATTGAAAAGGAGAAAATGTCTGAAATCTAACCAATGAAGAAGAAGGAAGTAGATTCAGCATGGCAGACAGAATGTTTTGACAGAATCATGCTAATTGTTATGAAGATGTGTTATATAAAATATTAATTAACCATGTCATCAGCTGGACATATATGTATATATTGAACTTTTTTTTAAAATACAAGAACACTTTGCTAAAGGAAGGACACTGGCCTACAGCAGCACTAATTTGTATTTGTAAAGGACACAAGCTGCTTTATGGAGACACCGATTCTATGGAGCTCTCAGAGACAGTGGCTAAAATTAGCCCAGATTGGAACCAGAGAGGGGTCACATGACCCAGCTCTTGGGTGAAGTATGTTGGATTTAAGCTGATAGTGAGAGTCTTCCACAGGGACAGAAGGGAAAACAGTCCTACCCTCCTCTATTCTCCTAAAAATTCTCCTCATCAAAGCTGAGCTGCTTGTGATTTGAAAACCCACTAGAAGACCTCAAACTGAGAGTTCTTAAAGGAAGACTTCAAATCAACATCACTGCCTCTAAGAGAAAAGAGAATCAACCAAGCATGACTGCAGTGTGACTGTTCTAGTGAGAAACCCCAGTACCACTTGTTACCTGTGGAAAGTGACCCTTCGGCTGTAAACAAACATTTGGACAATCCGTGAATAATATTTTTCTGAATTTACTTTTTACTTGCCCAAGTTTTAAGACCTGACACTCTGAAGTTTTATCTCTTTTTGTGCATGCTTGGGAGAGGGAGGGGCTGTTGTGTGTGTGTATGTGTGTGTGGTTTTTGCATTATTGGGAAGTTGATATATTTGTATATTCTAAACCTTTTTGTTAATAATTTCTGCATCTTGAGTGAATTTTAGCAATAAAGCAAATTCTTTACTTGTTAACTTACGGAGCCTGGCTGGCTTAGTTCTTGTACCGAGATAAACTCAGTTAAGTTTTTATATTGGATTGGCAATATCACCTTATTTAATTTCAAACTATGTTATAACCAACTCAGGAGTGGGACAAAGAGAGGCATCTGTTCATGCCTCCCTCAATTTGGTCATAATATAGTAGAATAAAGCATGTTGTTTCCCTTTGCGATGCAGCCAATGTTAGATTCAAATGATGTCGTTTGGGCTATGTCATTCACTGGTGTAGGCATCATATCTATTTTTTCTTTTTCAGGAACTTAATCTCAATTCTGCTACCATTTTATTCCTGTCACGAAATAAATATTGATTTTTTTTGTCATATGAAGAATACAATAGTCTGAGTGTTTCAAGTCTGTAGAATATCTCATTGTTCGGAAGATGCAGTTATCTTTTATAGAGTTTGAATTCATTGTTGGGTTATTACAAGAGAAGGCCAGTAACGTGGTGTCCCATCTCCTGCCATTTCATTAATAGAAAGGTTTCACGTTACAGTGCGCAACGTTTTTACCTCGGTGGGTGGGAGTGTGCCCGTCCTGTTCGAGGGTAAAATGACACATTGACGTCAGGCAAGTGTTCCGACATCAAGGTGCAGATGTGCGATATTTTGGTTGGCAGGTGCACGCCGGAGTCGGCAGTATGCCCGCCAACAATTAAAAGGCCTATTAAGGCCATTAAAGGACTAATTAACTTAAATTTCTTGCCGCCGGTCCAACCTTATGGTTGGCAGGCAGGTGAAAAGGCCTTTTTGGAAACCTCGTCCGCGGGCGGGGTGAGGTTTCCAACAGCAAATAAAAATGAAATAAAATTTTTCAAATTTCACTTATATCATGTCCCTACTCAGGTGACAGAGTCACATGAGGGGACATGCTTTATAACATTTTTCTAATCTTTATTTTTTTTTCAAAACTCTTCATCTCCCTGAGGCGCTTGCCCCGCTCGCCCTCCTCCCACTGCCCGCACAGGCAGCGCTGAGTGCTGCCGCTCGCGTTTCACGCTGGACGGGCCTTAATTGGCCCACCAGTGTGAAATCGTCTTCCGGCCTCGATCACGGACGGCGGGCGGCTCCCTGACCCCACCCCCGCCGAGCTTGCACGACGAGTGCTAAATTCTGCCCAGTAACTCAATTAATTTGTTAGACTCGCATTCATTTTCAGGCTTTACCTGGGGAGATCAGTTGGCAGTGTCTGTCAGAGTTTTGGAGGGACGAGAACATTAAATTGTTCTACAGTATTCACTTACGTGTCATGGAGTTGGTGGTATTCGTGATGATTGCTCTAGGCTGCCCTGTTTCATATATTAGATGATGATGCTACAACAGAAACAGCAAGTGATGGCAAATCAAAGTGTTAATTTTAAAACTGATAAGACTTTTGTTAACCAAAGGTATTATGGGATATGAGGCAAACGTGGGTATATGGAGTTAGTTCGGAGATCAGCCATAATCTCATTAAATGGAACAGGCTGAAGGGCTGAACAGCCTCCCCCTGTTCCTATGTATGAATAGGAGAAAAGGCTATAATCTGAGGAGAAAAAATAATAGAAATGATTTATAAAAATAGGTGTTTAAAAATCTGTTTGGCCGATACCGTGCAATATCACTGTTATTCCATTGATTTAATTTGTATTTTTCATGATTTCTGTTTAAGAATGACACAGGAGACATTTGATAAAGTGCCGCACAATGACCTGTGAGAATAGTTAGAGCACACGGAATAAAAGGGACAGTAGAAACATGGAGCGGGATTTTACAGCCCCGCACTGGTGTATTTGAAGGCAGGGGGCTCATAAATAAAATGGGTGGCTTTTCCACCCACACCCGACTTGTCTTGCAAATTATGGTGGGCAGGGAAGGTGTCAGGCAGCCCGCATGCCCCTGACCTATCGAAGGCTTTTGAGAGGCCAATTAGAATTTATACCGCAGAAACAGGCCATTTGACCCAGCCGTTCCATGCCAGCACTAATGCTCCACCCCAGGCTTCCTCCCATCCTTTTTCATCTAACTGTATCAGAACAACCCTCTATTCCCTCGTCCCTCACATGCTTGTCGAGCTTTGCCTTAAATACATTTATAGTATTCTCTTCAACCTCACCCTGTGGTAGCGAATTTCACATTCTCACAACTCACTGGATAAAGCCCTTTCTTCTGAATTTCCTATTTGATTTCTTGATGATTATCTTATATTGATGACCTCTATTTAGCCGCTCCTCAGCCTTCTCCTTTCCAGAGAAGAGAGAACTGGTCTGTTCGTCTTTTCCTCAGTATAACCTTATCGCTCTGATATCATCCCTGTTCATCTTTTTGCATCCACTCCAGTATCTCTATATCTTTTTTTAATAATATGGCAACCAAAATTGTATGCAATACTCCAAGTGCCGTCTACCCAAGGCTCAGTACAAATTTCACATAACTTCTACTTTTCAATTCTATTCCTCTAGAAAGTAATCCTAATGTTTGTTTTGCTTTTGTTATGGCCTCATAACCTGTATTGGTACTTTTTGTGATTGTGTATTTGTATACTCCCAGATCCTTTGCTCATCTACTCCATTTAGGTTCTTATTTTCCAAGTAATATGTGGCCTCCTTATTTTTCTTATAAAAATATAATACCTCACAAATATCTGTGTTGAAATTAAATTTCCAACTATTCGTCCAATCTGTAAGTTTATTAATGTCCCCTTGGGATTTGTTGCAGTCCCCTGCAGTGTTGACTATCCCTCAATTTTGTGCTGTCCATAAATTTAAAAATTGCCTTTTTATTTTCAAAGTCTAATTCATTATTATAAATTATGAACAACAGTGGTCCCAGCACTGATTAACTACCCTTTACCCCAACTCTTTGTTTTCAGCCTTGTATCCATTCTTCTACTTCTTTCCTGACTCCACAGACACTGGGCTGAATAATACAGGGGGGCAGGGGAAGACGGCATGCCCCCACCAGCAGCGCCCCCCCTCCACTCCAGAAACAACGTCAGCATGGAGCCATCATGGTCCGCGCTGTAATGAGGGTTGAGTGGGACTCCTGACCCTTGGAGCTGTTGGCCATTCGGATTGGCCAGCAGCTCCATCAGTCCCGGCAGCGCCAGGAAGGCATCAGGAACTGCAGGAGAAGAAGATCAAGGTCCATGGATCCCTCAAGCAGGTAAGTCTGGGGTCTTGGACCGCGAGGGTTTGAGTAGGTTAGGGGGAGGGGCGGGGGCCAGGGGCTGGGTTTAAGGGAGGGAGCGGGTCAGAAGGAAAGGGTGATTCGACCTAAATGGGGATTCCCCATGATTGACAAAAGGCAGCCCCCACGGAAGAGCGACACCCCTCCCTTTCCTTCCCGCACTTTAAAGGTAAGTTAAAAAATCAGGCTTCCCACTCACACCCAGCAGCCCTTGTCAAATGTTTTATGGTGTGGGCAGTGTATTATCAGGGTCAATTGGCTTGATAACAAGCGTAATTGACCCTTGATTATTCATTTAAATATGGCAGGTGGGCTGCGATTTTGGCGCCTGCCTGCATCACCTCCCACTGTAATATGGGAGCGAGCTTGGGTGTGGGTGGGAAGGTGGTGGGATGGGCTGGGATGGGCGCCCACCCTCATTCATGTACTCCCCCCGTGGGAATCACACCTGCCAGAGGCATGTAAAATTCAAACCACTGGCGTTGTTCATTAGTTTATTATGTGGCACCTTATCAAAGGCCTTGTTAAATCTAAATAAATTGCATACACTAAATTACCCTAGTCTACTCTCTCTGTTACCTCTTCAATGAATTCAATGAAATTGGTCAAGCTAGACTTTCCCTTTTGAAATCACGCTGACTATTGATTGTTAAATTTTTGGTTCTGGGGTGTTTTATTCTGTTCTCTCCTTTAATAGGTTTTTAAAAAAATTTAATTTGACGGTTAAGCTGACAGGTCTGTGGTTCCCTGGTTATGTTCCATTGCCCTTCTTAAATATAGGTGTAATGTTAGCTACCTGCGAGTCATCTGGCACTCTATGTTCTTTAACCATTTATTAAATATGAGTATTCTTTCAAAATGCATGAATGTAATCCATCCAACCCAGGAGTTTTATTCTCTTTGATTTTGATTAAAATTTAATGTTTCTCTTTTTGTTTTGAATGCACTCACATCATTTCTGTTAGCCATAAGGTTAATCAAGTTGTTGGAGTGTATCTTGAAAACATTTGACAATAGTCATAATGGGACTATTAACCCAATGTAAAAACAGTTGCTTGGCAGTACAGAACTGAACTTGCTGAAGAGATATGTTGCCAAGGTGTTTCGTCTTGCACTCATCAGGGCAAATGCAAGAATGCTAAATTTCAAATGATCACAACAATTTAAACTATAGGAGAAAAGTTGACTGGCTGGTTGACAAGTTGGCTCTGATTTGCTGAGACATTGCCATGGAGAAAGCAAGGGGAACTATAGGATCCCCAAGTTCCCAGATATTTCGAAAAAGGTGCAAGACTTGAATATATTCCTTTTATGTGTAGAGAACGGGTCCCTGCATGAATGTATGTTGCATCTAGCAAGCATAAATAAGCCAGGTTAAGAGCTCAACTGATTATCTTAAATTGATATTAGCTATTAGCACACTCAGGATTGTTCAGCAAGTGCTGCCCAATCACGAATCACATCTAACAGTAAATGTTTTGTTTTCAGTTTTGCAAGTGTGGATTGGTTGAGTACAATCTGTACTCTGCGTATTATGAGCAACCAAAGGAACATGCTGTTTGATTCGATCAGGCAATCATTGGGATGTAGCTGGCATAGTATCGGCACTGAAATTCAATTGTGTGGAAGTCTTTTTGGACTGACTGCAGCATCCTGTTAGTGGAAAATACCACTCGTGGAACCACCGGTAGTAGCAGCTTGAAATGGCTTGCTTAACCTGTTGTTCAAATTCTTGAGGTACTTTGCCTTTTCAGGGTAATTTGGGATAGATTGGGCACTTTTCAGGTCCAAAGGTGGCGGCCTTTCGCCCATTTGTGAGTTTATGCATTCATGTCAGTTGCTCTGGAATTCCTTCCCTAAACCTTTCCACCTCTCCACATCGTTTTCTTCTTTTAGGATGCCCCTTAATATCAATGCATAGCTGTCATAATCTCCATCTCAGTATAAATATTTTTGATAATGCTCCTATAAAGCACCTTTTGGTGCTTTACAACCTCAAAGGCGCCATATAAATGATCATGTTACTGTAAGTGATATCATAAGCGTTCCGCGAGTGCCTATAATAACACTAGTTGCTGTGCTTGACTCCAGTTCCTAGCTTTGACATCAGTGAGCTTTCTCATCAACAGAGAGCCTGCATATCGAAGGCACTGGCAGCTATGGGGGAGATTTTCAACTTGTGGCTTCCGTTTCTTTCTCTATCGGTGCATACTAGAAAAACACAAGGCAATAAGAGAACTTACGTTCATATAACACCTTTCACAACTTCAGGCAGAAAAATACTTTGGAAGTATAGCCACTGTAGTAATGTAGCAAATACACCAAATTACACACAGCAGGTTGCATCACAAACAGTGGTGATATAATGACCAGATAATCTTTTCCTGTTTAGTGATGTTGGGTGAAGGATGATTGGCCAAGACACCATCGATAACTTCCCTGCTCTTCTTCGAAATAATGCCATAGGATCTTTTACATCCGACTGAGATGCTTAATCTGAAAGACAGTGGGCGGGACTTTCCGTGCCCACTGGCGCCGGGTGTGTTTGGCGGTGTGAGTGGGCAGTATGGCAAGACGGTGAAAAATTAGTTACATGATGTTTACTCTGCCTGTCAATAGCGGGCTGCGTTTCCCGCCGTCAGACATCAGGAACCTCATTATAATAAAGCTGCATTTCATGATAAACCCAGCCCACCAGAATCATCCCCCCTACGCTGGATCATCCGCCCACATTGGCGGGAAATCACGCTGGTGTAGAACACGTCTTGACAAGTGTGACGTGCAGGAGTCAGGACTTACCATCAGGGCCTTGCTCACATTGCGGACATCCCAGGAGCAGAAGATGCTGAGTCCAACAGCAACGGGACCCTGGAGGAATGTCCATGGCACGCTGGGTGGATTCTCATGGACATGGCTCTGCTACGAAGCGGCTCACAAAAGTTGGAAAGTCACTGTTGAGGGTCTGCTCACAATGGATGATCATTCATGGGGTGGAGAGGAAGGTCCAGCTGTGTTTGGGAGAGGAAGATGTACCGGGGGGTGGGAGAGGATGGTCTAGGGTTCACTGGGAGAAGAAGGTGTATCGTGGAGGGTGGTAAGGTTGGGAGGGGGGGAACGAAGGTATTGGTGGGGGGGGTGAGATTGAGAGGCTGGGAATGAAGGTGTCGGATGGGTATGAGGTTGTGTGGCGGGAGGGACTATGGTGGGAGGAGGGGCCAATGGGGGAGAAGACGGCAACTGGAGAAGTAGATGTAAGGGGGAAGGAAGGTGTAAAGGAAGGATCCTGGAGAGTGGTAGGTGTCCAGGAGGGGTGGGAATGAGTCCGGTGTGGGGGAGGGTGGGGGCGGGGAGGAAGGAGTTGCGGGGGGGGAAAGGAGTCAGGGCAGGGAAGGAAGGAGTAAGGGTGTAGGGAAGTCCAGAAGGGGGAAGGACAAGTTGGAGGAGGGGGAAGAGTTCAGGATGGGGGAAGGAGGGAGGGGGTGGGCAATCCAGGGCAGGAGGAGGAGTTCCAAGGGTGGAAGGAATTCCAAGATGGAAAGGAGTTCCAAGGGATAAGGAATCCAGAGTAGGGGATGTCCAGTGAACGTGCAAGGGAGAGCTTTGTTGAGTCCATGGCTGCCTCCTGGGGAGCAAACTGAGGGTGTGCATGGTAGGAGGGGTTGGTGAAAATGATCAAGGGCAGAGTGAGGTGGTAGGTTGGGAGGGTGAGGGTGCGACGGTATCAGTAGAAGGGGTAGCTAGGGTGGTTGGTGGTGACTCGGAGGCAGACACAGACCCTGGCGGTGGAAAGAAGGAGATTGAGGAGATCAATGTCGATGGGATTTTTCAGAAGGGAGGAAACATGCACGTTCACCTGGACTTCCTGAAAGAAAAGGCTTGTGGCTGGTAGCCCATGGTAGTGCTTGCTTTGGTTGTCATTTTCCAAAATTCTGTAGATTCTGGAACAGTCCCAGCAGATTGGAGGGTGGCAAACGTAACCCCGCTATTTAAAAAAGGAGGGAAGGAGCAAATAGTGAATTATAGTCCAGTTAGCCTAACATCAATAGTAGGAAAAATGCTAAAGCCTATTATAAAGGATGTGCTAACAGGACACTTAGAAAACATCAACAGGATTAGACAAAGTCTAATTTATGAAAGGATTTATGAAAGGGAAATCACGTTTGACAAACATACTGGAGTTCGTAACTAGCAGAATAGATGAGGGAGAACTAATGGATTTGGTTTCTCAGAAAGCTTTTGATAAAGTCCCGCATAAGAGATTGGTGTTCAAAATTAAAGCACATGGGATTGGGGGTGATATATTGGCATCGGTTGAGAATTGGTTAGCAGACAGGAAACAGAGAGTAGGAATAAATGGGTCTTTTTCGGAATGGCAGGCGGTGACTAGTGGGGTACCTCAGGGATCAGTGCTTGGGCCCCAGCTATTTGCAATATATATCAATGATTTGGATGAGGGAACCAAATATAATATTTCCAAGTTTGCTGATGACACGAAATTTGGTGGGAATGTGAGCAATGAGGAGGATGTTAAGAGACTTCAAGGCGATTTAGACAAGTTGAGTGAGCGGGCAAATACATGGCAGATGAAGTATAACGTGGATAAGTGTGAAGTTATCCACTTAGGTAGGAAAAACAGAAAGGCAGAGTATTATTTAAATGACGTCAGATTGGGAAATGTTGATGTACAAAGGGGCCTGAGTGTCCTTGTATACCAATCACTGAAAGCAAGCGTGCAGGTGCAGCAAGCAGCTAAGAAGGCAAATGGTATGTTGGCCTTCATTGTGAGAGGACTAGAGGACAGGAGCAAGGATGTTTTACTGCAGCTATACGGGGCCTTAGTGAGACCACATCTGGAGTATTTTGAGCAGTTTTGGTCTCCTTACCTAAGAAAGGATATACTTGCCATAGAGGGAGTGCAGCAAAGGTTCACCAGGCTGATTCCTTGGATGGCAGGATTGTTGTATGAGGAGAGATTGGGCCGACTAGACTCATATTCACTGGCGTTTAGAAGAATGAGAGGAGATCTCATTGAAACATATAAAATTCTGACAGGGATGGACAGACTGGATACAGGAATTATATTTCCTCTAGCTGGGGGGGTTAAGAACAAGTGGTCACAATCTCAGGAATGGGGTAGACTGTTTAGGACTGAGATGAGGAGAAATTTCTTCACTCAGGGGGCGGTGAACCTATGGAATTCTCTACCACAGAAGGCTGTGGAGGCCAAGTCAGTGAATATATTTAAGAAGGAAATAGACTTCTGGACCCTAAAGACACCAAGGGGTATGGGGAGAGTGCGGTGTTGAGGTAGAGGATCAGCCATATTGAATGGGGGAGCAGTCTCTAAGGGCCAAATGACCTACTCCTGATCCTATTTTCTATGTTTCTCTAATGGGGAGGTGGAAGCTGATGCCGGGGGGTCGACAATGATGGGGGAAAGTAAATGGGTGGCATGGGGAGGGAAAAAGACAGGCGAGCGCAAGAAAAACTGTAGGACTACCATGTTTGCTAAATCAAAAGTGAAACAAGATTCATGGTGGATGAGAACAGGTGCTGCACGGGAGTGTGATCAGTGGGTGGTTGGAGATGCAGGTCAGCTCAGATGGACAATTGAAAGCGAACCCCAGCAGGCAGCATTGAAAATACTCAGGGCATTGAGATGAGCGTAATGGAGCAAGGCTCCACGTGCGTGGGAGAGTGCTGCACGAAGCTCTGAAAGGCCCTGCCAGACACATACTTCTCCCTCCAGAATCGCTCATGGGCTGGCTGCATGCAGCTGAACTGCTAGTGGGAGGGGATGCAGTGGGAGGACTCGTGAAGCCTGTAAAAGAAGCTGAAAGATACCATTACACATTATTTAGTGAAAGTGAATATATTTTCAGATTGTGCAGTGACAAAATGTAACCATGGAACCAACCGTGATCAGAATTTCTTAACTTTTGAACACCTTAGACTTCTAGGTGCTGCCCTGACATCCACAGCAGGGGTGGAGACAGCCTGTGCAATGGTTGGCCTGGCTGCCTCTGATGACTTCAGCGTGGGTTCTTTGGAGAGCCAAGGCCTTGGGGGCCTCGGTTTGCTATGGCTGTCCTCCTGTGTGTCAGCTGCTCCCTCTGAGGTGACAGAAGACAAGATTGAGGGGGTCACAGACAAAGGGGACTTGGAGGGAGAGTACAACTTCTGAGATTGCTGAGTGGATGATCCAGGGGTGTCCAGCTGCTGCTCCTCCTCCTTTTGGGTGCACGAGGGCCCCGAGCTGACTCCTTGAGGAGAAGGAGCACCTGGGGGGTGCTGGATCAGGGTCTCCATGGCATCTGCCATCCTTCCCATGGAGATCTCCATACCCGCACATGTGGGCACCGCTTCATCAGAGAGCAGGTGGACGCACTCCTCCGATTCATGTGTCACTCTATGAGGGCTTCCAACAGCTCTGCGTGCTGTTCCCCTGCCTTCTGCTGACTCTCCAGGATGAGTTGGAAGGCCAAATCCAGAGTCTCTTCATCTGACTCAGGCCTCACAGGTGCCTCTTCCCCGGCAGTCCTCCAAGTGCCAGGGAGTTCGGCTGAACCTGCCTCATTCCTGCTGCGGCACATGTCCATGCGGTGACCACCTGATTGTGAACCCAAAGTAGAGATAATTAGTGCATTTCAACACAGTCAAAAGCAGGAGAGAGAGCACTCACATTTGCGTTGAGAGAGGGATGATGTGATGCAGGATCCTCACGAGGGTGTTCGCTGCTGACCTCATCATCACCGCAGGCACGATCTACATCCTCACCAGTCAGCGCCATGGCATGCTCCACAAAGCGAGTGAGGGGCCTAATGTGGGCCAGCCCAGCCCCAGTCTAGGACCTCTCCCTGCTGATGTGAGCCAGCTTCTCCTGCTTGAAAACAGATGGAGAGAATGTGAGCAGGCACTGCATGGAATGTTTTTGTGGTAAGTGGAGATGCAGATTGGATGAAGATGTGAGCTCCAGAGGAGATGAGCCTGATGGAGATGTGAGGGTGTGTGTGAGAGTTAGCGGTGTTGTGTCTTGAGATGTGAGATCCATGTGGATGTGTAATGAGTTTGTGCGTGTGTGAGTTGAGAATGCTGAGAAGAGTGAGTTAACCTGGCAGAATGGATGAGACCATTCATCCTGTTGTGCACTGGGTGGCTGTTCTCTTTTGCAGGGCATTGGTGTTGACCACCGCTGCCACCTCCTCCCATGCCAGATTAGTGATGTTGCTGCCCATCCTGTGGCCAGAGCGGGGGTAGAGGACATCATGGCGGACCTCCACTGCATCCAATAGGCACTCAAGGGACGCATCATCAAACCAGGGGGTCTGTAGTCTTCTTGCCTTTTGGGGCCATGTCATCTGTGCAGCAGCCCTGGGCTGGAAGCACTGAGAACTGTGCACACGGCTACACTTTAAACATGGCGCCTGACGTGATGAAGCGGCGAGGTGATGGTGTGGCGGGCGAACAAGAGCCTGCTTGCCATCGAAATGGCGTGTTTCTTGGGAATGCATTATTAATGAGGTGGGATTGGGATGATACGATGTGAAAAGCTGCCATTGTGGGCAGCGGGTAAACATACTTTTTCCTGCCCGCCACTGCAATTAGTGCAAATCTGGGATGATTCTGCCTGGCATCTTTCATTCCACAGGGAGTTTCAACAATTTGCTCTGTACCATTCTGCTTGACAAATGAAAATCCATCCATTATGTTAAAGTGCAAAGATTATTATCTTTCTTCTTTCGCTTTGTAGCAGTTGATCAAGTCTAAGTTATTTTCACTGAGCACTCACCCTCCCCAACCTGCCACTTCCACTGATTGCAAACTGCTTAGTGCTTCACTATAAACCAAAAGGAGGAGGTGGAGAAGAAAGAATGACTTTAACAGCTTTAACCATGTCACCAGCAGGGGAGCAAAGTCACCGTACTCTGGAAACAGAGATCTGTGTGTACCTTTAGGCATGAGATAGGCACTGTTCCAATTGGCACATTAAATTGAGAGTCTACAGAAATAGTGACAAATTGAGACATTTACAGTGGCAGGTGTCAAAAGCAGCCACCAGGCTAATAGCAGACAACAAACAGCAATGTCTGAATCATTACCACATATTGCAGCAGTTTGAGGAAAAAAATAGTACCTTACACCAGTTACTCACCCCTTTGAGGTATCTGATACTATAATTTAAAACACCCAAGCTACCTAGAATCATAGAGCGGTTACAGCACAGGAGGAGACCATTTAGTCCATTGTTTCCTTACTGGCTCTCATCTAATCCCACTATTTCACCCTTTCCCTGTAGTCCTGCAATTTTTTTTTCTCTTCAGGTTCTTATCTCAATTCCCTCTTGAAAGTTAGGATTGAATCTGCGTTCACCACCTCTCAGGTGATCTTAACCACTCACCGTATGAAAAAGATTTTCCTCATGTTGCCTTTGCTGCTTTGGCCAATCACCTTAAATCAGTGTCATCTGATTCCTGCCTCTAACACTACTGGAAAGTTTCTGTCTATACGCCCTGTCAAGTTCCCTCTTGATTTTTCAAGCCTCTATCAAATCTCCGCTTTATCTTCTCTTCTTTAAGGAGAACAACACCAGCCCCTCCAATATATCCAAATATTTGAAGTCCTTCATCCTCAGAACCATCCTCATACACCCTTTCTTCCCCTTCTCTAAAGCCTTCACATTCTTCTCACAGCGCAATTGGACATAATACTTTGGTTGAGGGCCCAACGGGTGTTTTGTTAAAGTTTATCTAAACTCCCTTGCTTTTGCACTCTATTCCTCTATTCATAAAGCCCAGGACCCGATTTGACTTTTAACCACTTTCTCAACCTGCCCTGCCACATTCAATGATTCCTGCTAAGCTATCCCCAGGTGTCTCTGTTCTGACATCCACTTTGGAACTGTACCCTTTACTTTATATTGTCTTTTCTCACTCTTTCTAACAAAATATATCACTTCCCACTTCTTCACATTAAATTCCATCTGCTACATATCTGCTCATTCAACCGACCTGACTATATCCCCTTGAGGTTGTAAAGAAAATATATATTTTTTCAATATTATATGGGATACTGTGAAGCAGGCTTGGGGGGTGGGTGGTGGGGTTGTGTGTATGTGTGTGTATCTCTTCTGGATCTTTTCCATGCAATGCCACTTTACCTGAGGACTAAAACTGGGCAAAGTAATTAGACGTGGTCTGAGCAGTCTGTACAGTATCAAAAGGATGTCCATTGATTTAGACTGAATAATTCTATTAATACAACCCAATAGCCTGGAAGCTTTAGCTACAGTTTTATTTAATTGACCATGAACCTTCTCAAGGATCTAGGTCTATTTGCTTTAGAGCAGCATTGGATTACAGGTGAACTGATAGAGATTTTCTGAGATCCAGGCCAAAAATGGATCCTAAGCCCGTTGTTAATTCCTGGCGATCCACCTGCATGATTTTACCTCCAGGAGTGCCATCTAATTAAGATAGGTGGGAGGGACAGGCAGCTGCTGTGCCTATGGGAGGGTCTGGAGAGCTGTTCTGCTGAGGGGCTCACCAGGAAAAAGTGGAAACTGAAGCATCAGGCAGGAGAATGCAAGGAGGAATGGAGGTGCCCATGGCTGCCAGGCGATCATCACGGAGGGGGACACCAGGATAGCCCATGGGCGCAGCTGTGACCCTGTGGCAGGGGTGAGTCTGGGAGTGGGAGGCGGTGGGTGTGGTGAGGGGGAAGCAGGAAAGAAAGGAGGCTTTGCTGGCTCCTAGGGCTGCTGTGAAGCAGCTCACTCCAAGAGCCCATAAGGATTTGGCAGCAGCGTGGAGCCCATCCACTGTCAGCAAGATCCTGGAAGCCTTCGGTTGTTCACTTGCCTCCCGCTAACTTGCCAAACGGGGGAAATGGCAATAAGTTCAGAATCTACTTTCCAAGGCTACCTCCAAAGCTGTCTATGAATGGCGGATGAGGCCCAACATAGACATGAGTTCACACACTGAGACTCACATTTATACACACACTGAAACTCAAATCTGAACCACACACCGACACTCACATTTAAACCACACTGAGAGTCACATTTATACACACACCGACACTCACACTTATACACACACTGAAACTCAAATCTGAACCACACACCGACACTCACATTTATACACACACCGACACTCACATTTATACACACACTGAAACTCAAATCTGAACCACACACCGACACTCACATTTAAACCACACTAAGAGTCACATTTAAACACACAGACACTCACACTTATACACACACTGACACTCAGATTTATACAGACACTGACCGTCACATTTAAACACACAATGACATTCACATTTAAACACACAGACACTCACATTCATACACACACTGACACTCAGATTTATACAGACAATGACACTCACATTTAAACACACTGACACTCACATTTATAAACACACTGACACTCAGGTTTATAAACACACTGACACTCACATTTATACACACAATGACACTCACATTTATACACACACTGACACAAACTTTTAAACACACACTGACACTCACATTTAAATACACACTGACACTTACATTTAAACAGACACTGACAAACTATTAAACACACATTGACACTCACATTTAAACAGATACTGACACTCACGTTATAAACACACACTGACAATCACATTTATACAAACAGTGACACTCACATTTAATCATACACTGACACTCACATTTATACACCACTGAAACTCACATTTAAACACACACTGACACTCATATTTAGAAACTAACTGAAGCTCACATTTATACACACACTGAAACTCACATTTAAACACACACTGACACTCAGATTTATACACAAACTGAAACTCACATTTATACACACACAGAAACTCACATTTAAACAAACGCTGACACTCATATTTATAAACAGACTGAAGCTCACATTTAAACACACACTGACACTCACATTTATACACACAATGACAATCACATTTATACACCCACTGAAATTCACATTTAAACACACACTGACACTCACGTTTAAAAATACCTTGACACTCATATTTATACACAAACTGACACTCTCATTTAATCACACACAAACACTCACATTCAAACACACAGTGACACTCACATTTACACACATACTGCCACTCACATTTAAACACACACTGACACTCACATTTAAACACACATTGACACTCACATTTAAACACACACTGACACTCACATTTAAACACACATTGACACTCATATTTATACACACACTGACACTCACGTTTACACACATACTGCCACTCACATTTAAACACACACTGACACTCACATTTAAACACACATTGACACTCACATTTACACACATACTGCCACTCACATTTATACACACACTGACACTCACGTTTAAAAATACCTTGACAGTCATATTTATACACAAACTGACACTCTCATTTAATCACACACAAACACTCACATTCAAATACACATTGACACTCACATTCAAACACACAGTGACACTCACATTTATACACACACTGACACTCACACTTAAACAAACACTGACACTCACATTTATACACAGACTGACACTCACATATAAACACACACTAACACTCACATTTATACACACACTGACACTCACGTTTACACACATACTGCCACTCACATTTAAACACACACTGACACTCACATTTAAACACACATTGACACTCACATTTATACACACACTGACACTCACATTAAAACAGACACTGACATCTCACATTTAAACACCCACTGACACGCACATTTATACACACACTGACATTCACATTTGAATACACACTGACACTAACATTTATACACACAAAGACAATCCCATTTATACACACACTGACGCTCACATTTAAAGACACACTGACGCACTCATTATAAAAACACACACACTCACATTTATCCACAATCTGAAACTCACATTTAAACATACACTGACACTCACATTTAAACACACACTGACACTCACATTTAAACACACACTGACATTCATATTTATACACAGACTGACACACACATTTATATACACACTGACAAACATTTAAACACACACTGACACTCTTACTTAAACACACACTGATACTCACATTTATACACACACTGACACTCACATTTAATCACACACTGACATTCATATTTATACACAGACTGACACACACATTTATATACACACTGACAAACATTTAAGCACACACTGACACTCTTACTTAAACACACACTGATACTCACATTAATACACACACTGACACTCACATTTATACACACACTGACACTCACATTTAAACAAACACTGACACTAACATTTAAACACACACTGAAACTCACATTTAAACACACACTGACACTCACATTTAAACACACCCTGACACTCACATTTAAACACACATTGACACTCACATTTATACACACACTGACACTCACATTTATACACACAATGACAATCACATTTATACACCCAATGAAATTCACATTAAAACACGCGCTGACACTCATGTTTAAAAATACCTTGACACTCAAATTTATACACAAACTGACACTCTCATTTAATCACACACAAACACTCACATTCAAATACACATTGACACTCACATTTAAACACACACTGACACTCACATTTATACACACAATGACAATCACATTTATACACCCAATGAAATTCACATTTAAACACGCACTGACACTCACGTTTAAAAATACCTTGACACTCATATTTATACACAAACTGACACTCTCATTTAATCACACACAAACACTCACATTCAAACACACAGTGACACTCACATTTAAACACACACTGACACTCACATTTATACACACAATGACAATCACATTTATACACCCAATGAAATTCACATTTAAACACGCACTGACACTCACGTTTAAAAATACCTTGACACTCATATTTATACACAAACTGACACTCTCATTTAATCACACACAAACACTCACATTCAAACACACAGTGACACTCACATTTATACACACACTGACACTCACATTTAAACAATCACTGACACTCACATTTATACACAGACTGACACTCACATATAAACACACTCTAACACTCACATTTATACACCGACTGACACTCACATATAAACACACTCTAACACTCACATTTATACACACACTGACACTCACATTTACACACATACTGCCACTCACATTTAAACACACACTGACACTCACATTTAAACACACATTGACACTCACATTTATACACACACTGACACTCACATTTATACACACAATGACAATCACATTTATACACCCAATGAAATTCACATTAAAACACGCGCTGACACTCATGTTTAAAAATACCTTGACACTCAAATTTATACACAAACTGAAACTCTCATTTAATCACACACAAACACTCACATTCAAATACACATTGACACTCACATTTAAACACACACTGACACTCACATTTATACACACAATGACAATCACATTTATACACCCAATGAAATTCACATTTAAACACGCACTGACACTCACGTTTAAAAATACCTTGACACTCATATTTATACACAAACTGACACTCTCATTTAATCACACACAAACACTCACATTCAAACACACAGTGACACTCACATTTATACACACACTGACACTCACATTTAAACAATCACTGACACTCACATTTATACACAGACTGACACTCACATATAAACACACTCTAACACTCACATTTATACACACACTGACACTCACATTTACACACATACTGCCACTCACATTTAAACACACACTGACACTCACATTTAAACACACATTGACACTCACATTTAAACACACACTGACACTCACATTTAAACACACATTGACACTCATATTTATACACACACTGACACTCACATTTACACACATACTGCCACTCACATTTAAACACACACTGACACTCACATTTAAACACACATTGACACTCACATTTATACACACACTGACACTCACATTTATACACACAATGACAATCACATTTATACACCCACTGAAATTCACATTTAAACACGCACTGACACTCACGTTTAAAAATACCTTGACACTCATATTTATACACAAACTGACACTCTCATTTAATCACACACAAACACTCACATTCAAACACACAGTGACACTCACATTTATACACAGACTGACACTCACATATAAACACACTCTAACACTCACATTTATACACACACTGACACTCACATTTACACACATACTGCCACTCACATTTAAACACACACTGACACTCACATTTAAACACACATTGACACTCATATTTATACACACACTGACACTCACATTTACACACATACTGCCACTCACATTTAAACACACACTGACACTCACATTTAAACACACATTGACACTCACATTTACACACATACTGCCACTCACATTTATACACACACTGACACTCACATTTATACACACAATGACAATCACATTTATACACCCACTGAAAATCACATTTAAACACGCACTGACACTCACGTTTAAAAATACCTTGACAGTCATATTTATACACAAACTGACACTCTCATTTAATCACACACAAACACTCACATTCAAATACACATTGACACTCACATTCAAACACACAGTGACACTCACATTTATACACACACTGACACTCACACTTAAACAAACACTGACACTCACATTTATACACAGACTGACACTCACATATAAACACACACTAACACTCACATTTATACACACACTGACACTCACGTTTACACACATACTGCCACTCACATTTAAACACACACTGACACTCACATTTAAACACACATTGACACTCACATTAAAACAGACACTGACATCTCACATTTAAACACCCACTGACACGCACATTTATACACACACTGACATTCACATTTGAATACACACTGACACTAACATTTATACACACAAAGACAATCCCATTTATACACACACTGACGCTCACATTTAAAGACACACTGACGCACTCTTTATAAAAACACACACACTCACATTTATCCACAATCTGAAACTCACATTTAAACATACACTGACACTCACATTTAAACACACACTGACACTCACATTTAAACACACACTGACATTCATATTTATACACAGACTGACACACACATTTATATACACACTGACAAACATTTAAACACACACTGACACTCTTACTTAAACACACACTGATACTCACATTTATACACACACTGACACTCACATTTAATCACACACTGACATTCATATTTATACACAGACTGACACACACATTTATATACACACTGACAAACATTTAAACACACACTGACACTCTTACTTAAACACACACTGATACTCACATTAATACACACACTGACACTCACATTTATACACACACTGACACTCACATTTAAACAAACACTGACACTAACATTTAAACACACACTGAAACTCACATTTAAACACACACTGACACTCACATTTAAACACACCCTGACACTCACATTTATACACCGACTGACACTCACATATAAACACAATCTAACACTCACATTTATACACACACTGACACTCACATTTACACACATACTGCCACTCACATTTAAACACACACTGACACTCACATTTAAACACACATTGACACTCACATTTATACACACACTGACACTCACATTTATACACACAATGACAATCACATTTATACACCCAATGAAATTCACATTTAAACACGCGCTGACACTCATGTTTAAAAATACCTTGACACTCATATTTATACACAAACTGACACTCTCATTTAATCACACACAAACACTCACATTCAAATACACATTGACACTCACATTTAAACACACACTGACACTCACATTTATAGACACAATGACAATCACATTTATACACAGACTGACACTCACATATAAACACACTCTAACACTCACATTTATACACACACTGACACTCACATTTACACACATACTGCCACTCACATTTAAACACACACTGACACTCACATTTAAACACACATTGACACTCACATTTAAACACACACTGACACTCACATTTAAACACACATTGACACTCATATTTATACACACACTGACACTCACATTTACACACATACTGCCACTCACATTTAAACACACACTGACACTCACATTTAAACACACATTGACACTCACATTTACACACATACTGCCACTCACATTTATACACACACTGACACTCACATTTATACACACAATGACAATCACATTTATACACCCACTGAAAATCACATTTAAACACGCACTGACACTCACGTTTAAAAATACCTTGACAGTCATATTTATACACAAACTGACACTCTCATTTAATCACACACAAACACTCACATTCAAATACACATTGACACTCACATTCAAACACACAGTGACACTCACATTTATACACACACTGACACTCACACTTAAACAAACACTGACACTCACATTTATAAACAGACTGACACTCACATATAAACACACACTAACACTCACATTTATACACACACTGACACTCACGTTTACACACATACTGCCACCCACATTTAAACACACACTGACACTCACATTTAAACACACATTGACACTCACATTTATACACACACTGACACTCACATTTATACACACACTGACACTCACATTAAAACAGACACTGACATCTCACATTTAAACACCCACTGACACGCACATTTATACACACACTGACATTCACATTTGAATACACACTGACACTAACATTTATACACACAAAGACAATCCCATTTATACACACACTGACGCTCACATTTAAAGACACACTGACGCACTCATTATAAAAACACACACACTCACATTTATCCACAATCTGAAACTCACATTTAAACATACACTGACACTCACATTTAAACACACACTGACACTCACATTTAAACACACACTGACATTCATATTTATACACAGACTGACACACACATTTATATACACACTGACAAACATTTAAACACACACTGATACTCTTACTTAAACACACACTGATACTCACATTTATACACACACTGACACTCACATTTATACACACACTGACACTCACATTTATACACACACTGACACTCACATTTAAACACACACTGAAACTCACATTTTAACACACCCTGACACTCACATTTATACACCGACTGAGACTAACGTTAAAAAAGACACTGACTCTCACATTTAAACACACACTAACACTCACATTTATACACACACTGCAACTCATATTTAAACACATGCTACCGGTCACATTAAAACACACAATGACACTCACATTTAAACACACATTGACACTCACATTTATACACACACTGACACAGACAGTTAAACACATACTGACACTCACATTAATACACCCGTTAACAGTCACATTTATACACACACTGACACTCACATTAAAACAGACACTGACACTCACATTTATACACCCACTGACACGCACATTTATACACACACTGACATTCACATTTGAATACACACTGACACTAACATTTATACACACAAAGACAATCCAATTTATACAAACAATGACGCTCACATTTAAAGACAGAATTACGCACTCATTATAAAAACACACACACTCACATTTATCCACACACTGACACTCACATTTAAACATACACTGACACTCGCATTTAAACACACACTGACACTCACATTTAAACACAAACTGACACTCACATTTAAACACACCCTGACACTCACATTTATACTCACACTGCAACTCATACTTAAACACATACTACCAATCACATTAAAACACACAATGACACTCACATTTAAACACCCATTGACAGTCACAATTATACACACACTGACTCTCACATTTATACACACACTGACACTCACATTTAAACAAACACTGACACTAACATTTAAACACACACTGACACTCACATTTAAACACACACTGACACTAACATTTATACACACACTGACTCTCACATTTATACACACACTGACACTCACATTTAAACAAACACTGACACTAACATTTAAACACACACTGACACTCACATTTAAACACACACTGACACTAACATTTATACACACACTGAAACTCACATTTAAACACACACTGACACTCACATTTAAACACAAACTGACACTCACATTTAAACACACACTGAAACTCACATTTATACTCACACTGCAACTCATATTTAAACACATACTACCAATCACATTAAAACACACAATGACACTCACATTTAAACGCCCATTGACAGTCACATTTATACACACACTGACTCTCACATTTATCCACACACTGACATTCACATTTAAACATACACTGACACTCACATTTAAACACACACTGACACTCACATTTAAAACACACTGACATTCATATTTATACACAGACTGACACACACATTTATATACACACTGACAAACATTTAAACAAACACTGACACTCATATTTAAACACACCTGACACTCACGTTTATACACACACTGAAAATCACATTTATACACACACTGACACTCAGATTAATACACACACTGACACAGACATTTAAACACATACTGACACTCACATTTATACACACACTGACACTCACATTAATACACACACTGACACACACCTTTAATCACATACTGACACTCACATTTATACACACACTGACACTCAAATTTAAACACACACTGACACTCACATTTAAACACACACTGAAAATCACATTTAAACACACACTGACACTCACATTTTAACACACACTGACACTCAAATTTAAACACACACTGAAACTGACTTTTAAACACACAACGACACTCACATTTAAACACACACTAACACTCACATTTATACACACACTGCAACTCATATTTAAACACATGCTACCGGTCACATTAAAACACACAATGACACTCACATTTAAACACACATTGACACTCACATTTATACACACACTGACACAGACAGTTAAACACATACTGACACTCACATTAATACACCCGTTAACAGTCACATTTATACACACACTGACACTCACATTAAAACAGACACTGACACTCACATTTATACACCCACTGACACGCACATTTATACACACACTGACATTCACATTTGAATACACACTGACACTAACATTTATACACACAAAGACAATCCAATTTATACAAACAATGACGCTCACATTTAAAGACAGAATTACGCACTCATTATAAAAACACACACACTCACATTTATCCACACACTGACACTCACATTTAAACATACACTGACACTCGCATTTAAACACACACTGACACTCACATTTAAACACAAACTGACACTCACATTTAAACACACCCTGACACTCACATTTATACTCACACTGCAACTCATACTTAAACACATACTACCAATCACATTAAAACACACAATGACACTCACATTTAAACACCCATTGACAGTCACAATTATACACACACTGACTCTCACATTTATACACACACTGACACTCACATTTATACACACACTGACACTCACATTTAAACAAACACTGACACTAACATTTAAACACACACTGACACTCACATTTAAACACACACTGACACTAACATTTATACACACACTGAAACTCACATTTAAACACACACTGACACTCACATTTAAACACAAACTGACACTCACATTTAAACACACACTGAAACTCACATTTATACTCACACTGCAACTCATATTTAAACACATACTACCAATCACATTAAAACACACAATGACACTCACATTTAAACGCCCATTGACAGTCACATTTATACACACACTGACTCTCACATTTATCCACACACTGACACTCACATTTAAACATACACTGACACTCACATTTAAACACACACTGACACTCACATTTAAAACACACTGACATTCATATTTATACACAGACTGACACACACATTTATATACACACTGACAAACATTTAAACAAACACTGACACTCATATTTAAACACACCTGACACTCACGTTTATACACACACTGAAAATCACATTTATACACACACTGACACTCAGATTAATACACACACTGACACAGACATTTAAACACATACTGACACTCACATTTATACACACACTGACACTCACATTAATACACACACTGACACACACCTTTAATCACATACTGACACTCACATTTATACACACACTGACACTCAAATTTAAACACACACTGACACTCACATTTAAACACACACTGAAAATCACATTTAAACACACACTGACACTCACATTTTAACACACACTGACACTCAAATTTAAACACACACTGAAACTGACTTTTAAACACACAACGACACTCACATTTAAACACACACTAACACTCACATTTATACACACACTGCAACTCATATTTAAACACATGCTACCGGTCACATTAAAACACACAATGACACTCACATTTAAACACACATTGACACTCACATTTATACACACACTGACACAGACAGTTAAACACATACTGACACTCACATTAATACACCCGTTAACAGTCACATTTATACACACACTGACACTCACATTAAAACAGACACTGACACTCACATTTATACACCCACTGACACGCACATTTATACACACACTGACATTCACATTTGAATACACACTGACACTAACATTTATACACACAAAGACAATCCAATTTATACAAACAATGACGCTCACATTTAAAGACAGAATTACGCACTCATTATAAAAACACACACACTCACATTTATCCACACACTGACACTCACATTTAAACATACACTGACACTCGCATTTAAACACACACTGACACTCACATTTAAACACAAACTGACACTCACATTTAAACACACCCTGACACTCACATTTATACTCACACTGCAACTCATACTTAAACACATACTACCAATCACATTAAAACACACAATGACACTCACATTTAAACACCCATTGACAGTCACAATTATACACACACTGACTCTCACATTTATACACACACTGACACTCACATTTATACACACACTGACACTCACATTTAAACAAACACTGACACTAACATTTAAACACACACTGACACTCACATTTAAACACACACTGACACTAACATTTATACACACACTGAAACTCACATTTAAACACACACTGACACTCACATTTAAACACAAACTGACACTCACATTTAAACACACACTGAAACTCACATTTATACTCACACTGCAACTCATATTTAAACACATACTACCAATCACATTAAAACACACAATGACACTCACATTTAAACGCCCATTGACAGTCACATTTATACACACACTGACTCTCACATTTATCCACACACTGACACTCACATTTAAACATACACTGACACTCACATTTAAACACACACTGACACTCACATTTAAAACACACTGACATTCATATTTATACACAGACTGACACACACATTTATATACACACTGACAAACATTTAAACAAACACTGACACTCATATTTAAACACACCTGACACTCACGTTTATACACACACTGAAAATCACATTTATACACACACTGACACTCAGATTAATACACACACTGACACAGACATTTAAACACATACTGACACTCACATTTATACACACACTGACACTCACATTAATACACACACTGACACACACTTTTAATCACATACTGACACTCACATTTATACACATACTGACACTCAAATTTAAACACACACTGACACTCACATTTAAACACACACTGAAAATCACATTTAAACACACACTGACACTCACATTTTAACACACACTGACACTCAAATTTAAACACACACTGAAACTGACTTTTAAACACACAACGACACTCAGATTTAAACACACACTGACACTCACATTTAAACACACCCTGACACTCACATTTATACATCCACTGACACTCACATTTATACACACACTGGCACTCACATTTATACACACACTGACACTAACATTTAAACACACATTGACGCTCACATTTATACATCCATTGAAACTCTCATTTAAATACATACTGACACTAACATTTAAACACACATTGACACTCATATTTATACACACACTGTCACTCACATTTATACACACACTGAGACTCACATTAAAACAGACACTGACACTCACATTTATACACCCACTGACATGCACATTAATACACACACTCACATTCACATTTAAATACACACTGACACTAACATTTATACACACAAAGACAATCACAATTATATACACCCTGATGCTCATATTTAAAGACACACTGACGCTCTCATTATAAACACACACTGACACTCACAGTTAAACACACACTGACACTCACATTTATCCACAAACTGACACTCACATTTAAACACACACTTTCAGTCTCTTTTATTCACACACTGACACACACATTTAAACACTCACTGACACTAACATTTATACACCCACTTACACTAATATTTATGCAACCACTTACACTCACAATTAAACACACACTGACACTCACATTTAAACAAACACTGAAACTCACATTTAATCACACACTGACACACATTTATGCACCCACTTACACTCACATTTATACACCCACCCACACTCACATTTAAACACACACCTACAGTCTCTTTTAATCACACACTGACACTCACATTTAAACACACACTGACCCTCACATTTAAACACACATTGACACTCACTTTTAAACACATACTGTCACTCAAATTTAGACACACACTAACATTCTTATTTATACACAGCCTGCCTCTCACATTTAAACACACACTGACAATCATATTTATACACACACTGACACTCACATTTAAACAAACACTGACACTCACATTTAAACACACACTGAAACTCACATTTAAACACACACTGAAACTCACATTTATACACACACTGAAATTCACATTAATATACACACTGAAACTCACATTTAAACACTCACTGACACTCATATTTATACACCCACTGACACTCACATTTATACACCCACTGACACTCACATTTATGCACACAATGACACTAACTTTAAAACACAAACTGACACTCACATTTATACACCCACTGGCAATCACATTTATACACACACTGACACTCACATTTAAACACACACTGACAATTAAACACACAATGACCTTCACATTTCAACACACACTGACACTCACATTTATACACCCAAAGACACTCACATTTATACACTCATTGAAACTCACATTTAAACACACACTGACACTAACATTTAAACACACATTGACACTCACATTTATACATCCATTGATACTCTCATTTAAATACATACTGACATTATCATTTAAACACACATTGACACTCATATTTATACACACACTGTCACTCACTTTTATACACACACTGACACGCAGATTTAAACACACACTGACAATTAAACACACACTGTCACACATCTATACACACAATGACACTCACATTAAACACACACTGAAACTCTCATTTATACACCCACAGACATTCCCATTTATACACCCAGTGGAACTGACATTTAAACACAAACTGACACTCACATTTATACACCCACTGAAACTCTCATTTAAATGCATACTGACACTAACATTTAAACATACGTTGACACTCATATTTATACACACAATGACACTCACATTTAAACACCAACTTACACTAACATTTATACACCCACTGAAACTCACATTGAAACATACAATGACACTAACTTTTAAACACACATTGACACTTACATTTATACACCCACTGGAACTCTCATTTAAAAACACACTGACACTAGCATTTAAACACATGTTGACACTCATATTTATACACACATCGATACTCATATTTATATACACAATGACACACATTTAATCACACACTGACAATCACATTTATACACACACTGACACTCACATTTAAACACACACTGACACTCAAATTAACACTCACACTGACACTCAAATTAACACTCACACTTACACTTGCATTTATACACACACTGACACTCACATTTATACACCCACTGAAATTCACATTTAAACACACACTGACACTAACATTTATACACACACTGCCACTCAAAATTATACACACACTGACACTCACATTTAAACACACACTGACACTCACATTTAAACACACACTGACACTCAATTTAACACTCACACTGACACTCAAATTAACACTCACACTTACACTCGCATTTATACACACACTGACACTCACATTTATACACCCACTGAAATTCACATTTAAACACACACTGACACTAACATTTATACACACACTGACACTCAAAATTATACACACACTGACACTCACATTTAAACACACGCTGACATTCACGTTTATACACACACTGACACTCACATTTAAATATATACTGACACTCACATGTATACACACACTGACACTCCCATTTAAGCACAGACTGACACTCACATGTATACACACACTGACATTCACAATTATACACACTCTGACACTCATATTTAAACACACATTGACACTCACATTTAAATACCTACTGACACTCATATTTATACACAGACTGACACTCCCATTTAAACACACACTGACATTCACGTTTATACACACACTGACACTCACATTTAAATATACACTGACACACACATTTATACACACACTGACACTCCCATTTATACACACACTGACACTCACATTTAAACACAAACTGACACTCACATTTAACAGACACTGACAATCACATTTAAACACAAACTGAAACTCACATTTATACACACACTGAAACTCACATTTAAACACACACTGACACTCATATTTATACACCCACTGACACTAACATTTATACACACACTGACACTCACATTTATACACACACTGACACTTTCTTTTAATCACACACTGACACTCACATTCAAACACACATTGACACAACAGTCGAACACACACTGACCCTCATATTTATACACACACTGAAACTCACATTTAAGCAAACACTGAAACTGACATTTATACATCCACTGACACACACATTTATACACATACTGACACTCACATTTTTACACCCACTGACACTAACATTTATACACACACTAACAATCCCATTTAAACACACACTGACATTCACGTTTATCCACATGCTGACACTCACATTTATACACCCACTGACACTCACATTTATACACACAGTGGCAATCACATTTATACACACACTGACACTCACATTTAAACACACACTGACAATTAAACACACACTGACACTCACATCTATACACACAATGACACTCACATTTAAACACACACTGACACTCACATTTATACACCCACTCACACTCACATTTATAGACACACTGACACTCACATTTATACACCCACTGGCAATCACATTTATACACACACTGACACTCACATTTAAACACATACTGACACTAACATTTAAACACACATTGACACTCATATTTATACACACACTGTCACTCACATTTATACACACACTGAGACTCACATTAAAACAGACACTGACACTCACATTTATACACCCACTGACATGCACATTAATACACACACTCACATTCACATTTAAATACACACTGACACTAACATTTATACACACAAAGACAATCACAATTATACACACCCTGACGCTAATATTTAAAGACACACTGATGCTCTCATTATAAACACACACTGACACTCACAGTTAAAAACACACTGACACTCACATTTATCCATACACTGACACTCACATTTAAAAACACACTGACACGCACATATAAACACACACTGACACTCACATTTATCCACAAACTGACACTCACATTTAAACACACACTTTCAGTCTCTTTTATTCACACACTGACACACACATTTAAACACTCACTGACACTTACACTTATACACCCACTTACACTAATATTTATGCAACCACTTACACTCACAATTAAACACACACTGACACTCACATTTAAACAAACACTGAAACTCACATTTAATCACACACTGACACACATTTATGCACCCACTTACACTCACATTTATACACCCACCCACACTCACATTTAAACACACACCTACAGTCTCTTTTAATCACACACTGACACTCACATTTAAACACACACTGACACTCACATATAAACACACACTGACACTCACATTTATACACCCACTGACATGCACATTAATACACACACTCACATTCACATTTAAATACACACTGACACTAACATTTATACACACAAAGACAATCACAATTATACACACCCTGACGCTAATATTTAAAGACACACTGATGCTCTCATTATAAACACACACTGACACTCACAGTTAAAAACACACTGACACTCACATTTATCCATACACTGACACTCACATTTAAAAACACACTGACACGCACATATAAACACACACTGACACTCACATTTATCCACAAACTGACACTCACATTTAAACACACACTTTCAGTCTCTTTTATTCACACACTGACACACACATTTAAACACTCACTGACACTTACACTTATACACCCACTTACACTAATATTTATGCAACCACTTACACTCACAATTAAACACACACTGACACTCACATTTAAACAAACACTGAAACTCACATTTAATCACACACTGACACACATTTATGCACCCACTTACACTCACATTTATACACCCACCCACACTCACATTTAAACACACACCTACAGTCTCTTTTAATCACACACTGACACTCACATTTAAACACACACTGACACTCACATATAAACACACACTGACACTCACATTTATCCACACACTGACACTCACATTTAACAAACACTGAAACTCACATTTAATCACACACTGACACACATTTATGCACCCACTTACATTCACATTGATACACGCACCCACACTCACATTTAAACACACGCCTACAGTCTCTTTTAATCACACACTGACACTCACATTTAAACACACACTGACACTCACATTTAAAAACACACTGACACTCACATATAAACACACACTGACAATCACATTTATCCACACACTGACACTCACATTTAAACACACACTTTCAGTCTCTTTTATTCACACACTGACACACACATTTAAACACTCACTGACACTTACATTTATACACCCACTTACACTAATATTTATGCAACCACTTACACTCACAATTAAACACACACTGACACACATTTAAACAAACACTGAAACTCACATTTAATCACACACTGACACACATTTATGCACCCACTTACACTCACATTTATACACCCACCCACACTCACATTTAAACACACACCTACAGTCTCTTTTAATCACACACTGACACTCACATTTAAACACACACTGACCCTCACATTTAAACACACATTGACACTCACTTTTAAACACATACTGCCACTCAAATTTAGACACACACTAACATTCATATTTATACACAGCCTGCCTCTCACATTTAAACACACACTGACAATCATATTTATACACACACTGACACTCACATTTAAACAAACACTGACACATTTAAAAACACACTGAAACTCACATTAAAACACACACTGACACTCACATTTATACACACACTGAAATTCACATTAATACACACACTGAAACTCACATTTAAACACTCACTGACACTCATATTTATACACCCACTGACACTCACATTTATACACCCACTGACACTCACATTTATGCACACAATGACACTAACTTTAAAACACAAACTGACACTCACATTTATACACCCACTGACACTCACATTTATACACCCACTGGCAATCACATTTATACACACACTGTCACTCACATTTATACACCCACTGGCAATCACATTTATACACACACTGACACTCACATTTAAACACACACTGACAATTAAACACACAATGACCTTCACATTTCAACACACACTGACACTCACATTTATACACTCAAAGACACTCACATTTATACACTCATTGAAACTCACATTTAAACACACACTGACACTAACATTTAAACACACATTGACACTCACATTTATACACCCATTGAAACTCTCATTTAAATACATACTGACATTATCATTTAAACACACATTGACACTCATATTTATACACACACTGTCACTCACTTTTATACACACACTGACACTCAGATTTAAACACACACTGACAATTAAACACACACTGTCACTCACATCTATACACACAATGACACTCACATTAAACACACACTGAAACTCACATTTATACACCCACAGACATTCCCATTTATACACCCAGTGGAACTGACATTTAAACACAAACTGACACTCACATTTATACACCCATTGAAACACTCATTTAAATGCATATTGACACTAACATTTAAACACATTTTGACACTCATATTCATACACACAATGACACTCACATTTAAACACCCACTTACACTAACATTTATACATCCACTGAAACTCACATTGAAACATACAGTGACACTTACATTTAAACACACATCGACACTCATATTTATATACACAATGACACTAACTTTTAAACACACATTGACACTCACATTTATACACCCACTGGAACTCTCATTTAAAAACACACTGACACTAGCATTTAAACACATGTTGACACTCATATTTATACACACAATGACACACATTTGAAGACATACTGGTACCCACATTTAATCACACACTGTCACTCACATTTATACATCAATTACACTCACATTTAAACACACACTGACACTCACAATTATACACACTCTGACACTCATATTTAAACACACATTGACACTCACATTTAAACACCTACTGACACTCATTTTTTTCACAGACTGACACAAACATTTAAACACACACTGACATACATTTAAACACACACTGACACTCATATTTAAGCACAGACTGACACTCACTTGTATACACACACTGACACTCCCATTTAAACACACACTGACATTCACGTTTATACACACACTGACACTCACATTTAAATATACACTGACACACACATTTATACACACACTGACACTCCCATTTATACACACACTGACACTCACATTTAAACACACACTGACACTTACATTTAAACACAAACTGACACTCACATTTAAACAGACACTGACACTCACATTTAAACACAAACTGAAACTCACATTTATACACACAC